>NC_133773.1:30495363-30799208 GCF_003597395.2 Chelonoidis abingdonii
GGGGAGACCAGAGTGCGCCAAACACTGGAATTCTGGCTGGTGGCAGCGCTATCAGATCTAAGCTGGTAATTAAGCTTAGAGGAATTTATGCTAGTACCTCATATTTGAACTCTAAGGTTCAGATTGAGAAATTATACTATAACATACAGCTAAATACAAGTTGGAACAGACTGTTTAGCATAAGTAGTTAACACATATTCAAGGTGAAGGGGCCTGTTAGTGCCCCTCCAATCATGGGAAGAGGAAAGGGAGACTGGGGTTGATGGGTGTGGGGGAAGTGGCTTAATGATTGTTGTAATAAATCCAGTATTTCTATTCAGTCCATTATTTTTAGTGTCTAGCAAAATTATGAATTTAAGCTCCGAGGCTCATCTTTTGAAGGTTGTATGCAGGTTTCCCTTTAGAATGAAGACCGAGAGGTCAAATATAGAGTGATTGCTTTGTGCACGCTCTCATTCTTGGATCTTGTTTAAAAGAAACCAGATACAATTTGATAAGCCCAGCATTCCAAAAATTCAGAGAGACATCTTATTTGAAAGCTATGTTTTTTATCAGTTGCAGTCAAACCTTGTTTATCAAAATGAGATGGGGGAAGTGAAAATAATGAGGATAAGCAGGGTTTGGGATAAGATGAAGGCTTTTCTATATATCTTAGACACAATTCAGAATAAGAATCAGTTTGACTCTGAATTTTTGGATAACTAGAATCAGGTTAAATAAGGTGTGCCTGTACTCTTTGGGTCAGTGTTTTGACTCATGCACCTGGCAGCCAACATAATGCTGAAGAGTGCTGTCCTTATGTGGCACTGGCAAGGTATGAGCCTGTTGTCAGATTACAAACCCATTTCTGTCCTCTTTTCCAGCTGGAGTTAGACAACATGCCAAATTGTCATGTCTGTTTTTGCAGTGCAGACACCTCTCTATTAATCATTGAAATGAGATTGGTTAATTCCACATAGGTCACTAAACAACCGTAAGATAGTAACAGCTTTCAGTCATTATTAACCCACTCCAAATTTTAACTGGTTACCAAGAAATCAGTAACTTAGCCTCTTGTGGCGATTAGAGAGACAAGGTGGGTGAGGTAATATCTGTTACTGGACCAACTTCTGTTATAGGGACTGACATGGTTACAACAACACTGCATATCTCATGGTAACAGACACAAAACTTCAGTTTAAAGCAAGATCATGCTTATACAGTCATGGATATACAAACAGCAATACCACAGTCCTAACATTTGTTTAAAGCAGGAATAACTCCACTGAAGACATGGAGCTACGCTTGGGTAAAATCATTGGGTAAAAGCGAGATCAGAATCATGACTAAAGTCACATCACTGTTCCCACTGGCCAGCTAAGGAAAATATGTTGAAGCTGTGAAAAGATGAATGATTACTTGTTGTCAATAGGAGAATCCATTCCTTCTGAAAAATCCAATATTACTTATGTGACATCCAAAGTGTGCATAAGTAGCTGTGCTCAACAAGACCAATAAGACCAGCCTCTTCCCCACTGCAAAGCTGTGCACCTATGAAAGAGTGTGGATTTCTTCATTTAAGGAAACAAATGGTAGAGTAAGACATGATAAAATTTAAAAAGGGAAATAACAGCTTCAACAAATCTGTCCAGTCTGCAAGTACCCATAGTACCCTGTGTGCTATCAAGTGTAGCAAAGTTATTACTGACTCTGGTTAATTGTTCTATTCCTTTGCAACTTGAATTCATTTATACATTCATTGGTAATAACGAGAGAGAAAAGCTCATGTGTTTGTGAGAAACAATGTAAATATGCGCCAGTTTACTCTTCAGGAATACATAACTGAGGGAAAGTATAATCAGGGGTTATACTGCTCATTCATCCTTTGTTTCCATATATCAGATAGTTCATATTCATAGAAAATCTAGCAGGTCCTATCCCTGCAAGTGAATGGAATTCCAATTCAGCAGAAGGACTGTTGACAAATGTTAAATGATGTCCTGGTGAATTCTTCCTTCAGATGGACAAATGGACACAATATATTCTTTTAAAACAATACATTTTAAATGTGTGTCCAATAAATATTAAAAAAAAAATAGAATGTTGATCCTAGAATTTTACTCAATACCACCACATACTTGTGTGCTGGACAGAAAAAAATCCTTTAAAACAAAAGTTCGACCAAATGGAAAGGAGAAACATATTTGTTGTGAATAATAGTTTCTCTTTCAAACAAACTTTAACATGCACAGGGTCCCTTCTTTGACAACCATTCTAGAGGAGTGGAAACCAGCCATCAACAGCTGAAATTAACACGAGCTCTCATGCTGATGGATAGCTTGACAGCTGGGAAAAAAGCCCCAGTTGCAGATTATGCAAGTCTCGCAAACCTTAAATGACATGGCTTGTGTACCTTTACCCTGGTAAATTTGTCAGTGAGCTCCATTAAGTTGCAGAACCTTGTGTCATCTTCAAAGGCACTTTCTTCTCTGTCTTTGTTGGACTTTCAGGAATACTAAGTAACCTCTTTTCCATCTTGCATCTTCAGTTCTTCCCTTGGTGAGACTTTGTGGACACCCAACCGTCATCCAGGAATGTTTTGCATTTTAACATGGACACAGAGAAAGGGAAAACTTCACTCCCTATTGGCCCTATTTTTAGAACCAACTTGCCCTCCGTACTGCCATATATCTGTAGCTTTTTCACAAAATAAAAATTTTTGAAAATTCAAAACAAAATGTAAAATTTTTGAGTGTTTTTAATTTTGTTTAAAGTTTCAGGTTTTTAAATCGTATTTTTAAATTATGTGTAAATTTAAAGTTTTTCACTCAGCTCTCCCTTGTACGCAGCACTGTTTAAACTCCCATAGGTCTGCCCCAGCATGAGCTGCGGTCAGTGTAAAACCTGGGCACAAATCCACTAAAGACAGATGTTTTTGTTTGGTTATTCTTAAAGACATACTCAAGAATCTCGAAGGGACTTCCCCAGCACAACAAGAACACTCCCTTTCAACTGCCAGCTGAAGGTGTTGATTCAAAAAACCAAACAGCTGAAATATGAATGGTAGTTTATTTACATTTCAATGCAAAAAACTGGAAGAAAATTCTTTTTTAAATTCTCTTTCCCATTTCTTGGATGACACAATAATTACAAGAATGGCAAATTGGTTAACAAATTGTAATCTATGTGATTACTGCAGTTAGAACCAGCAATTCATTCATATTTTATTTCATAATGCTTACACTAAAAAGTACATTCTCTTAATATTAAAGTTACTAAGTGAAGCACTCAGTTAGGAATTTGTAGGTTGCCTGTGCAATCCTAATTCAGCTCATTTGTATGTATGCATTAGGATACAGTCTTCAATTACATAATCACATACTATTTTTTCCACCAGTACTTGTACAATGCACAGGATGGTCCATGTTCTAGAGCTGAATTAAGGTTATGCAATGAATGAAGCTGTTTTGAAGGACCTTTGCGCTGTTTGCTCAGACTATCCTACAGTGCTTATGCATGCCAAAGGAATATCTGTTTCTCAACAACAGCCTCCTGCCAGCCTTTTCTCAGATCTGTGGAAAAACTTGTTCTGTAATAAACAGGAAAAAGACCACTATTCTAAAGGCTGCAAAGACCAAGGACCATATTTATCTCTGGTATACACAAGTACAAGTCCTGCAGAAATAAATGGAAGTTATTTCCAGGTATGCCATGGCTGAATTTGTTCCCTGTGCTTCTCAATGGTAGACTTTCAAACAAAGCTGGTCACAGGTATTTTGGGATGCAGCTTCAAAAGGGTCCAGTAAATATGAAACATTTTGAAATAAGCTTCTCTGTTGCCCTTATAAACATCAGTAGGAGAGTAGAAAAGCCTTTTTAAACATTCTTAAAAGACTTTTAAAAAAATCTTTTCTATTTCAAGGTTCTTCTGTCCGAAATGTGTTTTATGTATTTAAAAAAGAAACTGGCAATATCTCTTATAACATGGGGAGGTATGGGCCAAATTGACTTATGTGGGCCCAACTCCATTTATGTTAGTTATGAACTTGACGGAGTGCGCATGTGATATCACAGATTTGTAGTCCCCAGATTCTAAAAGCTGCTTCTTCACTGATCTAGAGTTCAAATAAGACAACTTCCAATATGAGGATTTGAGACTGGCAGGGTTGATTGTTTTGTGACATCTGCTTACAGGAATAAATCTCATTACACATACAGAACATCTATTTACAGTAACTCCCCACTTAATGTCCTCTCGCTTAACGTTGTTTCGATCTTACATCCCTGCTCAGTTACAGAACATGCTCATTTAAAGTTGTGTAATGCTTTGCTATAATGTCGTTTGGCTGCCTGCTTTGTCCACAGTTGGCAGCCTCCCTATCAGCTCCCCTACATCTCCCTCCCCAGTGCCTCCCACCCACCGGCAGACCCTGCAGATCAGTGCCTTCTCCCCCCATCCCCTGAACATTGCAAGCCACTTGATTGCCACAGGCAGGAAGGAGGGGGGAGGAGCGAGGACTCAGCGCACAGGCTCTCCCTCCCACCTCTGCCTCCTTCGCACAGCAATCAGCTGGTTTGCGGCATTCGGGAGGCAGGGGATGGAGGGGGAGCCTGCACCCCGAGTCTTAACTCCTCCTCCCTCCTGAACATTACAGGCCAGCTGATTGCCGCAGACAGGAGGCAGGGGAGCGAGGGGGAAGGAGCGAAGATGCGGCTTGCAGAGTAAAGGGGGAGGGGGGAGAAGAGGTGGGTTGGGGGGGCTTGCAGAGTAGGGGAAGTTGCCGCTGCTGCTGCGCAATGTGCTTCTAGCCTACAGCACCTTCAGCCTCCTTGCCTGCCTCATTGTCTCCAGGGCCAGTGGGCTGTGCCTGTGTGGGGTAAGGCAGGGGCACCTCCCAACTATAGTACTCTACTGTATGGCAAAAAAAAAAAAAATTCCTGGATCCTAACGCCCCCATTTACATTCATTCTTATGGGGAAATTGGATTTGCTTAACATTGTTTCACTTAAAGTCACATTTTTCAGGAACATAACTATAATGTTAAGCGAGGAGTTACTGTACTATGAACCTTGATAAAATAATTATTTTTCCTGTAGATGCCCTTATATAACCTCCTGCTATGCATTTTTCTCTCATTCAGCTAAGCATAGAGATTTTCTGTTAGGTATTTTTACCTCATCTCTCATCTATCTCAGCATGTTTGTAGTACACCATGCCACTCCATGCTGTCAGTGTGAGGGATGCTGTTGTTTAAATATGCAGGCAACAGCTCAATTTCCGCATTACTAAAAGGAAATATAACCTGTTGCACATTTGTAAGAGGTTGCAGCAGTTACATCAGCATGCAGACATGCTGGCACAGCGAGGCCACCCCAAGCCATTAAGAAACCAGTTCTTTGGCAGAAGAATGGAAATCTAATACAAAAAATATCTTGTATTGAATTAAACATTAAGGCTAATGAACTTTTGTTATGTGCTCAAAAAAATTTTAGGAACTGACTTAGAGAAATTTCTACCTGACTCAACATATTTCACCTGTAAATCTTCTAATTATAAAAAATTGTGACCTCAATTCTTTTCTTTATTGGGATACAGCAAAAGAGGCTGAAGGCTGCTGAAGCTTCAAACTTTGCATGGAAGTTGATCTCAGTTAGGAGCCTGTGCTCTCTTAAGTATGAAATATCTTTGATTTGGATTTTAACTATGAAGCATGCTTGGTAGAAAATCTGGCTAACTCTACAGATGCGCACTTCAACAGAAACTCACTGCTGATACATGGGCAGTTCAAGGAATAAACACTTTTTTTTGACTACGTCAAGGCAGAATTAAGGCTCCCCAATTCTCAGGGGTAGGCCAGTGCCACAATGGTTGCAACTAGACAGCTCTGAATTCTGCCACTGGATTTTTAATGGGCCCTACAAGTCCCCTAAAACTCTTTCCCCACCCCGACGTGATCCCTATACCTAGGGTGACCAGATGTCCCAATTTGATAGGGACAGTCTTGATTTTGGGGGTCTTTTTCTTATATAGGCTCCTATTACCCTCCACCTCCTATCCCAATTTTTCACATTTGCTGTCTGGCCACCCTACCTATACCTGTTAAGAGGTATCCTGACTTCCAGGAGGGTGATAAAGCCAGTGGTATGTTATGTCCAGCTCTATATTTTATTGTTACATATTAATTCTTGTAAAAAGACACTTTATAAAGAAAAAGAGGGAAACTGCAAGGATGTGTTTGCTGGAGTTTTTTAAACTTGTGGCAGGAAGCCAAGTTGGAACCATTTCCAGGGGAGGCTCCAGGCACCAGCGCACCAAGCACGTGCCTGGGGCAGCAAGTCGGGGTGGGGGCAGCAAGGCGGCCTGCTGGTCGCCGTGAGGGCGTCAGTCAGGCAGCCTTCCGTGGCATTTCTGCGGGAGGTCCACCAGTCCCGCAGTTTTGTCAGCAATTCGACAGCCAGCATGCCAAAGATGCGGGACCGGTGGACCTCCTGCAGGAATGCCACCGAATCCGCATGACCGGGGCGGACCTCCCACAGAAACGCCGCCTGACTGCTGTGCTTGGGGCGGCAAAAAACATAGAGCCACCCATGGCCATTTCTAAGCAAAAGATCTACCATGAAACACAGTGAGACTGAGTAGCTTTAGGGATAATACTGTTGTCCTCATTCTAATGAAGCTCCCTCCTGAGTGTTAGAAGAAAGTCACTTTCTCTGAATCTTTACCATAGTTACATGACAGCCCTCTCTTCCCCCCATTCTTCCCAAGGATGTTGCCAGGGAAGGGAGTGACACCCAAACTGCAAGTCTGGAATAGCTTGGCTTTTCCTGGAATTAGTGGTTCAAAGCTCACCCTTTTGTTCCAACCCAGACTTAGTGTGGGTTGGTGGATGTGAGAAGATGAATTTGTGATGAGATCTTACAAGCCAAGCTCCTTTCTGTTCTGGGTTTAAGTATCCCGTGTGTATAAGCAGAGTTTTGCCTGAAGTCTTTGGCCAGAATTTCTCCGCTTTTATGTTTGTGCAGTATTCTGTGATCCAATTGGCTGCACTTCATTAGTGCCATATGTACATAGTTAGTAAAGCATGGTGGGATCCTTTGGAATAAGAGACACTGTGTACATGCAAAACACAAAGCTCTGGACACAGCGTACATGTGTAACACATAGCTAATTCATTTTAAATTTAGCAGAACCATACGCAGAATTCTTACAGATTCTAGTATGGTCCTATCTTCAACTAGGCCTGCAGACACAAAGCTATGCCTTTGTTTTGTTTCTGTTTTTAAAGAACAGCTATAGTGCCATGTTTGTGCTCTCTGACAGGCAGAACTGTTTGACTTTGAGCTGATGTTTTCTTTTCTGAGATGTGCATGTTATTCAGAGCTAGAAAATGGGCTTTGTCTCTAGATCTGTGAGCAGAAAATAAAATATATATCAACTATTCCAGGTAGAAAAACACACAGCACTGATGCTGCAGCGAGCTAAACAAGAAAATTGGATATTTTTGGATAGTTCTAAAGAGCTGAAATAAGACCACATTCTATGCTCAGCACTGCAGTGGCAATGTTTTAGTATATATAGTAGTGTTTCTCAGATGCTTTCATATCTATGTAGCATGGGCACCAAGAGTTAATTCAGCCCTGCAGAAGCAGGTTCAATTCCCATTATTATGGTTGTGTAGAAAGAACGTTGTCTAGTGGTTAAATCAGCAACATAAGAGTCAGGGTTCCTAGAGATCATTCCTAGTTCCTATCTCTAACTTGCTTTTTGACTTTAGTCCCGTCACTTAACTGCCTTGTGTCTCAATTTCCCCCATCTCAAAAATGAGGCGATGATGCTGCCCACTCAAAAGTCTCATGGTCTTAAGCCATGTTTTAAAAAGTTTTGCGTCTCATGTTAAAAGGAGAAAGTAAGTGAAGAGTATTATTTTTATATTAGCAGATATTTACCTGTCCATAACATGATCAAAACATATCAATTGGATGCTTGTTAGCCTACTCAAGAAGGCACAGCCGGAAGGGAAAGAAATGTAGGCCATTTTTTAGTTGAACAGATTTGAAAGCAGTATTTACCAGTGCAGTATGTCTTTGATAGATCTCTTCATTTGGAATGGCTGTAACTTTTCAGTAGTTACCTTCACTTTAGAATCCCAGCTGATTCCCACTCGCCAGACTGCTTTGGTAAGCAGTGCATTTTAATGCTCACAATAGTGACAGTACAGACCAGGGCCTGGGCAAAATGAAGCCGAAGTGATTTACTGAGCAAGCAGTCCCATCACCCTCCTGCACATCATTTCTGTGCGAGACATAAATCAGTTGGTTGATCTCACCTCACAGAAGGAACGACATGATTAAAGGAGTGGGGGCACAAAAAGCAGCTCCGTTTCTCTGAGTTCACATGCACTTTGGGGCATTCACTAACATTACTCTGTCTGGTAACCTCAGCTTGTCAGCTGGATAGAGTTTAGGCATGCAGCACACCCCAATATATCAGTTAAATGTATGTATTATGCTGAAGGTAATTTTGCTTTCATCTGCCTAATATAAAAGATCACTATGGTTGAGTAAGGAAAACTCTGGGTAGAATACTAATCACAGGTCACTCCCAGTTGGAAACATGGAGGTAGAACAAAGTGTCCTGCCATGGGATTGCTATTACCCAGCTAGGCTTCCAATGTAACTGGGAATACATGGACACAAACACAGAGATAGTACCAAAGGGAAACCACAGAACAATACTAACAAAAAAGAAATATATAAAGACGTATGTGATCTCATCCGTGCCAAATTAAGAATTGATTGGTATGCCCTAGGGGCCAGGTTTTACTTGGATATAAATCTAAAGTAATTCCTTGGGTTTCCAGATTTACACCAGTTTTAGCTCAATCAGAATTTGGTCTGTTATTTTAGACAGACACTATTCTGGTCTGAGCTTAAATTCATGATTCAGAAACCTGTTTGATTTGCAAATGTTATTAAAACATGATTCTTTTAAAAGAGCGATGGACATAATGTTGCTTGCAACTATTTTACTTTGTAATAGAGGATATTTCTCTCAGATTTTTTTTTCCCCTTTGATTTTCATGTCAGCAAATGCCTCAGTGCTGGCATTAGGCTGCTTGTTACTGCATATCCAGGACATATTCCATCTGGTCCCACTAATCCCTGCTGTCCCATCCAACTCCTAAATGAAACAACAGCAACATGGCTATCCCAGTCAGCCTGTGGAATTCACTGTGCTGTCTCCTCAGGACTGAGAATAGGAAAGCATAACAGGAGTTGAATACTTACTAGCTGGAAGAAGAGGAGATACAGCATGGAGCACTCAATTTACATATAGCTGCTTTAAGGTTGCAGTTGTCTGTCTCTGCCAAAGTTAAAGGGCCAGCCCCAGAAAGATATGAGAAAAGCATGCTGGGAAAAAGGCTCTACAAGAAGGCAACACTACACAGAAGAGAGACCATAGGGTCCAGGTAGATGCTAAGGATGAAGATGTTTTTATACAGCACCTAGCACAATGGGGTCCTGGTTCATGAGTAAGTGTCCTAATAGTTATTGCAATACAAATGATGATATCACCATCATATCATACAATGAAGCTTGACCTTTAGAAGAACAAGATAACTTGTACATTAATAACACCTGTAGTTATATATACTAATAGAATACCCAAAAAACTCATGCTTCAAGATATAAGGTGATCAGTGCAGGAGTCAGCAAGCAACATTTCCCTCCACGTGCAGCACAGGTGAAGAACCCAATACTTGATGCTCCACAGGAAGTTAAAAACCACTGTAATGTCTGGTACAATGTTCTTGTGAAATGCTGTATATGGCGGTGAGGGTGAGGATGGTGTTTTGCTGGCCAGCAATGATCAGTTTACACATACCTGTTAATGCTGTAGGTCCAGAAGTCAAGAGACTTTATACAAATGATATAAAGACCTAGATTAATAGATTCACAGGTTTTAAGGCCAGAAGAGGCCATTATAATCATGTAGCCTGACCTTCTGTGTAACACAGGTCATAGAAACTCAACTAGTAATTTCTGCCTGAAGCCCATAACTTTTGTTTGAGCTCAAGCATATCTCTGACAAGATACAGTCTTGATTTAAAGCCTGCAAGTGATGGAGAATCCACCACAACTGTAGGTGAGCTGTCCCAATGGCTGATTACTCACACTGTTAAAAATGTGCACAGTATTTCCTCTTTTTTTGCATGGGTGATTAATATGTATTGCCTATATGCATACATTTTCACAGTCAAATTCATCACATCAACCCTCTTACTGTCATGTGGCTGTCCATGACAGGGGACCATGAGCTGAGTAAGAGACATGGGCCAGGAGGTGAATGCAAGACAGTGATGGGTCACACAGATGAGGGACAGTGGAGGAGGTGATGGGGGCAGTGACACAGTGGTGTTGGGGGCACAATGATATGAGACTGTGATGGAGGAGGTGATGGGAGGCTCTGGTAGGTCACAGTAATGGGGGCAGTGAAGGAGCATAGAGATGCAGAAAAGTGATGGAGTTGTTGATGTGGAGCAGTGATGGGGCAATATCAGAAACCAGTGGTGCAGGGCACTGAGAATGGGGCACAGGGATGGAGGAGGCGATGCGGGGCAACATAATGTGAGGTAGGCAGCAAGGATGTGATACTGGGAAGGGATGAGTCACAATGATGAGGGAGGTGATGCGGGACAGTTAAACTGAGCAGCGATGGGGCATGGTACTGTGGGACAACGATGGACCTCAGGGATGTGGGGAGGTGATGCAAAGCCGTGCTGGCGCACAGCAATGTGAGATGACATTGGCTGAAGTGATGCAAGGCAGCGTTGGTTGAAGTGATGTGGGGTAGTGGTGGGGCACAGTGATCCGGTGTGGTGAATTCTGTATGCCTGAGCATTCATATGGTGAAAGGCCTGAGCTTTTTTTCAGGTTACTTAAAATTCCTCAAAGTATGGACTTCAGAAATGCTAGTGAAACTACTCAATTAACGAGTATGCATGAGTGCTCTTGTAACTTAGCAAACAGAGTGAGAACGAAGCCTTGCAGTTTCTCTCCACATTCAGTTTTCAAGCTGCAGTGTAATGCATCCAGAATGGCCTTTCATCCTTCTGGTTACTGAGCCAACAGCTAGGGGTTGCAAAGTGGAGACCTGCTCAGCTACTAGATGATGGTATAGCTGGTGTTGCTGAAGCAAAGCTGTTTCAGTAGTGCCACCTGTATGCCAGTTGTAATCTAAAATGAGCTCCTCCATCGATGACACTAATTAACACCATAATGTACATCCTAATATACCTCATTGACGGAACACAACATATCTGGCTGTCCAAACAAGTTTAAGGAAATAAGGGTGATTTGTGCATCTCATTAAATGAATTTGTCTAGTGCTAGTTTGTCAGTTCCTCTATTAGTAATGAGTTAAGAGCAAACAATGTGCCAGGTGATGTCTGAGACACAAAATGAAGCCAGTCAGGGCCTCTACCAAAAGCATTTACAAGCTTAAGCTCCTGTCTTGAAGCAGTTTCCCCACTGAAGTCAGTGGAGTTCTGGCTGGGTACAGGATTCCACCTGGATGAAACTCATTGCAGGACTGGGGCACAGAAAACAGATGACAGAACACACTGAGAAACTCAGGGGAGGGAGTTAATAAAAAATGCAAGCTGCTATTAAACTCACCGCTTGTGGACTGTGCAGTTTCCCACCCAGCAAGATCAAAATTCTGCAGGTTGCACACTCAAGAGTTAAAGGAGACATTCCCATCTACTCTTGACACCTGAAGTCGCATTTCCCTAGGACTGAACTGACATGACTGTACCAGATATTTCAGTCCAATAAAACATCCATATTCTCCTCACTCTGGAAATTCAGATTCATTTCTTGAAGGCAGTGAAGTTACTCTAGCTATACACCTGAATCAATATTTGGGCCCAAACTACTAATAATTAAGACCATTACTAGCTTTTTACTATAATGATTTGAAGTGATTAAGTTTAGCTAGTAAGTAACTATTGAATGTTCTTTATTTTCTCTTTCTTTTCTGAAGTATATTTGGTGCTGTTCGAACTGGTGCTTATATGCTGTACATTCTGATGACCAAAGGCCTGAAGCAGTCAGTGTGTGACCAGAGTTTTTACAATGGACCTGTCAGCAAATTCTGGGCTTACGCGTTTGTGCTAAGCAAAGCACCCGAACTAGGTGAGTACCCCTGCTCTCGTTTTTATTTAATGTGCACATTTGGGGCAAAAGAGTTTATGCAGAAAACATGCAAACCATTCAGTGCTTTTGAAAACCGCTTTTCAGGCTTGTAAATAAAAAAGCCAAACCAACCCCCCTGCCCCCATATTCCTCAGTCGCTAAGCTTTATGCTCAATTGAACTAAGATTAGAGCAATGAAAAGTTGAACAAGATGATTCCCAAGCCCCTCAGGTCACTTCACCTTCTTTTTTAGCAGTTTTGATTCAGTTTAGGCAAGCTTGGGTTTTTGCTTAGTTAACTCATGCTCCTGGGTTAACCCGTGGCATTTAGCACAGCTCTGAGTTGGGGACATTAAAGAACCACATGAAGCCCATGCATTGTGCCCCTCCTGTAGCTCCCCAGTACTCCTGGGATGGTACAGCCTGCTCGTTCCCAGTGCACCCAGCTAACTCCACAGGCCAATCTAGAGGGCAAATAGGCTCATGGCCCTGTACCTCCCAGCCCCCTCTCTTGGGCACAGTGTTCTACTAGGGGCAATGGATGGAGCAGTCTCTGTGCTCCCCCAAGCACAGGGGACCTTATTTGTCCATGACTTTTTTGGAGGGTATGGAAGGAGGCAGAGAGACCTTTTGTGCCCTTGTTTTCCTCACTATTTCTACACACCTATGCTAGGGTTAGGGACAACCTAACCCCTATTAGCAGTTCATAGTGTAAGTGAGAGTTACCTTGTGTTATCTGCTAGATTGGGGGCAGTCTGTTACCTGTTGATTAAGGAAAATATTCATGCTGGGGCAATCTCTTCTCCCACAGAAGGTGACTGACAGTGTCAAATAAGCCCACGTTATATTGTTTTTCATTTCTCTCTTCGTAGGATTCCTTGTTTCTCCTCACACTTTATCTAGAGATAAATAAGCCTTTATCTAATGGTTGTACCAGCCAGGGCATTGGAAACTTCATTCCTTTATTTTAATGATCATATACACAGGCCTCCTGCAAAATAGTTGGGCCCTGACACCTATTTCTAAATTTAGTATTTGTTAGCTCAGGAGTGCTGGACCATGAAGTGCTCTCTCAGATATAGTACAGACACTGGCAATGCAAGCTTCCCCATACTACTCTGCTAATATACCCCAAGCCTGATCTAGACAGGTGACATATAGGAATGATATTGTAGGTCTGTCTTCGATCCTTGGTCTCTTCAGAGATGGCTGATAGGTGCTAGTTAGTGTTTGTGGTTTTGGTGATGTGGGCACCTAGTGACCATCAACTCATTGAACATAACTAAAAATTAATTGTTTTTGGGTAGTCTGCTAACAACTAGAGTTGGATATTAGTCACTGAACTAGTGCCCATGACTTCTTGACTGAAATTGAACTACCAACATACAGATATACTTAAGGTATGATACATCCTCTGCTATGAGCTTTTCACCAGTAAAATGACATTAACCTCAATGGAGTTACTCTTCGCTTATATCAGCATAAGTGAAGGCAGAATCCAGCCCATACTCCTGATGCAATTTGTTCAGAACAAAAATAAAGTTTAATAGAAATTCCCAGAATGTGCAACCAGAACAAGTTATCCAGACTGGAGTATAAGGAGAAGAAGTGGTTGACTGCTCCGTATGGCCATGGGAAGCCACCCTAAAAGCCACCTAGGATCAGTAGAAATTGGGGGTTGGGGAAGGAACCAAAGATGTTCCATCTAGAAATAGAAGTGTTTTTAGGTCCAGGTTCCTGGAGCTATTCAACTTGGTGCAGCTGGTAGCTCAGGAACATACCTATTAGTCAGCAGGTCAAGAAAACCTGATGTAACCCATTGTTCAGTGCCCGTCCCTCCCCCCCCCCCCGTCACCTGCACCAGAGATGAATCTGTTACAGCTTTCAGCCAAGGTCCTTAAACTCAAGCTGTTGAGGTTCATGGTTAAGCACTGTAGGTCACAGGTTCAGTAACCAAGAATAGACATCACACTGACTCTATCTAGTGTCAAGGGAAAGTTGCAGCCTCGGGCTTATCACTGTACTTTGACTGATTACATGGATACAGGTCCTGAACCCCGTATAGAGAAATACACTAGGTTCCTCCATAACCTTATCTAGGCCTGTCCCATAAATAACCACAAAAAGAAATCACTGTCAGACTGTACAGGGTGCCCCATGTCTGAAGCAGTCAGTCATTACAGATAAACATTAATAGAGTGATTTGCAGAGTGACTCAACGTCTGCCTTGTATATAAATCTGGAAGCCACACACAACAACATCAAGCTATGGAAGCAAGAGGCTTCAGGTCCCATTCTACCTCAGTTCTGTTTTATTTGTCCTTATTTTATGTATGTACACACAGGAACATTGTGTTTCCCCCTCCCCTAAACATACCAAAAACCTAGCTGGCAGTTTGCTTCTTGCAGGCAGAAAATGAACCCCTTTCCCATAATATTGTAGTTCTTCCACCCACCCTCCTATTGGATGCATATTTTGTAAAGGGTTTTCTCTTCAGCATTTTTTGTAAGGCTATAAAGAATATACTTGCTAGAGTATGTTTAGTATCCAGCCAGTATGTTTGCTGCTCATGGGACTTATTAGTATGAGAGAGAATGGTCGTAATACAAAGTAGGGGACAATGATTCAGCAGCCCCCCAGTTCACTACTGAGGCTGCAGGTTACTGAAACCTCACAGAGCAGCAGAATTCACTGGATACAGATAAACAGCAGGAATAGGTTTATATTTCAGCAGCAAACTCAGTTCAGTTGATTTCAGATTAGCAGTTTATCAGCACGAGACAAGAAGACACACAGCCCTCTTCATGCTGTTTCAGACTCTTTGGTTTCTTACTGTTTGAATTACATGAAAACTCACTTATATTTGGTTTTGTTAAAATTAGGAACTATCTGCTAAAAATGTGGATTCTAACCAATGTGACTCGGCATTCCTGCAGCTAATGAAGCAAACAGAAGCATGCGTAACTGTAGCATTAGTATGTAAGGCATAGGTTTAGTTCCACCCTCTCACTAACGTTCATCTTTTGGATTTTCCAAGGATATATGCACATATAAACACACTTTGTGGTTCATGCTTTACACTTCCCCCCCCTATAAATCACTGTCTACAAGAAGAGCATATGCATAAAAATAAAATAATTAAGATCAATGTAGTAGTGGCAAACAGCAGGAAGAGAGGAAAGAAACAGTAAGTGGAAAGAAGACTAAAACACATTTGTGCAGCAATAGCATGAGAATTTGGAAGAAGGGGATGTGAGGTATTTCAGAATTACTCCGTTCTCTCTCTAAAACCAGGAAGTGTTTACACATGCACTCCCTCTCCAGTGGTACAGGTTACATATACAGTAGCATTTTGCATAATAATAAGTGAATGCAGGTATTTCAGGCTGATTTGCATAAGTATCAAGCATTCAGATACTTATTCATACTGTATGATGCTGTCACACTAATCAATCAATCCAGAATGACTCCATTGCCATTAATGGAGCTACTGAGAACAAAATTTATTGATCTAAGTCTTAAAAAATGAGTTCAAACTCTCATGAGAGCAGGTTCTCCCTTGAGGTGTCCTGTACTTCCTGCTTCAGTTTGACTAGAAACAGCAGAGGACTTTTCTTTTTACAATTTCCATTATTTAGTACTTTTAGTATTATTATTATTATTTATTTACTCAAGCCACAACCAGGAAGTGCAGAAATGTGGGGAAATGACAACCAATGGCAGAAAAAAAAGTCCCAGAAACTTTTCAAAACCTCAGACATGGTTGGGTGCGAGCTCTGAGTGAAGTGTCAGTGGAAGATGCAACGAAGATTCTCAAATGTAATTAGTGCTTTGGCTCAGGTTTTTGAGGCATCTTAGATGTACCTTATTAACAGAAATTGCTGAGCACCTGCCCCTGAAAATCAGCCCCGTTGCAGGTGTCCCAAGTTGGGCAGCCAAAAACCTGAGGGCTCAAAGTCACTAATCATTTTCAAAACCTTGACTATATTCATTGTTTTATGTTATATTCCCTCCACCTCCCCAACCACTTTAACAATACCGTCAGTTAGGTTAAAAAAAATTCTGCTTTCATGGAGGGAAAAACCTGAAGCCTTTTGCAGAGAGACTCACTTTCTTTGTTTGTTAATGAACTTTGTGTAGATCAACAGTGAACGATTTGACAATAGTTTGCTCAAATTATAATATTCTTCATACAAATTCTGAAGACACGTATATTAAACAGATTTCTTAAGAGTTACACAGACACAGAACTTTGCTACAGAAACATTTTTAGTATAGTCCCTCCTGCTCCTATGTATATTAACACTGAGTACCACAGATGACTAGATATTTATTGGTGAGAACACAATGGCACAAACTCTTCCCTGAGTTACCCATGACTGTCACTTCATTGTGTAGCTCCACAGAGCCTGATTCTGCTCTCATCCCACTGTTATTCCACTGGCAAACAGACACAGGAAAGGACAGGTCCATAAAGAATTTTCTTCACTTTGTCCTATATGCCAGGATCTAGTGATACAAAATCTTTGTGCTCTGTGATTGAAATTTTCAAACCTGGGGGGTAGGGGCATCTACATTTAGGCACTTAAATTCATATTTAGGCACCTAGTAAAAACTGGCTGAGCAGCTACTACTCATTGACTTTCATGTTGGAAGTCAAATACTTTCATTCATGTGCCTTAGGGGTCTAATTTTAGGCACCTAGGTTTGAAAATGTTGACTTGAATCTTTGCCTTATAACCTCAGGGACAACAGATAGTCAGTCTTCCCTTACTATAATTAGCTTTTGGTTTGTTAAACGTGGTTTCCTGGTGTCTGTTAAATACCACTGTTTCCCGAAATTGCATCAGATAAATGGACATTGCTCGTGCTCAAAACGTCAAAACACAAGTCAAAAATACAGTGCTTACGAGAGACTTTCACAGATTGCCTCTTGAGCAGAGAATGTCTCTGAATTAAGCAGTAGCATTTTAAAATAGCAGTTAGCCATGTCACGAAGATTGGATCCTATGTTCTTTTCAAACAAAGACCCCACCAGTGCAGACAGTGTTTGGACCTGGAGTTTTGGTTCCCTATCATAAAGATAAAGGGACACGTATAAAATCTGGCTCTGGACATACATACAGATGTAGTTTCTAAACTCCAATAAAGTTATGGGGTGTTTAGATCTGAGGTTTTCATCAAGGCCCCAAAACTCTACAATCTAAGTAACTTCCCACCATTTTAAACCTGGCAGAACATAAGAATTACAAATTAGTTTGATTTGTTTCTGATATTTCCCCCCTGTCTTTTGTCTTACAGGAGATACAATATTCATTATTCTTAGAAAACAGAAGCTCATCTTCCTGCACTGGTACCACCACATTACGGTACTGCTTTATTCTTGGTACTCTTACAAGGACATGGTGGCTGGCGGTGGCTGGTTTATGACCATGAACTATGGGGTCCACGCCGTTATGTACTCTTACTATGCCTTGCGGGCTGCTGGCTTCAGAGTCTCACGCAAGTTTGCCATGTTCATCACCTTATCACAGATCACTCAGATGTTGATTGGTTGTGTAGTTAATTACCTGGTCTTCTCCTGGATGCAACAGGGGCAGTGCCACTCCCATGTTCAGAACATCATCTGGTCTTCTCTCATGTACCTCAGCTACTTCGTGTTATTCTGCCATTTCTTCTTTGAGGCCTATGTCGGCAAAACCAGAAAAGCAAGGAAGGCTGACTAGTGGTATAAAGAAGACAGAAGCCATAGCTCAGGGTCATCAAGAAAAACAAAATAAAAACAGACAAAAAAAATGGCACAAGGAAATATGTATGGTGCAGCTAAAACTCGGCAGCTTAGGGACAGCTGGGTTGGTTTAAACCAGTAAGTTTATGATCCTATCATGGTGAGGACTCACTGAATTTTACTCCATCTCAAAGGACTGCTGAGGAAAGACATCTTCCTTCTTGTACCTGTCAGCTCTGAAAAAGGAAGGAAAATAACATTTTGTGGGGGAAAAAATAAGCGTTGTTCTTCCCCAAAGATGGAAGAAAGACTTTTATTAAAAACAAATTATTTCTATATCCTTTCTAATCTTTTTTCTGCATTAAATTTGAACAAAACAAAGCAGAGAGCAAACTGTTTGTGTCTATGATACCAGTACAGTTACAAAATTAAAAACTTTATCCTAAAGGGTTGACATGTTTACCCCAAAAATGAAAAGTGAATGCTATCTTGAATGTTTTTTATGGAAAGTCATTGAACTCCATTGCAGTAGTGAATGTAGTGGATAAAAGATTGATTTCCCCATTCTGTACTATGCTGTGCATGCAGATCTGGTATGCAACATCAGTGCTTTGAGCAGGCAGGGGGGACCAGTAATTTTACAAGATTTTAATGTGATGAGATGTGCTGTTGCAGGACATATAATATCTCAGAGAGTGCTTTTTCCAAGGGCATCAAAGTCAAGGAATTTCTGCAGTAGAATAATACAGAGGGTTAAATCAATCTCTGTTAAATTACCTGGGGCTAGCAACAGAGCAGTGGATGGGGAGGGTGAGGGAGAGAACCCCCAAATATTTTTAACAATGATCTGTGAGTCTCAGACTAATCAGCAGTATAATAGAAGATGAAGAAAATGAAAATGGGAAGGAATCAGAAGAAAATCTAGATAGCTAGAGATAGGCATTCTCTCTATCTACAGAATAGAGCCCTGTGGTACGGCACATATTTTATATTTTTGTGAACTTCAGAAAAAGATATCTGCAACCTTAATAGCATTCGGCAGGACTGTATGTGACATTGGGTAACACTGTGTTTCTGCATTTGCTTCATGAGCAGTGCAAAGATGTTTAAAGTGCCCTCCTCTGGTCATGTGGAGATACTACAACAAAACATACTTGGAATAGTTTTTCTTGAGACTTCTATAGAAAAATTAGTCTAAATGAAATAATTTTGCTGCAACAGCTTAACTCTAATGTCCGGAGAGAATTATCCTTAATTAAGAACAATCTGAACTGTAGCATCCTGCTGACCACTTAAGAAGACATCCTGTTCTCAAGTCAGCTACAGATAGAAGAAAAGGTATTTCACTCTGAACCTCAGAGAGAGTTAGTTGATAAGAGCCATATTCTTTCAAAGAAAAGTAGATTGCATTATCTGTAATATTTCAGTCCTTACAAAGCCAAATAAAATGTGTACAAGTTCCTAGTATTTAAAAAAAGCAAGTATGTAAACTTGATGTTAAATGTATTAATGTAGTATTCTAAATTGTATCAGTTTGGTAGTTTAACTAAACAATTAGAAGAACTAGATGAACAGAATAGGGGTTGCTGTTCTGCATAGAATATACACAACTACACCCATATACACGTTATGTGACTTGTCAACAAGAAAAAAGTCCAATGGAAGAGAATCACATTTTCTGGCTAATGCAAAAATTGTCTTTATCTTTCTTGCTTTAATTTGAGATTGTACAGTACAAAGTATTATTATTATTATTATTATTATTTTGGCTTTAATTGTGCTGACATTCATAAAAACAGAGCTGCTTAATATCCTATTAGAGACGAGAAGGGCTTTCAGTGTCTCATTATGTGAAGAAGAAAAAAAATAAAGTTACATTCCGTATTATGTGAATGCTTTTAAAAGAATCAGAAAGTCCTTGGGGGCCTATCCATAACTATAACAAGCAGAAGAACAAGTTTACATGTATGTTATTTACGTTATTGATGTTCTGGCCTTATTTTATGGTACACAACCAACAGCAAAATGTGATATTTAGTAATGAAGATGACGTGAGCTTAAATGATAGAACTACTGTATAAGAGCTATTAGACAAAAAGAATTAAATGTCTAAACGATGGTATTTCACAGATTTGGAAGTAGATAGTTATAATGCACAATAAGCTGTTTTCTCCTGCTTAATTTTTGTCAGGGCTTAAAGGTCGCAGTAACTGAAGAGAAGCAAAATAATTAAGGATGAAAAAGACAAAATGAAACTTGAATTCAGTCAGAACAGAGGCATCAGTAACAAGTCAACGATTGTGCCATTCAGGTGTTCAGTTCTGTGTTTCTATGGTCTCTAATCATTTCTATGCAGGCTGAAATAAAAAGGAGGTGAAAGTGACCCACATGTGTTTTGAAATTAGGTGTGAAATCCTGACTCCACTGAAATCAATGGGAGTTTTGCCATCGACTTGAATGAGGCTAACATTTTCACCCTATAATGCTACTTCTTTTATCTGAGTAATGGGAAAAAACTGCATTCATTTTAATTTATTTTATGTTTATTTAAAGGCTCAGTAAACATTACAAATAAGAAGCTAGACCATTGGTAGGTAAAGTATTGTGGGCTAATCTCAGTTCTTTAACAGAGAGGAAATAATACAGTAGACTTTTTAAAAACAATTATTTCTGTGCAGTATTTTCAAAAAATACTGTATATTTTACACATTTTGTTTAATTTGTCAAGATGAAAAACAAATGATACTGTATTTAAACATATAGGACAAGATTGAAATCCTGGGAGTTTTGCCATTGACTTAAACAAAACCAGAATTTCACGCACTGAGTAATACTTTACTCCACTACAAATACATCTGCAGAGCAAATGAAGTTGCGAGTATAGCATGGGTCGGCATACCCATGCTAGCTGGATTAAAGCTAGCGTGGGTAACAGTAGTGAAGATGTGATAGCAAGGAGTTCAGCATGGGCTAGTAATCCAAGTACATACCGAGGTCCCCAAAGTCAATGGGAACTCAACTACTGGGTAAAGTCTTCATGCAAATGAATGGGACTACTCAGATAAGAACTACTTATTAGTGGATTGCAGGATCAGAACTGTATTGGGCAGTATATTTGAGTAAATTGACGACTACACTGAAAATTGAACGGTCATGTGCTTTATCTGATGTCATACCATGGACTCATTTACTTATGTCCTATTTATATTGCAATACTGTACAGTAGAATTTTTACTGATGAAGTTTCACTGGATTCAAATGTGATAGTGTCAATTCTTTTAAATTAGATTAAGTCCAAATACAAAAATCTTTGGTTTTATATTTTTAGTTTCAAAAAAGCACACATCCTCTTCAGGCCCCTGTCATTTAACCCAGTAACATCAGGGTTAAACCTATGGGGCCAGCTTCAGTCCTGGTGTAATTCCACTGAAGTTTATGCAGTATTGCCAATCCAAATTGTTCAAAATTCATGAGTCAGGCCCTAAAAATCATGATTTAAAAATAATAAATATTGGGTTTATTTTTCTTTGCCTTCAGCATTTTGAGCCTTAGGGGTGGGGTCACAGTTTCAACCTCTACTCTACAAACATGAGAGCTAAAGATTTATCTTTTTTCAATGAAAGCTAAGACACTGTTGTAATCACATGACTCGAGGAGCTCAGACTGTAAGAAAAACTCTAAGTATTGTAAACCTAGGATAAAATAATGACAGTTGGCAGCACAGTTCATGGGATTCATTTGGCCTTGTGAAGACAAGGAAGTTACACAAATTATGAATTCAGCCCACTGGGGCCAAATTCTGTTCTGATTTACACAGGTATAAATCCAGTATGATTGCACTGGAGTCAGTGGAGTTTCTCTAGATTTACACTCATGAAGCTAAGAGCAGAATTTGGTTCTTGCTGAGCAGTGATATTGTGTAGTGACTGTTTAAAGAAAATATTTTCAACTGGTTAATAAAAATGTCAAGAAGTAGGATAAGTTTGAAAGCTCTTTAAGTTGTGCCTGTGGGAAAATAACCCATGCTTACAAACATTTGTACATCAGAGTCACAAATGATTTGTGTCCAATCTCCCAGATAGTGCATAAGAGTGACTGGATGCAAAGGAGAGCTACTCCCATGGAGCCCAACCAGGAGACTGTCACAGTAAACTAACAACTGTTTTTACCTTACAAAATAAGGACACAGCCATGCAAATGGAATACAGTCAACAAGCAACCTGAGTAGTTGGAATCATGGATTAGGAGGTATGTTACAATAGATATGACAAGGCAATCCTATCCTGTTTTCCAAGAGATGATAGTTACTGATAAAAGCCATTTACAAATCAGGGTACTTTGGACATTAGATGTGAGAGGTTAAAATGTGGATTAGGAACCTTTCTAAAATGAGTCTACTGTAAATGGGTTGTATCCTATATAGCTTATACTACTGTGGCTAGTGGAAAATGGTGTGTCCCTACACATTTTGTTGAGTAGTTGATTGCACAGTGGCTCCTTGGTCCCACTCAAGTGTTTAACAACTTCAGAATTGTTCTATGATTTGTTTGACCCTGAAGACTTGATTTCCATACGCTGCTTCTCTCTCATAAAATTAAGTCTTGGGAGAATATGTCAGTTGGCAAACACTTAAGTGAGCTAAACTCCTCTCGTATTCAGGAAATCAGTTTTATGTAACTGACTGTGTAAAACACAAATGATTGTAACTATGAAAACAGCAGCCTTTGTGGGCTAGTGCCAGATACAGTATGTTAGTGCACTATGATGTATCAAAACAAGTTAATTGTTTGCTTTCTGTCCTATATTTCAGAACCACTTTTAACAGTATAATATATTTATATACAAATAAATATAGGTATACTTTATGTATAGTAATAAACTGGCTTTGATAGAGGAAGCAATTTGAATAGATGATGATGAGCTCCAGCATTGGTGGGATGTCTCTCTCCTTCAGGGCCTGATTTGAAGCCCATTGAAGTGGCTGGAAAGACATCCATTGACTTCAGTGGGCTTTGGGTCAGGCCTTTACAGTCCAATCCTACAGCGTGATAAAAGACCTAAATCCTGTTAAGTTCAATGGGTGTTGAGGTTGCTCAGCACATCACAAGCCCTGAAGACACAAGTCATTAATCCTTAGCCACATTACCCTCCCTAAATGAACTGCAGAAATTATACAGAGAAATCGTCAATATTTTTCTATTTTATTTCTTTATATCTTATGTTCATTTAATTAAAGACAAAAGACCCATATCCTGCAACTGGATTCACGCCCATGCAGAGCTGCACCAAAGTCACTGTGGCTGTACATGGACAAAGAGGGCTTTACACACTTGGAACTAGTTGCAGGATCAGCACCTCTGGGAGCCAAAACCATCTAGCAGGTTTCAAGATAACCAGCTATACCAAGTTAGATCGGCTTTGCAGAGTGAGTTCTGCAGCTTGGGAGGTAATGGGCCTTTCCTAAAATGTCAGCATCTCAGTGGAATGCTGCATTTTGCCAACTCAATGTGTTTGAATCTCTTTCCTATTGGACATACAGCAGTATTCCCCTTACATAATGATATTCCTGAGAGGTCCCACTTCTTCCTAATCCTGGGCAGCTTCAAATAGGCCCATCTGCCAAAAAACAAACCCACCCACCCCACAGCTCTGATTGACTTTTCTGCTTTCTCAAAAGCCAATACACCTTTTAGGCTTCTTGGAGTATTAAACCTCAAGCTAGATTACTATTCAGGTAAGATTAAATGTGTACAATAACTAGGAGAGAATAATAAGAGAAATATCTTTATTTTGCCATTTTCAAATGGATATTTCACTACATAAAAGAAATATTATTTTTATTTTTTGGGAGGGATATTGCTATTCAAAATAAAATTATAACTTTTGGTTCAAAATAAATTATTTTTCTGTGTTTTATTTTCTTATATTATCTCTTGGGGTAATAACTCTGTCATATGTGGTTATAGGGTGACATAGGCAATTCTTTGGCCATCAAACTACGGTGTTCCTATTGTATCTCACTTCATGCCCCACCTCTACTATGATTTTTATACACAAGCATCTTTATCCTTTCCGAGTATATAATGTGTGTACGTTTTAAATGTGCATAAAAGGAATTTTTACTGGTAATGGGTTTCAAAAGGATCATAATCTTTTGATTTTAACTTTAGAAAAGCTCTATTCATCATGTTTATATTACATTAAAGACTGGATTCAGGGGCAAGTGACCCGGGCTCAGGAAAAATAGAATGTTTGAAGTTAAATGTTTCCGGTAGTCTGTATTCAAAAGTTGAACAAATGGAGGGTGGGAGGTGTCGAAGATGCTTCTTGCCTGGGGTGCCATTTGAGCAAAGACTGGCCCTGTTGCACTCTGAATGGAAAGGTGGAATGCACAGACACAGAAACAGTCCTTTGAGAAACTGTACACCCCTTTGCTTTCATAAGACTGAAAGAGTCACAGTAACTTCTGCTGATGTTTTCTGAGCAGGTCTCTCCTTTCTGTATGGAGTTTTTCCCAACCTCCATGTGCCTTTTAAACTCCTTTAACCATCAAACAGTTTACTCAGCCACGTCGACAGTTCCAGTGGTCTTCCCGCAACTTCATTCGTCCCTACACACCACCCAGTATTTTATTCTTCCTACCCCACCCATCCTCAGAAGAGAACTGCTGGCCTACCACATGAGAGTTTCAATAAACAGCACCCCCTCCACACACACACACACTCTGGTCCAGTTTGGAACAATGCTTCTCTTTTTAACAAAATATTAAACACAACTTTCTTGTTCCAGGCCTCAGTACTGGGAATTGCAGCCTACACTACCACTGACACACTCCACCACTGAAACATGAACACATTCTTCCACAGCCCTACATCAACAAAAACATACATGTTTTTCAAATTTTGCAGTTAAATCAAATCCATACTTTAATGTAACTAATTATGCTAAACTTTTAATGTACAAGCATATTATTTTGCTGGAAAATAACCACACTGTGATAGACCCAGGCCAGTTGGGAACAGCAGAGTAGTAGAAGAGAGATATACTGGCCTCTGGATAAGCAGTTTTCTGTTCCCTGAGTGACCAGAGCAGGGGTGCTCCAGGCTAATGAGAACACCTGACTCCAATTAACCTGCTAAGAGTCAGGTGAGGCTGTTAAGCACCTGACTCTAATTAAGGCCCCTCTGGTTCTTTTAAAGGGCTCACTCCAGTCAAGCCAAAGGGAGCCTGAGGAGAGGAAGTGTGTGTGAGAGGAACTGAGAACGAGAGGCATGCAAGAAGCTGAGAGTGAGTAGGCATCCTGCTGGAGGACTAAGAAGTACAAATGTTATCAGACATCAGGAGGAAGGTCTGGTGGTGAGGACAAAGAAGGTGTTGGGAAGAGGCCATGGGGAAGTAGTCCAGGGAGTTGTAGCTGTCGTGCAGCTGTACCAGAAGGCACTCCAGACAGCTGCGATCCACAGGGCCCTGGGCTGGAACCCAGAGTAGAGGGCAGGCCTGGGTTTCCTGATCAGTCACAGGAGGAATTAACTTGGACTGTGGCTTCTACCAGAGGGGAAGGTCTCTGGTCTGTTTCCCGACCCACAGGATGAATCTGTGAGGTGAGTAAATCTGCCAATAAGTGCAGGACCCACCAAGCTAGAGGAGGAACTCTGTCACAATACTTAACTCTTACAGTGCTTCTCAGCTACCATTCTCAAAGTACTTTGCAATGGATGGTAAGCATTCTTATCCCCATTTCACAGATGTGAAAACTGAGATATAGCGCAGTGAAGCAATGTGCCCAAGGTCACCCAGCAGATCAATGACAGAACCAGGAATAGAAACCAGGTGTCCTTAGTAATGCTTTTGTAACTTGGCCTTCTGTGTATGAAAATTCAAGCCAGCAATGTGTTTAATTCTATGTTGATTAAATACAAGAAATTACTGCTTCAAGACAATATTTATGTGCTAACAAAATCTCACATAGTGTCCTTAAAAGAGAGGGATGATTATATTCTGCTCTTAACACACTGTGCTGTGGCCAAGTACTGCAGCCTATGTGGTATGTAAGAGGCCCTTAGGAAATGGGACAACAGTGGAGATGGGCCAAAACGAGAACCTGTTATCTAAGTCCCTTGAAATTTGGGAAGGCAGGGTAGGTTCATACTTGAATACCTGTTTACTCTTCCCAACAGCTTTAGATCCAGGGTGGAACCAAAACCAGTGAGGGTCTTATTTTCTGGTTTACAGACAGATTTTCTGCCACAAATGGAGAAAAACCACCTTGAGACTGGTCAACCTGGTATGTTTTTCACCATCTGAGGCTACCACCACCTCTGAGATTTCAGTGTCAATAACCCTAAGCTCTTGACTTCATTCAGCCTTGAACCTGAATCTTGAAATCAAACCTAAACCTAAGCCAAATGCAGAACCAAAAAGCACTCCCCTTGGGTGCTTTTTCTGAGAACAGACTACACCAGTGGGCCATCTGGAAGCAGAAATCCTGACATTCTACAGGAAGCAAAAATAGAAAGAAAAAAAGTCTCATTGGGCCGTTAGATGCACAGTGCTGTATAAAATGCTCAGGCAAACCACTTGAAGTTTAGTCCTTTGACAAAAAAGATATTTCATAATCTGTACCCACACATGCACACATCCCGGCAAAGCATTCATTTGACCATTTGTTTGGAAATGGCCAGCAAGAGTTAAAGCTGGAGCAAGATCATCCCTTGGTCAAACCATAGAGCCACTCTGCGTTTCCTTGCTTTTGTAAACTCATCAGATTTATGGGGTCAATTTTCAAAGCAGTACGCAGATTATTCGATACAAAATACAGCTCCTATTCTTGCTGATGGAATTAATTCCCTCATCGCAAATAGAAAATGTATCCCTTACAGCTTAGCTTTTGTCTGTTTGTTTAATGATTAGTCTTGACTAACATTTTCTCAAGTGGAATGTGGTTTTGTCCCCTCAGGTGCAGCAGCAACCATCTTAGCCTTCTTGCACAGTAACTGTATCACATTATGTCAGTATTATGCAGAACTCCTAAGTGGTCTGCTAATTAGGCAAAGTCCTATTGAAATCCGTGGTGCATTTTTACATTAAATAAGTGACTTTATTCAGTAGAAACTACTCCCTTCTCGTTCTACAGCAAAGCCAACTTTTTTTATATACTACACTCTGTGGACATTCTGGCTGTTAGTAATATGTGAACAAATCCAGAGTAGCTTCACTGAATTTAATGGAGTTATTCCAGGATTATGTCAAAGTAAGTGAGATCTGAGTCTAGTCCAAGCTCTCTTTATGCAATATGAAACAATATTACACTTGCTGTACAAATATAACCCCCATTTCCCCCTATCTTATTTCAATAACATTTTGTAGAATAAAATTAATGTGATAATCCTGCATAACATTGACTAGAAAAGTATTCTTTAGGTTGCTATACCACCACCAAAATGTCATAATTTACCAAAATCATGTCAGAAAAATAGTAAGCTAAATACAACCACAGTTTTGCTATGGAGTAAATCAAAACCAACTCTCCAAATATTTTGGCAGACAATGTAAACATTTCATCCCATGTGATTAATATGTGGTTAGGGCCTATCACCCTAAAGAGTAAAGTATGAAATGTGTGCATCAAATACATTTTCTTCAATAACTAACATTTTAGAAGGGTGTACTCCCTGCACGTGTGCCCTCATAGAGCATACCAGGCTCTCCTCATCTAGCACCGCCTGCAATGGTCTGCCTTTTCTCATGACTCAGCCCCCACCCCTTCAAATCCCTGCCCCCAGCTAGGTCCCATCCCTTCTGGGGGAACAAAGTTCAGCAAAAACGCAGTGTCTAATCCATTGCCTCAATTTTCAGTCCAGGGGTTCATGCACCTTTTTCCTCAGGCCTTCCAACAGTCCATAGCCCTTATATCAGGGCTTCACAGCACCTTACCAGTGGTTGACAGGCAAACTCAGCTGTACCTTGGCACCAACTAGGGTTTCCACCTCTGAGGTATATCTGGGATTATTTTAAGACCATAAAATTGGACGTCTAAGTCCCTCACAGATTACCTGAGACAGCTAGCGGAACAAAGGGGATTGCTTGGAGAACCTGGACAGATGGCAACCCTAGCTCCAGCCAAGGGACACCAAGACAGGCAGTTAAGAGTCACTCTGCCAGACTCCTTGTTGCCACTGCTCTGGACTTCTTCCTATCAAGCCTATCAATAGGCCTTTCTGACAGCCTCTCAACATTCACACTTCTTTCAGGGCCAGGACTCCCAGAGCTTCCCCAGAATTCCCTAATAAATCCTGAGTCAAAAGGATAAACTTAAACCCACTTCTGCCCTCCTCAAGCTGACCTTTCATCCTTGTGTTCTCTCACTGATAGCCTCCCAGGACTTTCTCCCTAGAAGTACACCTTCTGCCCTATTATCGGGGTTCACCGCTGGAGCCTGCTGCACCTCCACAGGCTGCTCTGTCTCTCTCCTGGTACCCTGCCAGACTTTGCTACTCAGCAGCAACTCAGCAGTCAACACTCCCCCCTAGGCTTCCTTCTTGATAATCCTGGTCTCTCCACTCTCAAATTCAGGGGGGAGACCACACTGTGTCTTTCTAAAGCCCCCCTCTGCTCCAGGCCTCCTGCCTTCAACACACCCACCCAGCTAGGACTCCTTTTTGAGTAGGGCTGGCCCACCCTCCAGGTACAGCTGGAGAGGTTAATGGGCCTCTCTGGCCCACATTAATGCCCAGATGGAATATATACCATATTACAAACATGTATTATTACTATTAAGTAATGTTAATGGTATTAATTATTTAATAATAATTAGTAAAATTAACATATATAATAGGATTATTCACAACTTTAAAAACATGTAAGTAAAACAATTCAGATGCCCAACAAGTACTATTTTATGTGTAAATATCTTGATTGTTTCAAATGGAATATTAAAGTAACTAGATATAAAGCCAAACCACAATCTTTCATGAAAACTCCTTCAACATGGGAGGCAGGGGGGTGTTCAGTTTTAAATAGAGCCAAACCTGCTCTCTGGGACAGATCCAAAACTGAATAGGCCTGGTTTCTGGTTTCAGATCTAGTGTCACTGAAATCTACCCAAAATAGCTTGTGAGATTTTGGCACTAACTCAAGACCAAACCCTAGCCATGATTCAGCCAGAAACTCAGACTCTAGCCTAAAACTAATCTAAATCTGCAGCCCAACACTACTTACTCAGCCCATCTCTGTGTGAAACCCAATGAGGTCCATAGTAAGGCCCAGATTTTCAAAAGTGGCTCCAAATTCAAGGTTTTTTTATTTTTGGATTGCCTGATCGTAGACATGTATGGCCTGATTTTCAAAGGTGAACATGCACAGTTCCAACTGAAGTACATTTTTTCCCCCATAAAAGCCCCTTTATGACCACATTGTCTTGTCTGCCCTTAACTCACAATCTAATGGGCCCTCATACAATACTTGCTATTCCTGCCCTTTTCTCTCCACCTCTTCTTCCTTTCTTGTATCCCTCTCAATTCTCATTGCAAACAGATTGATAAATCACAAAGACCCTGACATAGCAAACCAATGCAGTTGATCACACACTTTAACTTTAAGCACACTCGCACTCCTAGTGAAGTAATTTTATATAAGGCATCAAAACTACAGGCCACATTTGAAAATTTTGGACTTAGCATCTTCTGTGCTGTCCAGTGCAAAACAAATAGGAGATTGCTTTAAAATATGATGCTGTGGGAGTCCTTGCAAGTGCCTCTTTTATTTTCAGTGACAGAAGTGAAAAATCCAGGAGAGAAGCGCAAGTTTTCCCCTGAGATCTTCCTACTTGGGAATAGTAACCACTGTAAATGCCTTTAAATTTGATTTGTTTGAGGCGATTTTTTTTTTTTTTTGCTAGTCTCTGGCAAAAAATATAAAGTGTGTGAAGCAAAACTGCATTCTTGCTAATAGCTTGTATACCATACAGGATTTCAGCCCAAAGTGCTTTTATAGAGCCAGTTATTAGACCTGCAAAGTATGGTTTTAAATAGAATTTTTGAAAGACCTGGAAGGAATTTACCTTCTCAATCTTATTCTAGCATGTTGTCCAGTTACTATGGTGACTATAAGTATTGGGGGGTGGCCGTGTTAGTCTGTATCATAAAAACAACAAGGAGTCCGGTGGCACCTTAAAAACTAACAGATTTATTTGGGCATAAGATTTCATGGGTAAAAAACCACTTCTTCAGATGCATGGAGTGAAAATTACAGATGCAGGCATTATATACTGACACATGAAGAGAAGGGAGTTACCTCACAAGCGGAAAACCAGTGTTGACAGAGCCAATTCAATCAGGGTGGATGTAGACCACTCCCAATAATAGATGAGGAGGTGTCAATTCCAGGAGAAGCAAAGCTGCTTTTGTAATGAGACAGCCACTCCCAGTCCCTAGTCAAGCCCAAATTAATGGTATTAAATTTGCAAATGAATTTTAGTTCTGCTGTTTCTCTTTGAAGTCTGTTTTTGAAGTTTTGTTGTTGAAGAATGGCTACTTTTAAATCTGTTATTGAATGTCCAGGGAGATTGAAGTTTTCTCCTACTTGCTTTTGTATGTTACCATTCCAGATGTCCAATTGTGTCCATTTATTCTTTTACGTAGGGACTATCTGGTTTGGCCAATGTACATGGTAGAGGAGCACTGCTAGCACATGTTGGCATATATCACATTAGTAGACGTGCAGGTGAATGAGCTCCTGATCGTGTGGCTGATGTGGTTGGGTCCTCTGATGGTGTCGCTAGAGTAGATATGGGGACAGAGAAGGCAATGGAGTTTGTTACAGGGACTGGTTCCTGGGTTAGTGTTTCTGTGGTGCGGTGTGTAGTTGCTGAGTATTTGCTTCAGAGTGGGGGGTTGTCTGTAAACGAGGATTGGCCTGTCTTTCAAGGCCTGTGAGAGTGGGGGATTATTTTCCAGGATAGGTTGTAGATCGTTGATGATGCGCTGGAGAGGTTTTAACAGGGGACTCTATGTGATGGCCAGTGGTGTTCTGTTATTTTCCTTGTTGGGCCGGTCCTGTAGTAGATGACTTCTGGGTGCCTGTTTCACTCTGTCAATCTGTTTCCTCACTTCCCCAGGTAGGTATTGTAGTTTTAAGAATGCTTGATAAAGATCTTGTAGGTGTTTGTCTCTGTCAAAGGGATTGGAGCAAATGTGGTTGTATCTTAGAGCTTGGCTGTAGACAATGGTTCGTGTGATATGTGCTGGATGGAAGCTGGAGGCACGTAGGTAAGTATAGCAGTGACGCTGTCAGTAGATTTCTGGTATAAGGTGATGTTTATGTGACCATCACTTATTTGCACTGTAGTATCCAGAAAGTGGATCTCTTGTGTGGACTGGTCCAGGCTGAGGTTGATGGTAGGGGTGGAATTTGTTGAAATCCAGGTGGAATTCTTCAAAGGCCTCCTTCCCTTAGGTCCATATGATGATGTCATCAATGTAGCGCAAGTAGAGGAGGGGCGCTAGGGGATAAGAGCTGAGGAAGCGTTGTTCTAAGTAAGCCATAAAAAATTTGGCATACTATGGGGCCATGCAGGTACCCATAGCAGTGCCACTGACTTGAAGGAATAAGTTGTCCCCAAATCTGAAATGGTCGTGGGTGAGGACAAAGTCACAAAGCTCAGCCACCAGGTGTGCCGTGGCCGTATCAGGGATACTGTTCTTGACAGCTTGTAGTCCATCCTCATGTGGAATATTGGTGTAAAGAGCTTCTACATCCATGGTGGCCAGGATGGTGTTTTCAGGAAGATCACCAATGCATTGTAGTTTCCTCAGGAAGTCGGTGGTGTCTCGAAGATAGCTAGGAGTGCTTGTAGCGTAGGATCTGAGAAGAGGCTCCTAATAGCCAGATAATCCTGCTGTAAGAGTGCCGATGCCTGAGATGAGGGGATGTCCAGGGTTTCCAGGTTTATGGATTTTGGGTAGCAGATAGAGTACCCCTGGGTTGGGTTCTGGGGGGGTATCTGTGTACATTTGTTCCTGTGCTGTAGCAGGGACTTTCCTGAGCAGATGTTATAGTTTCTTTTGGTACTCCTCAGTGGGATCAGAGGATACTGGCCTGTAGAATGTGGTGGTGGAGAGTTGCGTGGCAGCCTCCTGTTCATAGTCCAGCCTGTTCATTATGACTACAGCACCTCCTTTGTCAACCCTTGATTATAATGTCAGAGTTGTTTCTGAAGCTGTGGATGGCATTGTGTTCTGTACAGCTGAGGTTATGGGGCAAATGATGCTGTTTGTTCACAATTTCAGCCTGTGACTATAAAGAGCTAGCTAATGGAGTTAGCTCCACATACGGTACTGAATTATTATAGCCAAAAGATTCTGCAAGTGTGGTTTTCTACATACTTTCCAGAACATTCTTCTCATAGGATCACATATAGATCATTAGACAACAGTGAGTAAAATTAAGGACTAGACTGTGATGGACTGCATGGGAGTGAGAACTTCCCTTACACTCCTGTGCATGATACCTATGCAGCAGCAAGCAGCCACTCCAAATCCATTTACTTCAACTCCAGCGCCAGGAACTGGGAAGGGTGAGGAATGGAAGGAGCTTTGGTATCACCCAACAACTCACTAGCAAGTGCTGCTGAGACAGCACATAGAGGTACAAAATACTACCTCGCAGAAGGGAGGGGATGAGTTTTGCCTTCGGATGCACAATACTTCCTGGGGGTGGCGCAGCATAAGCACTACCCTTTTCTCAGGGCTGGGTCCAAAGTATAGCCTTGTATTAATTCAAGGGGTTATATTTTGGGACAGATATTTAATAGGAGTCTAAATAATACCAGTAAGCTTTGACAAGTCTATTAAATTGGAAATTAAAGTATTTGCCATACTTTACATTTTTTTAAAAAAAGGACGTTACATGCAGTATAGATGGTACTCAGCAACAATGCCGTGGTAGCTGAATGAGTCAACAGGGCAAAGGAGACTCTAAATCAGTTTACTTTTCTTTCTAATGGACACTTCTGTGTGTGATAGTCTTAGTCACAGCAGCCTCTTCCACTCTTGGACTCATGTTAAACATCCATCATTGTGGCACCTGTAAAATATCTGCAGAGCCTTTTCTTCTCAGCTCCACTGTATCACCATATGTCTGTCTGGCTGTGTGTGTGGGTAGCAGGGTAATGTCAGCTGCTGATGTACCTTTTTATGTATCTTGAGGCATTGGGCTCTGGATGTCTGCTTGCATTACTGAGGAAAAAATAGTCTAATAATTTAATACAATCACCAGGTCCCTAGACGTGTTTTGTACAGGTTTCTTGATGATCTTCACATACTAAATGCATGCCAATTGAGCATATCATTATTAAGACTACAGTTTAATCATGGGTATTTTTAGTAAAAGTCAGGTCTGTGACCTTTCCATGACTTATACCATAAATACCCCTGATTGAATCTTAGGAGGGGAAGCTACCGTGAGGGCGAGGGGCCCAGGGCACCAGTTGCCAGGGGGACGCCCTAGGGGGCCAATGGCTGCTCTGGCCACCACAGTGTGGGAATCCCTGGGGGACCAGCAGCGGCTCTGGCCACCCCCAGCACCACTGCTCAGGCAATCCCCAGGGCCAGCTGCATCGGCTGCTGCTCGGGTGGTCCCATGGCCAGCCACATTGGCCACTGCTTGGGAGGTCCCCAGGATCAGCTGCCCGGGACCACCAGTGCAGCAACTGGTGCAACTGGCCCCAGGGCCACCCAAGTGGCTGGCTGCAGAGCCACTCCAGCAGCAGCCCACATGGCTGTCCGCAGGGCTGCCTGAGTAGCTGGCTCCTTGGGCAGCCCTGGGGTCAGCTACACTGGCCGCTGCAGAAGTAATGGAGGTCACAGGAAGTCATGGAATCTGTGACTCTCATGACCTCTGTGAAAAACACAGAGCCCTAATCATTATTATTCATATGTAATGCAGTAGCACCTAGAGGGCTCCACAAGGCTGTGGCTAATTTGTGCTTGTCATTGTACATATAATAAGTGGGCAGCCCCTTGTCCTAAAGAGCTTGCAATCTGCTTTCTATGTAAGATTTTGAGAGTGGTGGGTTTTTCCCCATTAACAGTGTTATAAGAACTGTATGTGTCTGTGATGGGGTGAGCCAGGTGGGCCCAGTCAGCTAATTAGGCTGCAAACAAGGGAGCTTTAGGCTGGAGGCAGTTGATTAAAGGAGGCTCAGCTGGGCAGGAAGAGGTGAAGTCTATAAAGCCCAGAAGCTGAGGGCAGATATGGCTGGTGGGGAAGGCTACAGGAAGGTAGGCAGCAGCTGCACCCTAGGAAGAGTTTTCTTGGAGCTGATATACTCAGTGAGACAGTGGGAACCAGCTTGGTAGGAAGTAGTCCTGGGAGGGCAGACAGAGGAAGCTCAGAGCTGCTGAGCTGTGGGTCCCTGGACTGGAAACTGAGAAGTACCAGCCCCTGAGGTGTGGCATAGAACTGAGGCAGTGAATGAGAAGACTGCCTAGGATAGTTGATGGATTCTACCCTGGAAGTGGAAACACTGAGTGACCTAGCCAGAGGGCTAAGCCATGATGGAGATGCTGCAGGTCCTGGAGGAAGAGGTGCTGCAGACCAGAATCACAGCCATGGTGTGTGAACTGCAGATGGGGACTATCCACCTCAGGTGTTAATCCCTAGAGTGACCAGCAGGATGTGCTAGACCAGTGGTGAGTGGTGTACTCTATGATAGTATCTTTTGAAAATCTCTCTGCCTCTTTGAAAGAATGACATACATCAACACCAGCTGAAATACAGATCTGTGTTTAGCTCTTCTTTTTATCTAGTGCAGGATATTTATTCCCTGAATACCCTTTCAAACCCCAAGGACATTTTATAGTAAGACTTGGCAAAGTTGGCTCAGATTTACCTAAACACATAGAAACTATTAAATATAATTTATTTTTAAATGGGGATATCTATCTCATAGAGCTGGAAAGGACTTTAAAGGTCACCAAATCCAGTCTCCGGCCTTTACAGGAGGACCAAGTACTGTTCCTGGCAGATTTTTGTCCCAGATGGCCCCTTAAAGGATTGAACTCGTAACCCTGGGTTTAGATGCTCAATGCTCAAACCACTGAGCTATCCCTCTCCTCTCTAGTATATGATGAATGAGAATCAGTGGCTTGTATTTCCTGAATTACTCCAGGGCAGCTCACTCAGTGGTTATTTATATATCAGCTAAGATGTGAATGTTTCCTTTTCTAACGCACCTCACCTGCTGTCTAAATGCAATATCTTATTTAATTCATTCTTTGAAAAGATACCCAGTGTGTTACAGCTCACCACTGTAAGTGAACTGGTGCTTACAGAGGTGATATAATATCTATTATAGTGCCTCTCTTCCACAAGGCCACCCAGGGCCAGCGCTACCACTTAGGCGACCTAGGCAATGGCCTAGGGCACCAGAATTTTGGGGGGTGCTATTTTACCAGGGGGGTGGCACGTGGCTCCAGTGGACCTACCGCAGTCCTGTCGGCGGATGGTCCGCTGCTGGAAAGGCTCCGGTGGAGCTGCTGCAGTCATTTTGGTGGATGGTGTGCTGGTCTAAAGGCTCCGGCAGACCTACCGCAGTCATGACTGCGGCAGCTCCACCGGAGCCTTTCCAGCAGTGGACCGTCTGCGGGCATGACTGCGGTAGGTCCACCGGACCCGCGGGGGGCGGCAAAATGGCCGTCTGCCTAGGGCGTCAGAAACCCTGGCACCGCTCCTGAGGCCATCTGTCCTTTTCTGTGTAGGAATATGTGAAAGGAGGAAATTCTTTAACTGAGAGAATTATGGAGTTCCATCTGAACCAGACCATCCACAAACACCACCTCCTATGCTGGAGGGAAAAGGAATAACATTTTCACAAAATACGCTGACTTCAGTTTTCATTTGACGGGGTTCAAAATGGCCCCATTTATCACTTTTTTTGGTGAAACTTTTTTGCTGCTTTTAAATCAATTTTAATTTACCAAAATTGGTTTTAGTAAAAATATTTGAAAATGTTAACCAAAAATTTAACTTTTGAAAAATCTGTTTTTGACAAATCATTTGAGAAAATTTGGCCCATGCTGGCTGCAGCCCAGCAGACAGGTAGCTCAGCTCCTTCAAACTACAGGTGTCCATGGGCTTTCTCCCTCAATCTCAAAGCATCTGTGGACCACGCAATGGAAACTGCTCCCTCAGGGGCTCTGCTACAGTGCATTTCCCCAGTGGAAGCTGGTCCATATTCACTTTCACAGGAGTCTCCTTGTGTAGAGGGGCTCACCATGTAAAGTAACATTAGAACATTCAGAGGAATCACTTTGGGTTGTGGAGGGATGCTGCTGTGGTGAGACACTCATCCCCTCATTCTACCTTTTCCCCACCTACACAGGGATTTCCATGGGATGGGGGAAGGGAAAGGAGCATTTCCTTGAGCAATGGCTCCCTGACCCCACTTACCCTTGATCCAGCTCCACACTCCAGCTTATTTTTCTGCATATTCTCCTCCTCCCCCCACCTCACTTTATCTTGTTTTATCTGTTAATCCCTCTTCCAACTGGTAGCTCCTTACCAGTCTCAGGTCTATTTCTCCCCCTCCCCCACAGCCCTATCACCTGGTGCATGGGCTTTCTTGCATATTCTGACAGGCCACTGACCACTCCTGTTGACACTATCTCCATCTCTTTCTATGTTAGACAGTGCTTCTCCAAATGGTGCTGCCCGGTACCACAGACTCATCAGGAATCATTGCTGGATGATCTATTTCATCTATGTATGTGTCAAATACCTGAGTGAATGAGGAGGCTGGACGTGGTACCTGTGGCTGCCCAGCAGCTCTTCGAACGGAAGCTTGTACCATGTCCTGGAGAAGTCTTGTGCCCAATAGGTTTATATGCAATATGAAATGATTGTAATGTGCAAACATGCCTTTCAATAAGGCTTTGTAGAATAAATCTGTCTTTGGGAGAAAAAAATTGGTCACAAGTTCATTCTACTAATGCAATGGATCATATCTTCATTATAAGACTGAACTGCATATAATTTAGTCAAAAACATAGAAATGCAAACCCCAATACAGCAGTTATCAGTCACTTGAATAATCCAACTGAATCCAGTGGGGCTAATTGTGTCAGTAAGGACTGCCAGATCAGACCTACTGGAAGTTGCAGAAGCTGGGAACGCAGAAGCTAATTCAGATCACCACGCTTTGCTGGTTGCCCCTGCCAACCACTCTTGTAAACCAAGATTGTCAATAAAAATGTTTATCTTGGGTAATGGAGGAAATTTGGTTTTATTGCTAGAACTGAACAGCTTGTTTTTTTATAAATAAAGATTAATATTAGTGCTACCCTCTGAATGCTTTTTCTTTACTAAGATTATTGGCCCTATAGAGTATTTACCTCAGTCTAGTTTCAGTGAGCCACTTCCTGCGCTCTAGCTGAGTGTTGCCATAGAGGACCAAATGGTCTTAGGACCTGGCACAGTAATGTACTTTAGCACATGCCTTAGTTTGATTTCAACAGAGTTTGGAACAGGCTCAATGGGAAGGCTCCTTTTGATTTCAAAGGGCATGATCCAAGCACACAAGTAAATCCCATTGACTTCAGTGAGAAAACTCTTGCTTAAAATGAGGCATGTGCTTCAATACCTTACTGATTCGGGGCCTTGGAGCTGTTCACGGCTCTATGCCACTTGAGAAGTCTCTTCTCAGGAAGCCAGATGCACTGCATTTACAGCTGCATTGCATCACCCTGGCTGTGCAGAGAAGGCAGAGAGGAGACAATCATTGGGTCCACTATGAGTACACCAAGTCACTGGTGATTTAGGATGTTGATACAAATGAGAACCCTTCACTGATTGTGGCTACTAGTAGGGGGTGGAGTTATTCAAAAAAATTTGCAGGGGTGTTTCTTGACAAATTGTCATGATCCCTTAAAACTAGAATTGTGAAATTTACAGTAAGGGCCTTGAAAATGGTAAGGTTGTGATGGGGGTGTATTTGCCACACTGGCATCTGAGAATAAATTAGGCCAAGTGAGCCTAATTGACAAATTAACAATGGGAGGGAGAGAGGTTACAAGGAGGTATGATGCAGCAGGGCAGGAACAGGAGGGGCCTCAAAGAAGGCTACAGGAAAAGCAGGCTGAAGTTGTTTCCTGAGAGGAAGGAATTGAGTGATGGGTGTACTTAGACAGGGTGGGAGCCAATGATGTAGGAAAAAGCCCAGGGAAGCAGCAAGGGTTAAGACAATACAGGGCTTTGCTGCATGTTATAGGGTCCCTGGGCTGGAACCCAGGGTAGGGGGTGGGCCTGTGTTCCTCTATCAGTCCCTGGGTAGTGGCATAGCGCATTGGAGTGATCAGAAGGTGTAGAGGGACTGTGATTTACCCAGAAGGGAAAACTCTTTGACCTGGCCAGAAGGCCAAACTACAAACCAGAAGCTGTTGCTCCAAGAGGGGGAGAGACTGCAGACAGGGAAGGAGGAGGAAGCAGCTTGCAGAGCTGATCCCCAGGATGGCCAGGAGGAGGCAACGCAAGCAGTGAGGGAACTTTGTCACTGGAGTGTTTCTTTTTCTGCAGAAAAACCTGCACAATTTCACTAAGAAAAAAATTAACTGAATCTGAATTTTCAGATTAAAATTTTAATCTGAAATATTTATTTTAACCTTAAATGACAATTTTACTTTTTTGTTTTGTAAAAACACTTAATGTTTCAAGGTAGAGAAGGTGCCTTTCTATATAAGGAAAAGGCTATGCTATGTATGTGACTTTTCTACTATTGATATTTGTATGCAACATCACCCATTTCATGAACACTTCCTTTGAAGCAAAAAACTTGTACTGTAAAATTGCACAGAATGAACAGGGATATTTTTTCCTTGTGGAAAAAGACATATACACACTTTTTAATAGCCCCATTGAAAACTTTTGCAGATGCAGCTGATTGAACCTATTGTACCAGCAAGGCCAGGTTGACTAAACTAGCCTTCCTACTGCATTTAACTTCAGTGACTCATAGCTTCTCAGGGTGTTTCTGCTTGGGGAAGCAGGAAAGCTTTATAGATCAACTCCCTCTGGCTCTCATAAATTAAACACCAAGAGTCATTAAGAATATAGGGCAAAATTTTCAAAATTGCCTTATGGCAAGATGGTATTAAGATGTCTAAAGATGTAGATAGGCACCTAATGGGATTTATCAAAAATACCTAAGCAGGTTAATTGCCTAATTCCCATTCATTTCAGGATCTGAAAGATGCTAGTATATGCTGAGCTTTCTGAAGGCTCTAATTACCTTGCAGAACCAAGCCTTCAAACTGGAGTTTCCTGTGCGCTGTTGCATTAATAATAATGCTCTGTAATGCTGCCGGGGTCAAAGATGCAAAATTCAATGAGGTGGGATGAGTTAACTCAAAGTAGTGCACAAATGGAAGGGTAGTAAGATGCCATGGCAGATGCCAGCAAGGCCAGTACTATGCAAAGCCTTGAAGGTCAGTATGAGCAGCCTGAATTTGAGGTGGAATGAGATTAAGCCAGTGGAAGAATTTGAGGGTGAGAGGGATAAGTGGCAAGGAATATGATTTTGGCTGCTGAGTACTGAATGGATGGGAGATGTGACAGGGGTAGACAGAAAAGTCAGAGCCATGGAGATTGCAGTAACCTGGTGAGATGAGAACACAGATTAATGTTGTTGGATTGGGGACTAGAGAAGAATGTGTGGAAGGAGCTGCTACAGACCTGGAGAGGGTTCTGGATGTGAGGAGAAAAGGCAGGATACTCAAACACAAGACTGAAGGGTCTTGTGGTTCATCACATTTTCACTTATAAGTGTGAATGGGATTCAGAGGAAAGATGAAACATTTAGGCTTCACACCATACTTGAAAGATTCACTAATATTCTTTTGTAAATATTACTAATGTACAATTTTTATTGACACAGTAGTTGATGTCTAGAGGACTTCCAAGAAATACTAGCTCTATAACTATTCCAATGTTCTAATCTTGCCAGATGCTTAAAAAAAGAAATAGCATAAATAGATCTCATGGGTCTCCCAAAAGCTGTTACAGCCTTCAGCACAATACCAATAAATTAAGCAATCCACCTGTTCTTTCCTTTACCATTGACCTGATCCATCCAAAGATTCCCATTGATGTCAGTGGTCATCAGATCAGGTCCCATATGACTATCTGGAGTGTGATGATGATTTGTGGTCATGATCTTGATTTTGAAATATAGGAAGGCTGCAGTTTGCAATGCTTATCTTTTCTATTAGACCTTCTAGACCATACAGAATGCTATACAGTTACCACTAAATTTCACGTAACCAAGAGCATGAATGAATCTAAAAGTTTCCTGCGTTAACAGCACTTGTGACATCTTTGAATATTTTTGGAAGGTGAAATAAGACCACTTTGAAAAGAAATGAATTGTGTTCACATATGAACTGAGACGTTCTAAAATTCCAGTATATGTTTTTTATTCTGGAGGAAGCAGGGCTGGGAGAATTAGTTAAACTTTGGAAATTGACCAAGACACACCAGTTAAAGGAGGTGTTACACTGAACAGTATTACTAACATGGTAAGATTTCAGTACCCTAGGCTTTGTCAGTCTAGAACAGGCCTGCACAACATGCGGCCTGCGACGGGGAATCAAAGGGCTCTGGGCTGCCCGCAGCGGCAGGGAGCACAGAGCTCTTTAAATCTCAGCTGTGGCCGGGATTCATAGGGCTCTGGGCTGCCTGCAACCACGAGGAGCCCAGAGCTCTTTAAATCTCAGCTGTGTCCAGGATTCAAAAGGCTGTGAGCTGCCTGCAGAGATTCCCAGCTGCGGCTGAGATTTAAAGGGCTCAGGGCTCCCCAGCGGCTGCAGGTAGCCCAGAGCCCTTTGAATCTCGGCCACGGCTCCAGCGGATGGGCTGGGACTGGGATTTAAAGGGCTCGGGCTCCCCTCAGTGGCAGGAGCTCTGGGCCCTTTAAATCCCTGCCCCAGCCCCGCAAAGCTCTGGTTCCTCTGGCCACCAGAGCCGTGCGTCCTTTAATTTGCCCCTGACAGCTCCCAACAACCTCTTCAGCTGGGAGCCCCGGACTGATTTTAAATCAAGTATCACCTCCCCCCCAACCTTCCTTTTTGGCCCACAGCTGTTTTGGTGGGGTGGCACTGGGGAAGGAGGGTTTGTTTCTGCAGGGCTGAGGGGTGCTGGGGAGGGGTGTTTCCGTGGGCCCAGAGGTCCTGGGGGCAGGGGGTGTTTCCACAGGGCTGGGGGTTTCAGCCCTCAGCTGTTTTCTTTGGATTAATGTGGCCCTCACTGCTTTACGAGTTGTGCAGGCCTGGTCTAGAAGTTATAAATGGATGCATGTAAGAGATCAATAGCACATTATGGAAGAGTACCAGCAACTTTCTAGGAAATGATGAGTATTTCTAAACTGTTCACTTGGGCTGGTTTTGCTATGGATTTTCAATAGCAAGTCATAATGCATTCTGGCCTCATATAGGACTGGGTATTTTTGTTAATATGTGATGAGATACTGTGTGTTTTATGGCTGAATGTAAGCAGGAGACATTGGTTTAATTCACTAATCTGGGAAATCTAGATTGTTACAGCTGAAATTTTTTTTCCCAACTGAGACTATAGTAGACTGTTCAGGGAGGGAAAAACCATATCACTGAAACCCACTGAATAAAACATCTTATGTTTAAAATAAAATCAGTGCACACTGAGCTTTACTTCACTTCTAGATGGAAGTGTGGGGAACTCTATTAGACAAAGCTAATTATTGATTGAATGCTCTCAAGTTCAGGAAAGATGCAGAACCCCACAACAAGAGTAGAGTGGCTTTCAGATGGTTGTATAAATGAACTATTTTTTGCTGTAACTGCTCATTAGGCATTGTTTCTGATTGGTTGGCTAGATCCTATGACGACTGATCGTGTTCCCTGACTGGATAACTGCAACTTTTACAAAGAGGAGGGGAACAGAGGGACTCAAAGATTTCAAAAGGGCTGAGTGACCAGACTCCATCCTGGTTGACATTACACCATCAACACAGTGTCTGAGCACCTCACACAGTTATAACCTCTGTGCAGAAACACACACTGGTTTCTCTTCCCTGCAGTATGCTGGGACCAGGTTTGAGTCCATCTGCTTGAGTTTTTGTAAGGCTTATGCTTTCTGTCAATGTTTTGGTAAACCAACAAACACTTATGTGAATCATTAGGGAAAATGAATAACCAGGTTGTGAACACCATCAAAGTCAGTTTTGGATTTTTACCTGAACAGGAGTACCCTAGCAGGGGGTCTACATTTGTAATTCAGATTTATTTTGATAAGCACCCACCATTTCAGATGTGCAGGCCAGATATTTTCTAAGCTATCTAAACCTCATCAGTCTGCAAGCCTGATGTAGAATTCCCATAGAACAGGCTTTCAGTGAAAGTAATGTCAAGCTGTCTTGTTCTGGCCTCTTTATTTCTGGGAAGCACTTAAGAAACCATGATGTAGGAATCATACAGAAACTAGAGACTGGGTTTGATTGATAGGATGGAAATAGAGTTGGAATAATTCTCATAGATTTCAGTATTTCTCCTACTAGTTTCAACTAGTCTCAGAACCAGAAATATACAAAAATGAAAGACAGGGAAAAGTCAACAGGACATTTCGGAACCTCAAAAAACTTTGGCTTGAATTCAATTTGCATTTTGGCTGAATTTCCAAGTAGGTGTATAGGGGAGAACTAATATTCTAACATTTATATAATGCCAGGTTTTATGCAGTTATAATTTTTTGACTGCCAGTATCCATTGTTAAAATCAAACAGGTCATTTCATAAATGGAATAAAGAAGTTTATTAGAGATCTCTTGGGTTGGATCTTGAGCTGATGTAATTCAGCACAGCTACCCTAACTTCTATGGAACTTCTCCAATTTATACCACCTGAGGAGCTGGCTTATTGTGACCTTTTAGTTCAAAGAAAATAAACACCGAATGTTACTATTCAAGTTGAGCACATTTTACAAATCTCAGTGAAACATTCTACAACCTGGAGAGCAAAATGCCAAGGAAGGAAGAGTTAATCTGATCAGCTACACTACAACAATAATGTATCAGTCATCTAGAAGCATCATTAGCCCAAACCAGGATAACCAATGCCAAATAATTCCTGCCTCATCCATCTTAGGTGTTGTATAAACAGTAACCTATCACTCTACTTTTGAACTAAATGTTGTAAGTGAATTCTAGTCAGACTGGCTATCTTGTATCAAGTGGTCATGAATTTTCTTGAGAACCCTGAATCCTTTTTCTGCTCTGCGTAAAAGCCCTTCTGTTGGGCCAGCCTGAAGCATAAGCAATGCATGCAACTACCTGGGGCCTCTGCTGGGCTTGCAACACATAGATCAATTCAGTCTCTTCACCCAACAGAGGGATCTATATGGGAGGCAAGCCTCCATCAGATCCCTCTCCCAGCAGATTAGGCCTGACACCACACAAACTGTAAAGCCAGCCTAAATCTTTTGGGCCTGGTTTTCTAAAAGCAGCCTGCACTGGTGCACCATGTCCCTTGGCACTCACATCTATGTGTAGGGTATTTTGTAGATTATCACCCACACCCACAGGTGATAGAATCTACCACTGCACAGGCAGATGATAGAACATTCATAAACAAAATCAAGATGGACTGAGGAGGGAGGGAGGCAGAGTAGAAGCAGAGAAATGAAAAGGGAAGTGTGCCAAAGCAGTACAGAATTTGGGAGAGGGAGAAGCCCCCGGGTGGTGGAAGGCTGGTGAGGATGGTAAAAGCTTCCAAGGATGGGCAAGATTAACAGGAGAAGATACTCAGGGCCTGGGGGAAGAATTAGAGGCAAGTCCCCCCAGCTTGGGAGGATTTGGGGGAGAGGGGGAAGAACACCTGAGAAAGTGGGGAGGGGGGAAGACCTCCTGTAGTGTCTGAGGATCAAGGGGGAAGGGTGAAAGAGAGACACAAGTGGGGAGGAGGGCATCAAGGTATCAAGAAAGAGGGCCTAAAGACAGACCACTGAGGATGGGGGAGGTAGAATAGGCAGGGAGAGTGAATTAAGGAATTAGAGACTCATGAAAGGGAGGGAGAAATGAGTCATATCAAAAAGGGAAGGGAAAGAAGGTTTTATAAGAATGCAGTGGACAGGAGAGCTGTTCAGATCATTCATTATAAAACACTTATTCAACAAGTTGGAGACAGAGAAGCAACTCAGAGAATTTCAGGACATTTAAAACTTTGATCAGAGTTTTTTTTAGTTTACTCTTTAAACATTTCTCTGTTTTCCTGATGTGGAATAATCCAAAGATGTATTAGGAATCCTGTGTTTTTTTGGCTGGCAAATTACTAGTTATACGGTTTACAGTTTTGGCTTTGAAATATCTAAAATTCTTCTAAAATGCTGACAATTTCATCTTGTATTTCATCATGTCTGGAGGACCACCCTGGGTGGGTAGTAGTTGGAATGGGTGTGTAATTTACCTCCTGATAGCTTTTCACAGCTCCCAACTTTTATTTACAGGCCTGGAAAGAAAGAAAAAGAGAGAGAAGAGGCTTTCCAGTTTAACCATGTTTTAAAACCCTATAAATTTCCTAATCTGTATCTTGTCCTGTATTCTTCTATTGCATTTAGACATTATATGTCAAAGAAGCAAGAGTATACTTAGCCTTCCCTTCATCATTCCCAGAGGGTTCAATCCTGCACCCCTGGAAGTCAATGGGAGTGTTGCCAGTGACTTCAGTGGATATAAGATCAGACTGCTAATGGACAAAGCACAAGGCTCAATTACCCAAAGAACAACACAAATGCTCAAGAGGAGGAAGAACATCATAGCATAACCATAATGAGTCACTCGCTACAGTATAAATAGCCTTACATCAGAGCAACTTGGGGGTGGTCAGTCATAACATTTCATTTCAATAAATCCCCATAGAGAACTAGTGATGAGTGAACTTGAGAAGATTTGGGGTTGCAATTTGGATGAGCCACTAAAGTTCAGGTGCTTATCAAAACTTATTTGAATATGTGAATTATTTGAGGCAACAACATTGATTGAAATTTGGCAAACCCAGCAACTGCCTCCAACAGCGCTGAAGTAGTATGGACATATTACAATGAAAGACTAATGCATTCCAAAGTACATTTCCCATGGAATGATGCTACATGGCTGGTGATCACATGGGGCCAAAAGCTTCTGTGGTGCAGTAAGATTGCTTAGTGACAGTCTGCCTGTATCATTGGTTTAGGTCTATCTTAAGCATTTTAGCAGAGATTAATCCAGGTGGTGATTGATCTGTAAGGAGACAATCTTTTTGGCATTTTCCATGATGATTACCTAGGGTTTAGTTCAGGCACCTTATTCCTGTTGAGTCATACCTTATTACATTGTGAGTAGCCCCAGTATAATGAATGGGACTGTCTGAGGAGAACAGTATGATTCAGTGTGGGTCAGGGTGGCAGAATCAGGCCCATAAAATTTTGGAGGGAATCGTGAGCCCCTTTTCTATGGAAAAGATTGTGAACCCCTTACACAAACTGGTGAGCAGCTACTTACAGGATTAGTTCCATTGAAGCAATTGTTCATGTTGGCTCTGTATGTACTAATTATTCAGATGTCAATACAGCTCTACCTGAAGTCAAAAGCAAAATTCTGATTGATTTAAGTAGGTACAGAATCAGTCTCTTGATCATTTGTTCCCTGTGGACAAATTAATTTAATTGGCATAAAGCCCAAATAATGAGGCTTTATGCAGAACTACAGTGGGGCTAAGGAGGTGAATTTTACACCCTCCTACAGGAGCCGGAGCAGCTTCCCACCTGTAAAATGCAGATCACAATACTCAACTTTTTGCAGAGTTCTGAGATCTATAGAGGTAAAGTTTTTTTTACTAATGGACACAGCCCCCTAAAAGCTCTGTTCCAGCCTTTAGGCTGAGGTAAGAGTTACTGCACCTTCACATTATCTGTGTGGATGGTGTGTCGGTGACGCTATATCCAAATTAAAGCAGATCCCTTAGCCTATCTCCTAGTCACCATCTTCCTTGTTGGTCTATGCAACACTTGCACATAGAACCTTTCTGCAGTTCACAGGGAAGTTCAGTGGCCCTGCTGCAGATCTGCTCATGGCCTCCTACATATCTCCAACAAGGAGCTTATGTAGTGCAGAGATAGAAAGGAAGAATGGTTTAGTGAGTCGGGTGGGACTTGCTAGACCTAGATTCAATTCTCTGCCCAACTACATACTTCTTCTGTGACCTTTGGCAATCACTTAATCTTTTGGTTACTCCATTCCCCATCTGTAGAATGAGAATAAGAACACTTCCCTATCTCACAGGAGTGCTATGAGGATAAATACAATAAACGCTGGAAGACACTCAGATACCATGGCAGTTTGTAAGTACCTAAAATATGTAGTCCTTAGCTGGCCTTCAGCACCACAAATGAATTACAGCCCTACATGGATTTAGGAAAATGAAATGTACTTTTTTCTAGTGTTCCAGTCAATTTCTCTCCTTGTCTGCCTGCTTTCCAAACCCTTCCGAAAAAACAAGCAGACCATTAAAACCTGCTTCAAAGTGTGCTTTTAAAGCTGACCAACCTTGACAGAGAAAAAAATTCACAGTAAAAAATATTCTATCCCATGGGTCGTTTCCTGAGCTTTTTGTTAGAATTCCTTTAAATCAGAAATGAGCAAAACAGTTCAGGTAAAAGAATATCTGACCCAACCTTTCACCCAAACTCAATCTGAACCCCAAAACCATTTCTTGAAGTTTGAAGCTGTACAGTTAACTTTATTCTTTTATCTTTTCCTTCTTTCTATGTGCTCTGCAATTTCTACAATTTTATTCCCTCTGGGCACTTGTTCTGAACAAGATTATGTCAAAGGGAGCCTATTCTAAATTATCTCAATTTAGCTGTGTGGAAATAGCTCCCTTTCAGTCCCCAGCTTTTAACCATGAATTCTGAAAGTCATAGTTGTAGCTCTGTACAATTTGCAATCAATTTAAGTCTCATCTTTCATCCATACCTAAAGCTGAACAAATAATTCCCAATAAATAGCATGTCCAAAAAAGTTAGCTTCTTTTTATGCTTGTGGAACATTTATGAGCAGATCAGTTTCCTCAAATGTATTCATTATTCTACCATTTTAAAAAGAATTATTTTATTCTATGGAGTGATAGTAACAGGTTTTGCTGTCAGGCCCTCATTCTGCTAACATTGCATAAATGCTTAGATTTACTCACAGGCATAGTCCCAGTGATTTCAAAGAACATGTGCATAAGTGTTTGTAGAATCAGGTCCTGAATAAGAATTCAATACTCTAAATTTAAACTTGTTTTAGCTATGATTGGTCACACATGAGATCGTTTCTGTTCATTGACTGGTGATCAACTACCAGCATGAAGAATTGTATGTTACAAATATACAGTTTGGTTTTGTTGAATACTTATGCATGTGATTTTTGAAGTTCAGTTTTGCAATTTTGTGACAATAAATGTTCTCTCGAATGCTTGTGGAAAGTGAACACAAAAGGAGTGTGAACCTGACTGCCAAAACTTCATTTAAATACTCTAGTATTAACTAAAGGAAAATATTTTTGTAATAACCACCTAGCAATATCCAGAACATAGGGCCTAAATCAACACCCACAGACTCATTGACTTGGGAAGGGTCATACTCTTATGAACAAATGACAGTAGATTTATGAGACTTCTCCAGCAAAGATGGGAAGGTTTGTTCACTGACGCTTGACTCCTTGGTGAACAGGTCACTATAATAGGCTACTACATGGCCATACATTACATGTACATGAGTAAATGGATTTGATTTTATTTGTGTGGGAGGGAAATCAAGTGGGAATCACCATTCTCTCAGTTTATGAAATGGACCCAGGACAGATACTGGAATTTTAATTTCAAATATATATGTGATGCGTGGCCAGAAAGGGTTAAGTGTCCTACAAAATGAATGACTCAAATCCAACCCTTAAAGACATATAGGGAAATAATGTTTATGTTTTTGAGTATTTACATATATATAGGTAGTGGTCAAAAATGTAATCAACAGTCTCTGTCTATGCTGTATTCTGTTAATTCAGAGATCAAAAGAACTTAACATTTAAATGAACTATAAGCATAGGATGTTGCTGTATTCATCTGTCTTTGAAATGTAAAACAAATCATCTATGAATGGTGAAAAAACAGGCAATTGCCTTATGTTAATCTGTGTTAATAATTAATGGCAATGCTTAGGAAATGAGGGCCAATTGTTCCCATGCGGGACTGCAACTTGTCAAAGGACCTGAAATTGTATCAAAGATCCTTGGATCCTGATCTTTTTGATCTCAGATCCACTTAAGCTTCATCAGGGGAAGTTTGAGTCACCAAATTGAGATCCCAGTTATGCTGGTACTTCCTGAATATATTGAATATTGTATTATATAAACTTTGGACCAAATTCAAAAAACTTTTTTCAACTACAAAGCTCACCATCTCTGCTATGAATCTGAACCTAAAGAACTGAACTCATGCCTGTATGTATGTTGATCTTTTAACCAGCCTGTCTTTTGTTTTAATACATTTTAGTTTAGTTAATAAGAATTGGCTGTATGTGTGTATTTGGGTAAAATATGGAATATTCAATAACCTGGGAATTGTGTGATCTTTTGGGATTGGTAGAACCTTTTCTCCTGTATGATATAAGATTTTCAGATATATCTTCATCATATTTGACTTGGGTACCTGAATGGAGTCCTGAGGCTGGGTTACTCTGAGGGAACTGTGTTGTCAGCTTCTGGGCAACCAGTGAGGTAATAGAGAATCTGTTTTATGCTGGCTTGGTAAAGCTAAGTATTGAAAATATCCACCAGTTTTGGGGATTATCTGACCCATTCTTTGCAGTTCACCCTAACTGAGTGACCTCAGCATTCCCCCATTGGGATCCCAATCACAATATATGTTGTTTTACTGAAGACAAATGTGCATGTTAATCAGCTTACAACAGTTTTCCGTGTTCTTGATTATGGAAAATATCACAATTGGTATCCTACAAAATTTGCCATAATATTTATCCAAAATGACAACTCCCTCCTGGATATATAAGGATTGCTCACATTCAGTTCATTTTTGTATTTATTGACCTTTAACAGCAAAACAGGAGACATGGGGGAAAAAAACCCTTAACATAATATAAAATCCCTTTTTCTGGCTCATTTAGTCAATGAAATGAAATGCAGTATTGGCTCTAAAGATGAATTCTGCAAACAAACTGTGCACGCAACTCCCTTACCAACAAACTCTACACATTTGTCGCATCAAAAGGAGTTTAGAATTCAAATTCTTAGAGGTATATGCAAGATTTTCTTCCTCTTAGAAGCACTGAATGTTTGCAACAGTTGCTTCTAAGTTATCTTTAAAAAAAAAAAAACTTTTTTAGGGCTGGTTGAAAAATTTCAAGTTTTGGATTTAAAAGAAAATCTAATTTCCCCCCCCAAAATTCCATATTTTGACCAGCTCTAAACTTCACTCCACCTAAACATTTCTGGATCTGTTTTCTTTTCCCTTGTTGTGTACATACCCTTAAATTCCCATGCAAGCCTTTCAACTTGCCTTGGGAGACCATTCTCTGTCTTATGAATATACTGCTTCACCAGATATCGAGCTGTAATATGGGAAAAATATATGCTATCTTCACCCAACCTATTTATGCCTTTGTCACCTCTCAGCTGGACTACAGTAATGTGATATACCCAGGCATGACCTGCAGTGTTTAGGAAACACCAGCTGATACAGAACACTGAAGCACATCTACTCAGTAACACAGGTTACCACCAATCCAGTCTTCTGTTCTCTGCACTGAATACTGAATCACGTCCAAGGTCTCCATCCTTATCTTCAAGGTGCTCAATGGCCTGATCCCAGGATATCTAAATGATTGACGAAAGCTTTGTGATGAAGGCCATGGTCAACATCTTTGCTCCTCTAGCATTGTAGAACTTCCTAAATAAGGGTAAAGTTCATCTGTGCAGGAGATAGGTCTTTATTCAGGGCCATTCCAAGACCTTGGAATGAATTTCCCTGAGAACTAAAACCCTCACAAACCCTAGCACCCTTTGCATCAACTGCAAGGTGCATTTCTTTGATCTTGTCTTTTCTAACATATAGCAACATGTACATATCTATATAAAACAAAACAAACAAAAAAACACTCCACTGCATACACTCTTCCCCCAGAGAGAAGAAGAGAGAACAAACGTGACAAATGTTACTTACAACAGCGCTACTGGAAGGTACTCAGACATTACAGTGATGAGCATGATATAAGAACCTTTTTTGAATAGAACAAAGGGCAATATCTCCAGTTATGTAGGAATCAGAGTTGGCATTTGATCCCAAAGTCAGCATTCTCCTTATTGGACAGTGTGATTGTATTAATAGTCTGCCACTTATGTGATCCCCAGGATCCCTATCTCATTCAGTTCATAAACTAGTTACAGGGCCTGTTACAGTCAGAATAAATGAAACAATTGAATTGGCTCACCTTTTGAAAATTGGGGAGGGGGAATATAAGCTATTTAAAAATTCTCATTTGTGACTTACAAGACCCACGCTACAGTTTTTCCTTTAATTTTACCACACTCTTTTAGATCTGACAAATAGACAATTTATGGCTTGTTTAATACACAGTCATAGATCAGTAGGTAACAATGGCCCTCTTACATTCCTGCCTTCTGATAGGATTAATACTTGTACATGGGTCTGACCCCAGAAAGGAGGATAGATATCAAGGGCCAAATTTACTACTCAAGCTGGCCTCCACTTGGGTACTTGCATTTTTTTCACCCTGTCATTTATGCATCCAAATGATACAATTTACATATCCAAATCCATGTCTGGGGACTTGATTTTGCACCATTTCAGCCAATGGGAGTTTGTAACTGACTGCAGTGAGAACACGACCCACCATTTTTAAAACATAATTGACATTAAAACCCCGAAAACAATGTTTTAAACATCCTTTTTAAAAAAATGTTCACACACAGAAGAGAAGGAGACAATTATTTTCTTACCAGGTTTGTTTCAAAAGTGAGAGGCCTCAGTGTATTTGCCTCAAATACAATATTGGGTTTCCCGAAAGTTTATATCTTTATTTATTTACCTTTTCCCTCTTGATACAGCTTAGATATGCTCACCACATTTAACTGAAATCTTTCATTTGATTTGCCCTTTTTGGTAGTTACTGTTTTCATAGGGGTTTAGATGAAGTGAGGGTGAAATATGAGGAGTTTCTGTTCAGATTAGTGCCTAAAAAACTTCTCTATCTGATTTGAATAAACATGTGGCATATGTAAAGCTGGGCTAGAACTCTTGGCCCCAACCCATTCATCATCCAGTGAAGTCAATGGGAGTTGGATCAGGGCCCGTTTTAAAAAGCTCCATTCCCAAGGCTGGACTATTGGGTGAAAGCAGCCCACACTGTGTTTCAGCTAATGAACAAAATTCTGTCACAAACACCCTTAGCATCTCAGAGCTGTTCACATACATGTTTATTTTTAAGTTATCAAGTTCTTTTAAAACATGAGAAAAGGTTCAGTTTCAGCTTTGGGAGAATTTTTTTGTTGTTGATTTTATTTTACCTGAGCCAATTCACATAACTGTCTTTAAACGGCAGGACCTGGCAATTTAAACATTCAGCATTTAGCAACAATGCTTCTGAGATAGGAAATAATTCTTCTATCTTAAGTACGGGGGAAACTGGGATGCATCAGATAGCACCATGTGGCAATTCTTGGCAAATGCAGGGGGGGTTTAATGGTGTATGGGGTTGTCAGGGAGGGGTAGTACCTCTGACAGAGAAGCAGTCGTATTCCTAGGAGTAGCTCATCCACTTTGGTCCCCACTTGACACCCAGCTCTCACCTGTGGCTCCAAATAGCTGTCAGCATGTGACAGCGGCCACACCCCAGAAACCGTCTCAACTGGTGGGCTAAACCAGGTGAGGGTAGCCAATGAGTCTGAGACCCTCGGTGAGTTAGGGCCTGTCTACCCATTGCATGCGAAGGCTGGATCCGACTGACTGAGGAAACCTGGTTCAGCGGTCAGGAAGGCGGTGACAGCAAGCGTTGTGGAACGCTCAAGAGCACGACAAGACACGTAGGCATCCTGGTCATCCACTGTGCCCTACCCTATCTCCAGCCATCTCGACTTTTGTCCTGTCACTGGATACAGACAGGAACTGGGAAGAGAGAGCAAGGTTGAAGTCACGCAACTCTCCCTCACTTTAATCCAATTCACACGCAAGTCTCAATATCATATCACATCATATCAAGTCCTGTGGCGATGGGCAAGCGACGAAGTGGCAGGTGTGGTTACACTGGGAGCTGTAGCTGCAGACCTGCACACAGGCGGCTCAGGTATAATGGTCGTTCCTCACTGACCGAAGCAGCAGTGGAGCTCAGCGTCTTCTTGAGCGACTGAGCAGCCCTATTCAGGATTGCGTTCCTCACCTCCGTAGAATGAGGAGGAGGCTAGAAAAGGTGCCCTAAACATTGACTGCTTCACCTTACCCTGGCCAGCATACCATGGCTGGCGGGGATCCCATAAAAGCGGTAGAACAAAAACAAAACTTAGAGTGACACGATCACCATTGGCACATGGAATGTGCGCACACTACTGGATAACATCACGGCAGACAGACCGGAGAGAAGAACAGCACTTGTCGCCAGAGAGTTCACACGCTACAACATTGACATTGCAGCCCTTAGCGAAACTCGCCTTGCTAATGAAGGACAGCTGTCCAAGTCAGGCGGAGGCTATACATTCTTCTGGAGTGGCTGCAGCAGTGATGAGCATCGCGAATCTGGAGTTAGCTTTGCCATCAAGAATCATCTTGTTCGGAAACTTGCCAGTCCCCCTAAGAGTGTGAATGACCGACTCATGACAATGCAGCTTCCCCTTCAAAAAGGAAAACAAGCTTACTTTGATCAGCGCATATGCTCCAGTGCACCGCACAGACAAGCTGATCCTGCTTGGCGATTTTAACGCAAGAGTCGGATGCGATGCCGCAGCCTGGGAAGGAGTCATCGGGAAAAATGGAGTGGGAAAGTGTAACAGTAATGGCCTGTTACTGCTGAAAACTTGTGCAGCACATGATCTTCTGATCACCAATACAGTCTTCCGCCTCCCTACCCATAACAGGACTTCGTGCATGCATCCCCATTCCAAGCACTGGCATCTGATCGACTATGTCATCATCAGGAGAAGAGACAGACAGGGTTACAAAAGCTATGTGCAGCGCTGACTGTTGGACGGATCACAGACTCATAGTATCCAAAATGAAGCTCTGTATCATGCCAAAGAGATGACTACAAGTCTGTAAGGCTCTCAAAAGGATCAACATGTCAAAGTTGAAGAACAGCCACATCACTGAAAATCTAGCGGAAGATCTAGAGAATGAGCTTGCTGATCTTCATATTGAGGATGACGCTGAGAAAGACTTGGAACGATTCCACAACACTGTCCATATAGCTGCATCAAAGGTATTGGGGCCCTCCACACACAGGCAGCAAGAATGGTTTGATGAAAATGATGCAGAAATCCAGGCCTTACTTGCTGAGAAGCACCACCTGCATTGTGCATATCAGAACGATCCATCCTCAGAGGCAAAGAAGACCGCCTTTATCAATGCTCGCAGAACAGTACAGAACCGACTGCGCAAAATGCGGGACTTGTGGCTGAGTGCCAAAGCAGATGAAATATAGACGTATGCGGACAGGAACGACTATAAGCAATTCTATGAAGCCCTCAACACACTCTGTGGTCCACAGTCTTCTGGGAGCTTTCCCCTCCTGAACTCTGATGGCACTGTGCTCCTTACAGAGAAGACACAGATTCTCCAGAGATGGGCTGAACATTTTGAAGCAGTTCTCAATTGCCCCTCAGTCATCAATGATGAGGCCATTGACAAGATGCCCCAGGTTGCAGTCAATGACTCCATGGATGCTTCACCAAAGGAGGATGAAGTGAAGAAAGCCATCAACCAGCTGTCAAGTGGCAAAGCCCCAGGGTCAGATGCCATACCAGCAGAGGTGTACAAAGTCGATGGACCCGTGCTGCTATGGAAACTCACTGAGCTGTTTCAGTCCTTCTGGAAGCAGGGATCCATTCCACAGGAATTTAGAGACGCGTCCATCGTGCACCTCTATAAGAGGAAGGGCAATCGCCAGGTATGCGACAATCACCGTGGAATCTCGCTGCTCTCTGCAGCAGGGAAAGTTCTTGCATGGATTCTGTTGAACCGATTGATCACTCACCTGGAGCAGGGCTTACTGCCAGAGTCACAGTGCGACTTTCGCAAGGGACATGGGACTATTGACATGATCTTCGCTGCGCGTCAGCTACAGGAGAAATGTCAAGAGCAGAATCGTGAACTCTACACAACTTTTGTGGACCTCACAAAAGCATTCGACTCTGTCAGTCACCAAAGCCTGTGGAGGATCATGTCGAAATTCGGCTGTCCAGACAGATTCATACGAATGGTATGTCAGTTTCATCATGGTATGATGGCTCATGTCCTGGATGACGGTGAAACATCTGAGGCCTTCCCAGTCACCAACGGCGTCAAGCAAGGGTGTGTTTTAGCACCCACTTTGTTCAGCATGATATTCTCTGCCACTCTGACTGATGCCTTTCAACACTCCACTGAAGGAGTAGGCCTCACGTACAGAACTGACGGGAAACTATTCAATCTGAGGCGACTGCGTGCCATCACCAAGGTGAAGGAAACTGTACTTCGAGACTTTCTCTTTGCCAATGATTGTGCTCTGAATGCTAGTACAGAGCCAGAAATGCAAGCCAGTATGGACAAGTTTTCATCTGCATGCTACAACTTCGGTCTCACCATTAACATCAAGAAGACTGAGGTCATGCACCAGCCAGCTCCCCACGCTCTGTAATCAGAACCATCCATCACTGTAAACAGACAGAGACTTCAGGCAGTGGACCACTTCATATACCTGGGCAGTACCCTTTCCCGAGCAGTGTCAATCGATGATGAAGTAAACTGCAGAATTGCTAAAGCCAGTTCTGCATTTGGCCGATTGTGCTCCAACGTCTGGGAACGTTGAGGGATCAGCCTACCAACAAAGCTGAAGGTCTACCAAGCAGTGGTGCTTCCAACTCTGCTGTACTCCTGCGAGACGTGGACTGTCTATCAGAGTCATGCATGAAGGCTCAATCACTTCCACATTTCCTGTCTGCGAAAGCTTCTAAAAATCAGATGGCAGTGCCTGATACTGAAGTTCTTATCAGAGCCAGTCTGCCGTTAGTTCACACACTGCTGACGAGAGCCCAGACCAGATGGACTGGACATGTTGTGAGAATGTCAGATGAGCGCATTCCTAAACAGCTCTTCTACGGAGAACTCACCCAGGGAAAGCGCTCCCATGGAGGACAAAAGAAGTGGTTCAAGGACACGCTGAAGACCTATCTGTAGTCCCTCGAGATCAACACCACCACATGGGAAACCCTTGCACTGAACCGTCCAGCATGGCGCAGCCTCATTCACACAGGCAGTAATACCTCTGAGGCGAGGCGTACTGCTGAGGCTGAAAGAAAGCTTGAGCTGCGCAAGTCCAGAGCTGCCCGCACATTATTGACAGGGCCATCACATGTCTGCCCGACGTGTGACAGGACGTTCCACGCTCGAATTGGACTGATCGGTCATCTTTGGACGCACAGAGCCTGGTCATTGAACGAATGAGTTGTTGAGGTCTTCATCGACAACGATGGACGAACGTCATCATCTTACAGCTTCACAATAAAAATAACCTCTAAGTTTTGGACCCTAATTCCTTCAGCTCTGAGAAATTGGTTGTCGCTCTTGTGAATGTTTATTGCCGAGTCACATTGAAAGAGAGAGTACAGGGGGAAATTGGTTTCTAGTATCAGAGCCCTACTCTGGCTAATTGAAAACTCACCTGATCTTCCACTATCTTAAATGGAGCAGGTTGCTGCTTCAAAGCAATCCCACCCAGGTTGAAGAGGTACCCCAAGTGTAAATAATGAAGCAGTAATCCCAGAACCAGGGATTTAAAGACAAGAGGAAGCTTGAGAAGAGCCAGTGGTATGAAAATTATTTTTCTTTGGTTTGATCTCAAGAGAATTCTTTAAATTCTCTACAAATTTCCTTTGAGACCTACAATAGCACCAGTTCTCAGGAAATTCCTGACTCCCTTTGTGAGCACTGCTCACTGATATTGTCACTTGCCTCTCCCTGTGCATCAGCTAACAAAAGACTGAGTTTCCTCAAAACTGCTTGCAGAGGAAGGAAGAAAGAAAGGAAGGGGGGGCGGAAAAAAAGACAAAGACACATTAGCTTTCAGAATAAACTCAGCTTCAGCAGTCTCCTATTTAGGGACTCTCACATAGCACAATTTCCCTTTCTTTTGACGTCTGTTTCTGCTGACGTCAAAAGAAAGGGACGTCTATCCCAGCCAGCAATAACCTATGCATAGAGCCCATGAAAAATGTGTCATGGACCATGAAATCTTGTTTCTCCCTGTGAAATCAGTTTTTTTGTGTGTGTGCTTTTACCCTGTACCATACCGATTTCATGGGAGAGGCCAGATTTTCTCAAAATGGGGGTCCTGATACAAAAGAGTTGCAGAGGGGTTACAAGGTTATTTTCTGCCTACAGAGCTGGATGGCCAGAGAGCGACAGCTGTTGGCTGGGCGTTCAGCTTTGAAGATGGTGCCCTGCCAGCAGCAGCGCAGAACTAAGGGTGTCAATGCCATACCATGCCACTCTTACTTCTGCACTGCTGCCTTCAGAGCTGGGTGGCCAGAGAGTGGCAGCTGCTAACTGAGGGCCTAGCTTTGCAGCCAGCAGTGCAGAAGTAAGGGTGGCAATACTATACCATGCCCAGCTCTGAAGGTAGCACCACCACCTGCAGCAGCACAGTACGGGTAGCAGTACTGCAACTCCCCTTACAATAACCTTGCGCCCCACCCCTATCTCTGCACAACACCTTTGTGGGTCAGGATCCCTACAATTATAAGCACTGTGACATTTCAGATTTAAAAAGCTGAAATCATTAAATTTACTATTTTAAAAATCCTATGACCATGAAATTGACCAAAATGGACTGTGAATTTGGTAGGGCCCTACCTATACACCTTTTTTAGCACCCAAAATGTGCTAGGAACTTCACAGAAGACATGGAAAGACAGACTCCCTGCTCTGAAAGAATTTGCATCTAAGTCTGTGGTGCAATGCAACTGAAGGATGAGAAGCAGCGTGGAGAGGATGAAGATGGATGGACAAAGGTTAATGACACTGAGATCTCTCGATTGCTCTGATTGGGTGTATGCACATCTTGGGGATTCTGCTGGTTTTTTGTTGATGTTTAAAGGAAGATAAGGATAATAAAATGTGGAATATTACTGACTCATTATGAGTCTTGTGGAAGAAGTGAATCTCAGCTGGATGAAGTGGGAGCTGTGGCTTCCCAAATTCTCTGCCTGTTTCAAGAGCAGGTTAGAGCAGCCAGATTCTAACCTATGCTCGCTGGTTATGATCCCTAAGGGACCATCTGCCAGCCGGGGAATGCTAAAATGCATAATGCTGTGGCCCCACCATCTCCTAAACCCCAACGTGCTCCCTAAAGCCAGGGCTGCAGAGAGGGAAATATAAGAGCCAGCTGTATGAGTGCTGGGGACTCATCCATGTTGGGAGGTTTGTGGTCAGTCTCTGCCCAATGGTTTCTCTTTCTGGCTCTGCAATTGACTAACTGTATTGCCATAGGAAAATGACCATCTCTCTGTGCCTCTGGTTACCCATCTGTAAAACAGAGAAAACACTTACTTCAGGTGAGGTCTGTGGGGTTAGTCATTAATGCCTGCGTAGCACTTAACATCCTCAGATGGAAGGTGCTATCTCTATACTTATAAACTGCAGGCCAATTACAGCCCTTTGAGAATTGCTATTTCTTTAAAAAGTGTAACTTAAGTAGTGAGCTGGAGGATTCTGGGAAGAGTTTAGTTGTTTCCAGAAATTTCTAGAGGGGTTAGTTAGTGGAGGATATGAGCTGGCACCTGCGCTTTTGTAAAAGCAATTTCTCATATTAACCAGTCAAGTTACCTGATTGAATTTTTCCAAGGCAACATTGGACCAGCAGGCCCAGGTTTTGATTTTTATCATTAATAATAATGAATAAATTAATAGCACTGACCTTCTGAGGATCTTTACAAATGTGCTAAAGGAAACAGCATTGGTAAGTGAGAACTATTAGCATTTTTACAATACTTTATATGTTCAAAGCACAGACATTAACCAATTAATCCTCACAATATCACTGTGAGATAGGTAAGTATTATTACTCCCAGTTTACAGATCAGGAAATGGAGATCCTGATCCTACAAAGAACTCCATGTGTGTGGACCCCAGAGCCCATATAAAGCCACTTAGACAGAATGGTGAACTGACATGCTCAGAGCAGCACAGTGGGTGACATTTTAGCCCCATTCACATCAATGACTTCAACAGGGCCAGGATTTCACCAAGTGAATCAATGGCAGAACAAGGATTAAGAACTCAGACCCTCCAGATTCCCAACTCTGTACTCGTTCCTAAGACACTACAGTCATTGTAAAGCTATATTAGTTTTCCTGACTCCTAAACAAAGTTCTATTTCCTTATTCAAAATAAAACTCCAATAGTTTAAAAAAAGAAAAAACTAAATAAAACTTTAGTGTGCCCTCTGGTGGTAGAACGTGGTCAAAAGACTTCTGTCTTCTCTCATACTTATTTCCTTTCAATGAAAACACTGATTAGCAAAACAGCATATTACCCTTCCCAACACACCCTATTCGAAATAACTGCCAATCAGCCCTCACTCTGAGAATGGCACATGCATATTGCTGTAGTTAAGACTATGTTCCTTTATTTAAACTTCTGTTGCACCAACTTTGTGCTCTAGCTTCAGCTCCTAATAAATGCACTATAAATGTACTTGCTATAAAATGTCAAAGTGTGAAAGTGATGTTTTCTCTGTCAAATTAATGTTTATCTCCTCTTTAAAAACTTAGTCAATTTCACTGCCACAAATTCTATAAAAAATTGTTTGACAAAATGTAGAATGTCATTCCTCTTTGAAATAATAAAAAAATTTCCCCTCAACACAAGATAATACATAAATATTTTTAAAATAAATTACCTCTGACAGCTTTGCTTTGTTTTGTGCTTTAAACCAACAGAAACAATACACTTGGCCATTTCACATGAAAGAAAGGAACTTTTCAAAGATATTTCAAGTTGATTCTTTTTCCACAGAATATATTTATTTTTTTGCCTGCTAAGTCTAAGTGGAACCAACTGGATCAATAATACACATTTATAAATATGCCTTATTCACAAATTCATATTGGACAGACAATTATAATGAATTCTAAGAATAGTTTAACATAAACATTTCAAAAAATAACTAATTACTTAAATACTGGGACCAGAATTTCACCCAATTAAAGTGAATGGTAAAACTCCCAATGACTTCAGTGGGGTCAGGATTTCAACTAATGTGTATTTTACTGATAGATAAAATAATGTGTTTTATGATAGAAATTAGCCAAAAATAGAATCATTGTTTAAAGCCTCTAAACTTAGAAGGTTATCAAAATATGAGGCTCAGATCTGAGCCACTTCGGGATTTCTGCTATTTTACCTATATCTGCTTTAGAGCTTAAGATGATGGAAGATGGTGGAGGGAATTTTTTTTTAAATAAAATTTGATAAACTTTGACTGTAACCCAACCAAACAGGAGTAATTAGCAAAGTGCATTCAGATCCCTCTTTCATAAGAAATTCAGGATAAGCCAAATCCAAAACCTCATATTCCAGGCAGTGAGGGGAGGGGGAAGGGTTCAGATATGAAAGTCCCCCAGTGGTTTTTGTTCCTGACCAGATCTAAAACAGAAAGGGTAAGTTTTCTTGTGTCAATTGAGATCCAGTGGAAAAATCAAAAGAGCATCTGATTTGGGGAGATTCACACTATTGAAGGCAATAGTTTGCCATTGAATCAGGAGTTGAACTCAAGCCCTAGCCTTCATTTAGCTACAAATCCAGTTGCCTAACCATAGCCTAAATTTGATCTAGAAGGAAACTCCTACCCCTTGGTCTCTCTTTGGAAACAATGACGTTTCCCTATTTGCAACAGATATATCAGATGCTCTAAGACAGAAAGGAGCTCACATAGGAAGTGGAACATTGGCCTTTCTTACCTCTTTTCTCATCTAAAGTTAATTGTTTAAACCACCTGGTTCAGCCATCCACAGCAGTCACTTTTTGACAAACTAGAATCCATCAGGATTGAGTTTGGAGTGAAATGAAGAGAGGAGCTCTCATTTTATGTTTCTGGTGGGCAGGTATTACCGTTGTCTTATATCACAGGGCTGCATATCTGTAATATGCATTTGGTGGATTTTAACTTCTTGTTTTGTATATTTGTAAAAGCAGGATTAGAGTGAAGGCTAACTGTTTAAAAGTAACAATAAATAAACTTTTTGTCTTTCCTTTCTCTCTCCTCTCACTAATCTATCTTGTCCTAAAAATCAATTCAGAGATTTTGATTCTGCTTAGACCTAGTCAGATGCTTAACTTTATGCACTGTGAATACTTGCTTTGAAGTCAGTGGGATTATTCATAGTGCATAAAATTAAGCATGTGCATGAATCTTTGCAAGACCAGGACCCAAGTCATTTTTTCTGTTCTACCAGTTGGTTTGTCTATTGCACTTCTCTGCATGTACAATTTGACAGGGCCTGAGGGCACCACAACCCTGCATAGCCAGTACTTCAGAGCACTGGAGATTTGCAGTAAGGTGCTCAGATACTACAGTAATGAGGGCAGTATAAAGAACCTATATAAAATAGATTAGAATAGACTTGTGAATTTTCTACCACCTGCACTTTGGTGTTTAACTAATGCAACATAAGCAGTATAAAGAAAAGCTACCAAAAATATCTTATTGAAACATGCACAGTTCTTAACCAGGCCCCACATGTAAATACACCTCTACCGCGATATAACACTGTCCTTGGGAGCCAAAAAATCTTATCGCATTATAGGTGAAACCACATTATATCTAACTTGCTTTGATCCACCAGAGTGCACAGCCCTGCCCCACCCCGAGCACTGCTTTACCACGTTATATCCAAATTCGTGTTACATTGGGTCGCGTTATACAGAAGTAGAGGTATAGATGAAAGTCCCCAACAACCTGTCTCCTCAGGCCAAGCACTGTCTGCCTTGTCTCACAGGTTTATTCAGAACACTGTTTATACATCACCGTTGCTTGTCTACACTGGCACTTTACAGTGCTGCAACTTTCTCGCTCGGGGTGTGAAAAAAACACACCAGTTCAGGAGATTCATTACCAGATAGCATTAGATGAGAGAAACGGACAGACTACAAGGACATCAGGAAAGTTGCATTTTATGCTGCTCCTAAGCTGGTCTGTGCAATCAAGCTTGATAGCAGCCTTCCTTAGTAGATACAATGCAACACCTTACTAACCTGTGTTTCCCATTTGCACCACTCTTTTGCAGATGCCATTAATATTTGTAATGCAGAGAGGAGGGGTGAAAATTCAGATCTGGTGTAAGCAGGCCTAACTCCATTGATGTCAAAAGAGTTTTTCACCCACTTACCCGAACACTGAATTTGGCCTGGAGTTTGGAACAATGAGAGAGCATTTCCTGCTCCTGTCTGCACTCTGCATGAGCTCTGGATAAACCTTAGCCATGAGTGATTAACCCCTCGATCACCTTTCAAGGGCACCATGTTCATTATTCAGTAAAACATAAAATATTTTGATCCATTAAATCCTCATTATCCATAATGATTCTCCAGGGTGCAGGAGATGTTGAGTCAGCTAGCACAGATTTAATTTTCAACTCTTACCATAAGATATTGATAGCATTATGAGGGAGACACTAAAATGAAGCAAATGCTAATTTGAGGTTAAGCTCCAGGAGGCGCCTAGCAGTCTGACCAAAGAGACTAATGATGTTCATCAGATAATAAGAAAGGAAAATCCCATTTCTACCCCCACCCTGAATGTCTGCGTAGAAAGCAGGGAATGGCCTCCTTTTGGATATCCCTTCTAGTACCCTTTAAAATCTATTAGACAAAGGGGATCCCATTACTTGCTATGGCAAAATTTTCAAAATGCAGTCAGTTTTATTAGACTGCTTAACATTCTGTAAGCAGAGTCAGGATGAGCTCTACCCTGACATCTGGTGGAAAGAATTTCAGAGAGTGTATTTGCATAGGCACGCCTACCCCATCTCACGCTGCCGAGCTGTGGGACTGCTTTGTGACAGAAATGACTCAACCTCAGTTGGGTGGTACTTGCTAGACAAGGGACATGGGTTCCAAAACCCAGTGAACTGAGAGATGCTGGGCGACAGTATCTGTGCCTGTGGTACATTGCCTTGTGGACAGAGCACCAGTTCCACCCCCTGCTCTCTCCACGTGGAAATGTCAGAGTGGATTTTTATTCCTTAAAATCTACGATACGTTACTGAACTGAACTCACTTTGGGCTAATGGGCGACCTAGCACTGGGCTCCCCTACTATGAGCTGAGATCACTAAGAGTTGAAATCACTAAAGAGCTGAAATTACTGAGCTGAGAGCACTGAGTACTGTGCTAACTAGTGGGGGAGCCTGAAGCTATACTGCGGAACAGAGCAGCTGGCGGAGTGGAGCAGTTTGTGGGGACGGCTGGAGCGGATCACGGGACAGCTGGTGGAGCAGAGCGGCTGGCAGAGTGGAGTAACTGTGGGACAGGTGGAGCGGCCCACAGAGCGAGCGGAGCTGAGCAGTTTGCAGGGACAACTGGAGCAGCTCACAGGACAGCTGATGGAGCAGAGCAGCTGGTGGAGCGGAGCAATTTGTGAGGACGACTGGAGGAGCAGAGTGGAGTGGCTGGTAAAGCGGAGCAGTTCGTGGAGAAGGTGGAAGCAGAACCCACGGAGAGGAAGGGCAGTTGTCCCCGGATCACGTAAGGTGCCCCTTTCTACTCAGGCTGGGGGGAGGGACCTCTGCAGATAGACTCTCGAACTTTGGGGCTGCACTGACCCAGGACAGAGACTTTTGGATTGTGGGACTTTTGGGATTATGGGTGATTTGGGGGTTGCTGGACTCAAGAGCCCAGGGAAAAGGACACAGCCCAATTTCCTGGAGTGGGTCTTTGCTCACGGTTGGGTCTAGGAACTCTAGTTGAGGTGTTTTCCCAATTTAGTGCTTGTTGTTTATCTCATGTAATTAAACCTTTTCTGCTACACCGAGACTCTGTGCTTGCGAGAGGGGAAGCATTGCCTCTTCGAGGCACCTAGGGGTGTGTGTAAGATTTTCCCAGGTCACTGGATGGGGGCTCAAGCTGGTTTGGCATTATGTTATTGAAACGGAACCCCTGGATACTGAACCCGACCCTTGTTGCTGCCAACTCAGAGGGGCAGAAGGGTTACATTTCAATTTTCTTTATTTTTTATAACAATTTTTTCAATAAGTACTGGAGGATGCTGGTAGAGAGAGACATTCTAATGTTTAAAGGTTTGGTCCTACACCACTGATATCAAAGTGAGATTTGACATTGAATTCAATGACCTCATAGTCAGACCTCCAGTGAATCCATGACATTGCAAATCTCTGCTGTCAGTTCAAATACAACAATATAAATAAAGGGACATTTAGGAACAAAACTGAAATTTCATCTGCCTTCTGTTTTCTATAGTGAGCTGTCACTTTCTAGTGTTGATAGCAATTAAATGACACTATATGATCCCTCTGCAAGAATATGCTGTCAAAATGTATCCACTGATATATAGTAGCATGACTGTTATCCATGACAAAGTGAAAAAGGCCTCAGACTTGTCTAATAAGTCAATGTCAGTGATCATTTGGATTTATAATTTCCCACATAATATTTTCAATTTTATTCCGTATTTTTCTCTTAAGAAGTTAAAGCAGCAAAGAGTCCTGTGGCACCTTATAGACGTTTTGGAGCATGAGCTTTCATGGATGAATACCCACTTCATCGGCTGCATGTCCATGCACGTACATGCAACCGACGAAGTGGTTATTCACCCACGAAAGCTCATGCTCCAAAACGTCTGTTAGTCTATAAGGTGCCATAGGACTCTTTGCTGCTTTTACAGATCCAGACTAACACGGCTATCCCACCAATTCTTAAGAAGTTGTGTACCTAATTGTCTAGAAGATGAGTAGGAAATCTGCATGCTACGGTAGTATATAATTATCAAAATTATATCTTACAGTAGCATGGATCAGAGTTGAGGGCTTCCTTATGCTGGGTGCAACACAAACACCTGCAAATATACGGTCCAGGCCCTGACAAGCTTGCAACAGATATATGCTATTTTCCCATTCAACCTGTGCCAAAATACATAGTGATATTTATTACTGTATTATGTGATCTGAGACTTGAGAATGAGGTATGAGACAGAACTTCTTTCCTATCTTTCTGGAAGGTAATCCCTAGCCTTTAGATTATCATTTTAATAATAATAAATATTACTACATATTTTATAAAAATATTACTAATATGTAATGCTGCTCTAAGAGATTAATCCAAAGCTCACTGATGTGAATGGAAGGACTTCAATGGGCTTTGGATTGGGCTTTTCTCTAGTAAAAATTGGGATCATTTGGTTGCTAAGGTGTAGATAAACAAGAGAACAAATGTAATTTGCTGATTACTATTCACTCGCCTTTTTCTTTTCTTAAATCTGGTCTAGTCCAATATATTCTAAAGTCATTGTCATCTATCTGGACAGTAACCCAGATAGGGTTAGAGAATTTTATTAATATTATTTATTGTTCCTGTAATATAAACAACTAGCAGTCCCATTTGTGCTGGGCAGTGTACAAACACATTGTAAGAGAGTCACAGCTCCAAAGACCCTACAATCTAAATAAGCATGACAAACAAACTGTGGGAGGAGAAACAATGGTGAAGTAGTGATTTATCCAGGGTCACAGAGAAGATGGATGACAGCTGGGAATGGAACCCAAATCTTCAGGGTCATCAGCTAATATGCAACCCAGTGAGCTATATTTCCTCTGTAGGCATGAGAGTCGAAAACTACTTGACACAATACTAACTATTCATTCTTCTTCGAGTGGTAGTTCATGTCCATTCAAAGTATGTGTGTGCGCGCCGCGTGCACGCCAGCTGGAAGATTTTCCCCTAGCAGCGTCCGTAAGGTCAGCCCGGGCGCCCCCTGGAGTGGCACCACCATGACACCCTATAAAGGGACCCACCGACCCTCCACCCCCTCAGTTCCTTCTTAACACCAGTGATGGCTAGCTGGAACTTCTCTTGCGTAACATTTTGGCAGTGTCCTATCCTTACCGTTTAGTCCGTGTATTCAGTTATTTTATAGTTAGTTGGATAGATCTTTGTATATAGTTTTATATAGTCTTTGTTGCTCGCTGGGGCATGCCCGGGTTCAAACTCTGCAAGAACTGCGGGAAATTCGTGCCCAAAAGTAACCCACACTCTGCATGTTTGAGGTGCCTCGGAGAGAGCCACCAAAAAGACCGGTGCTCTATCTGTAGAGGCTTCCACCCGCGAACTCTTAAGGACAGGGCTCAAAGACTTAGAGTCCTCCTGATGGAGGCAGCCCTACGACCACCCTCGGACCCAGAACCGGCCGAGGTGGGGCCCAGCACGTTGTCCTTGGTGCGGAGTGCCCAGCACCAGCATCAGGACTTAGTGCCCAGCCCAAGTCGTTGAAAACCCAGCACCGTACGGAGTCGGGTCATAGGAAGTCGGCCTCAGTGCGGCACCGCTCACCTTCGCCGGTGCCCGCCAAGAGAAGGAAACCAGTGAGGGATCGGTCACCCCACCAGAATCCAAATCCGATGCCATCCACAGGTGTAAGCAGACAGGCTGGGCTGCAGCCCTTGGCGGTTCTGTCGACTCCTGCACCGCAGAGAGGGCGGTTGAGTCCGGACCAGCCTAATTCCCCGGACCTCAGCAGAGACATACGCCCCCCATTGACACTGGAGGCGTTCAAGGCGGCCTCAGGCCTAATGGGTCTCCTGGCACCGGCCTCCCCGCATCGTAAGGAGTTGCCTACTATGGCCCGTCCACTAGTGCAATCTAGAGGCAAGCCAGCCATGCTGTCGCCTCCCTCCCCGCACGGCGCTGTGAAGGTGGCACAGGACCAGATGAGAGGCTCCCTGCCGCCTCAGCACTGCTCTCCTTCGGCACCGGGGGCTGCTCCCCCCAGATCCTCATACTCAGAGACCTCAGACTCAGAGGCAGACTCCTATCGCTCCAGCCGGTCGCTGAGCAGGAGATCGGTGTCGGGGGTGAGCCACCAGCATTACCCGCAGTGGCAGCAACAATGGCAGCCGCCCTCTGTCATAAACAGATAGCTAAGGGTTAATGTTTCTTTTGCCTGTAAAGGGTTAAGAAAGGGAACCAAACACCTGACCAGAGGACCAATCAGGAAACCAGATTTCTCAAAGCTCCGGGAGGGAATTTTTGGGTGTGTGTCTTTTGTCTGAGTCTCTGTTGCTCTCGGCTCTGAGAGTGAACTTTCTCTCTTCAAGCTTCTGTAATCTTCTGTTTCCAAGTTGTAAGTACAAAGATAGAAAGACAGTAAGCTTCTATTGTTTTTTTTTTTTATTTACATGTGTGTAGTTGCTGGGATGTTTAAATTGTATTTCTTTTTGAATAAGGCTGTTTATTCATATTTTTCTTTTAAGCAATTGACCCTGTATATTGTTATCTTGATACAGAGAGCATTTTTATGTCTTTTCTTTCTTTTTATATAAAGCTTTTCTGTTTAAAACCTGTTGGATTTTCTTTTCTAAGTGAGGCTCTAGGGGATAGAAATCCCTGTGCCAGGATTACGGTCTCTCTCAGGGAAAGACTGGGAGGGGGAAAAAGAAGGAGGGGGGAAGGTAAATTGTCCTCTGTTTTGTAATTCAAGGAGTTTAAGTACAGTAATCTTCCAGGATAACCCACGGAGGGGAAGCCTGGGGAGGAAGTAAAGAGAAGACAAGGGGAGGGGGGTTATTTCCCTTTGTGGTAAGACTCAGGGCATCTGAGTCTTGGGGTCCCCCAGGGAAGGTTTTGGGGAGACCAGAGTGAGCCAAACACTGGAAATTTTTGGCTGGTGGCAGCGCTATCAGATCCAAGCTGGTAATTAAGCTTGGAGGTTTCATGCAGGCACCCACATTTTGGACTCTAAGGTTCAGAATTAGGAATTTATGCTTATGACACCCTCGCAGTGGCCATTTTGGACTCCGTGGGCCTACCATCAGTCAGTAGGCCAGGCGTTTGGCCCTCGGTCATGGTCGGCTTCAGTGTCCTCGACGTCGGTGGCCCCGGCGCAGCTGCCTCCCCCACCGGCACCGTCGCCGGGCAGGAGTGTGCCATCATCAAGTTCAGCACCCCCTAACCGGGCAGCAGCACCAGCAACGGCTTTCGTTCAGGCTTCGCCGGCATCGCATGATACGCCAAGTTGCTCACTGGCGACCCCAGTAATGGCCAATGTGCCGCATTTAGACTTGGAACCGGCACCGCAACCTCAATACCGTGTGCTGCAGGACCCCGAGGGGTCGCATGCACCGGAGGAAGGGCCGCTTCATGTAATTGCCTCGTCATCCTCTCTGGACGAGGCGGTCTCAGGCACGGCTGTGGCACCGGCCCTAGAGGATACTCGAATCCTCCAACAATTGCTTCAGCGAGCAGCTCAAAACTTCGCAATCCAAGCGGAGGAGATCAAGGTGGACGCGGACCCTGTAGTGGACATTCTGGCCCCCTCAGGGCCATCCAGGGTGGCCCTCCCGCTGATAAAGACTGTAGCTGGTATGTCCTGCACCCTATGGCAAACCCCAGCCTCATTGGCTCCTACCGCCAAGAGGACGGAACAGCGCTACTTTGTCTCCTCTAAAGGGCATGAACACCTGTATGTCCACCCTTCCCCGGACTCTCTGGTAGTAGATGCAGGAGCGTCAAGGGTTTCAGGGATCAACACCGAAGAGCAGGTACGCAAAAAGACTTAAGCTCTTTGGTAGAAAGGTGTACTCCACGGGAGGACTCCAACTCCGCATTGCCAATCAACAGGCAATAGTAAGCCAATGTGGCCATAGCACGTGTTCGGCCATGTCGAAGTTTGCGGAGCTCCTTCCCCAGGATTCGAGATCAGAGTTTTTGACCCTAGTGGAGGAGGGCAAACTAATCTCTCGAGCCTCCCTCCAGGCCGCCTTAGATGCGGCGGACTCAGCCTCGCACACCCTGGCCACAGGCCTGATCATGCGGCAGGGAGCCTGGCTCCAGGTCTCGGGCCTGCCCTGTGAGGTCCAGCAGCCAATTCAAGACCTCCCCTTCAAAGGGCAGATGCTGTCAGAGAAAATGGACAAACACCTCCATAGCTTAAAGGACTCAAGGGCCATGCTTCGCTCGCTGGGCTTGCATATCCCCGCGACCCAGCACAGACAATTTAGGCCACAGGCAGCCCCTCGCCCATACCAGCCACAGACTCGCCAGGAGCTGGGGCACAGGCGGGGCAGAAATGGCAGGAGGCGTCACCAGTGCCACCCCTCCAGCCAGGCGTCTGGCCAGTCGAGATCACCATCTAGGCCTAGACCCCCTCTTTGATGGTACGGTTGAGGGCGACCTACCAAATGAGACTCGGGATCCTTCCACCCCTACCTTTGGGTCACATCTGTCCCACTTCTACCATGCCTGGTCCCAAATTACGTCAGACAAATGGGTGCTCTGCACGGTAGAGAGGGGATATTCTATCCAGTTCTCCTCCCTTCTGCCCCACCAACCTCCCTCCCCTTCCCTCTTCAGGGACCCGTCTCACGAGCAACTTCTAATTCAAGAAGTGAAGTCACTCATGGAGGCAGGGGAGGTGGAGGAAGCCCCATGGGAGCTCAGGGGCAAAGGCTTCTACTCCTGGTATTTTCTCATGCCGAAGGGCAAAAGGGGGCCTGAGACCCATCCTAGACTTGCGGTGGCTGAACAAGTTTGTGAGGTATCAGAGGGGTAGCAGAGTTAGTCTGGATCTGTAAAAGCAGCAAAGAATCCTGTGGCACCTTATAGACTAACAGACATTTTGGAGCATGAGCTTTCATGGGTGAATATCAACTTCGTCAGATGCATCTGACAAAATGGGTATTCTCCCACGAAAGCTCATGATCCAAAACATCTGTTAGTCTATAAGGTGCCATAAGTTTGTGAGGAAACTCAAGTTCCGCATGGTCTCCGGGTCCTCGATCATCCCCTCCCTGGATCCAGGAGATTGGTATGTCGCCCTCGACTTAAAGGACTCCTATTTCCACATTGCCATTATTCCACGGCACCGTCAGTACCTCGGGTTCGTCGTGGCCGACGTCCATCTGCAGTTCGTGGTGCTCCCGTTCGGCCTGTCAGCTGCTCCCAGGGTCTTCACGAAGTGCATGGCTGTCGTGGCAGCCTTCCTGCGCAGGCGGGGCATCCAGGTATTCCCCTACCTGGACGACTGGCTCATAAAAGGCCACTCCAAGGAGCAAGTAGAGACCCAGATGTGCTTCATCAGGCGGACCTTTCTCGATCTTGGCCTCCTCTTGAACGAAGCCAAATCCACCCTATCTCCGACGCAACGAATAGAATTCATAGGAGCGGTTCTGGATTCCACACATGCCAAAGCGTATCTGCTGGAGTCCAGTTCCATGCAATTTCCGAGCCCATCCTCGGACTGAACCGCGCCCCGGTCACCACGGCGCGAGTTTGCCTCCGGCTGCTGGGCCACATGGTGGCATGCACCTGTGTTGTGGTCCATGCCAGACTCCGGTTCGCCCACTGCAGTCCTGGTTGGCGACGGTTTATTGCCCGGGCAGGGACCCCCTGGACTCAGTGGTGTCCATTCCCCGCTTGGTGCTGAGCTCACTATGGTGGTGGCTCAACCCGCGAGAAGACTGCATGGGTGTCCCCTTTGCTGCCCCGCAGCCTTCCCTCTCCCTGCTGACAGATGCCTCGGATCGAGGTTGGGGAGCGCACATGGGACGCCTCAGGACGCAGGGCTTGTGGTCACCAGAGGACCTCGAGTTGCATATCAATGTCAGGGAGCTGAGAGCGGTCCACCTGGCGTGTTTGACCTTCCGGTCTCACCTGGCCAGCAGGTGTGTTTCAGTCCTTTCGGACAACAGGGCAGCAGTCTTTTATACCAACAAACAGGGGACCGCATGCTCCTCTCCCCTCTGCAGGGAAGCCCTCGCGCTGTGGGATTTCTGCATTCACAATGCCACTCACCTGACAGCGTTCTATCTTCAGGGGGAGCAGAACGGCTTGGCGGACACCCTCAGCCTCTCGTTCCAGGGTCACGAGTGGTCCCTCCGATGGGATGTGGTGCGCTCAATTTTCCAGCTCTGGGGCTTTCCCCGGTTAGACCTGTTTGCTTTAAGGGAAAACAGGAAGTGCTAACAGTTTTGCTACCTCCTGGGCTGCAGTCGAGGGTCTCTGTTGGACACCTTCCTTCAGCCATGGGAGGACGGCCTGCTCTATGCCTTTCCTCCGATCCCCCTGATACACAGCGTGCTTTTAAAGGTTCGCAGGGATCACACCAGGGTAATCCTCATAGCTCCGTCGTGGCCACGCCAGCATTGGTACACGTCACTCCTGCACTTGTCCGTTCAGGCGCCCCTGACGCTGCCCCTCCTCCTGGACCTGATCACGCAGGACCGGGGCTCCCTCCACCACCCGAACCTCGAGTTCCTTCACCTCACAGCCTGGATGCTCCATGGCTGAACCCAGTGGAGTTGCAGTGCTCCCAGCAGGTCAGGCAGGTGCTTCTAGGTAGCAGGAAGCTGTCAACTAGGGCCCCCTACCTGGCTAAATGGAAGCACTTCTCTATATGGTCGGGTCAGCGGGGTCTCGACCCACTGGTGGTACCAATTCCAGCTGTCCTTGACTATTTGCTTCACCTAAGACAACTGGGCATCTCCCTTTCCTCCATTCTTATTCACTTGGCGGCCATATCCACTTTTCATCTGGGAGAGGGGGATGCATCAGTGTCTGCGAACCCGCTGGTTGGACATTTCCTCAAGGGCATGGACAGGCTCTTCCCGCATGTATGTCAGCCGACCCCTGCTTGGGACCTGAGAGGTCCTCTCCGTCCTCTCGGGGCCTCCCTTTGAGCCTCTGGCTTCATGCTCCCTGCTGTACCTGTCATACAAGACCGCCTTCCTGGTGGCGATAACCTTGGCCCGGCGGGTGTCGGAGCTTTGAGTGTTAACATCTGAGCCCCTGTACACAGTCTTCTACAAGGACAAGGTCCAACTTAGACCTCACCCAGCTTTCCTACCCAAGGTCATTTCACAGTTCCACATAGGCCAAGATATCTTTCTCCCAGTGTTTTATCCAAAACCACACGCCTCCAGCAAAAAGCAAAGGCTACACTCCCTGGATGTTCACAGAACCTTGGCCTTTTACATATAGCGTACCAAGCCATTCAGACGCTCAATCCAGCTCTTCGTCGCAGTGGCAGAAAGGATGAAGGGGGTCCCGGTCTCCTCTCAGCGAATCTCTTCATAGATCGTGACTTGCATCCGGGAATGCTACCGTATAGCTAAGACCCCTGTCCCTCTGGTCCCGGCCCACTCCACTAGGGGGCAGGCCTCCTCTGCAGCGTTCCTGGCTTAGGTTCCGACTCAGGAGATTTGTAGAGCGACCACGCGGTCCTCCATCCACATGTTCTCGTCTCACTATGCCATCACGCACCAGGCTAGGGATGATGCAGCCTTTGGTCACACAGTATTCCAGTCAGCAGTGATCTCCAACCCCACCTCCTAAGGTTAGGCTTGTGAGTCACCTACTTTGAATGGACATGAACAACCAGTCGAAGAAGAAAAAACGGTTAGCCACCTTTTAGTAATTGTTGTTCTTCGAGATATGTTGTTCATGTCCATTCCAACACCCACCCTCCTGTCCCTCTGTCGGAGTGCCGGCAAGAAGGAACTGAGGTGGTGGAGGGTCGTCGGGCCCCTTTATAGGGCACCGTGGTGGCACCACTCCAAGGGGCACCCGGGCCGACCCTACGGATGCTGCTATGGGAAAATCTTCCAGCTGGCGTGCATGCGGCGCACGCACCCCTACTTTGAATGGACATGAACAACACATCTCGAAGAACAACAGTTACTAAAAGGTGGGTAACCGTTTTTTCCTTCAGGCCCTACCCCTATAACTACCAGTGCAAACTTGACACTTAGAAACAGAACCCTCAAAGTGGCATCAGTGCACATTTGATTTAAAAGAATCTATTTTAATAAAAAAGAAAGTTTCAATACCATTCAGACTTGAAAGAGTTATTGAGTTTTCAGGGAAAATAATCTTGCTCCCTCGCACTCCCCCCGCCCCCAGAATTTCAAATTGCCAGAGAACATTGTTCCAGTCATATTTAATCCCTGAGCTTAACTGAACTGAATTTATGGTTTCATTTCAGGTGCTATTGGTCTGGTTTTCATGTCAAAATTACATATTTGCTACAATTTGTCTCTATTCCAAGATTTCCTGAAGCAAAGGAAACATTTGAATGAAATTTGAGACTGAACTACTTTCTCACTCTTCAGGAAGGTAATCCTCAGTCTTCAGATAAATACAGGCTTTGGCTTCCATAATATTCTCAATCTGTTCACAATCACCACATGGATCTAATTTAACATGGACAATTTTTCCCCAGATCAAAAAGTTACAGTGATGAATCTTACCTAGTAAGATACGGTCGTTGGTCCATATCATGTCCTCCCTTGCATTTCCACAGTTATCGCATCTGTACAATGGGGATAATAATAGATTTTGTCCAAACTGGCAGTTACTTTCAGTTCAACAGATGAGAATCTATGTAAATATGAACTATGATTGTTAACACTATAAAGCTCAAGTGAGAAAGCTATGTTGATACTTGGGTGGTTTTTTTCTTTTAAGTTACAGAAAATCTTCCTATTCTGACAGCCACAAAATCATGTGAATTTTGTCTTCAGAAAACTTCCATTAAGCAGGAGTTGTCATGCCAAGTGTCCGCTTTCAGTAGGGTTGGGAGGCACAAGAGAAGGGGGACTTAGGCAGGGTCTACACTAGGAGTGCTTTGCCAGTATAGGTATACAGGATATATTATACTGGCAAAGCACTCCAAGTGTGGGCGTATTTTGTACCAGGAAGATGGCACTTCTGCCAACATAGTTCATTCCGCTCGGGGGGACTAGAATAAACTGTATCAGCAAAAGGGTAGTTTTTTCAGTACAATTACGTCTACACTCGGGTTTCTTATTGGCACAGCTATGTTAGTCACAAATCACACCCATGACCAACGCAGCTATGCTGGCAAAAATTTGTAGTATAGACCTGGCCCTATTATGCAGCATCCATGCCATTTATTTCTGTTGAAGAAAGCAAGTCAGTTTGGAAACCAGAGGTGCCCAACTCTAAGCTGGCTGTGGATAATGAGTAATGAGGCCAGCCCTAGTTTATACAAAGACTGTCAGCACTGGGGGTAGCATGACCCGTGGTCAGACCAGAGGAATGCCAGTTGGGGCATCATCTAGCATACATTCTTGACTGTCATTGACTTGGAATATGACCTTGAGTTAGACACTTAGCCTTTCTGTTACTACTCATGTGTAGGGCCAGATAAATCCTCCAAGCAGAGGAAAGGGGAGGAATTCTCCTTTCATAATGTTCTCCCACTAGATGTTTCCAAGTACATTATTTCACTTTCATTCCTTGAAAGGTTGTGAAACTGACAGCGTTTTCCTTGACATTTCATTGAAGCGACACCACAGAGAGCTTTCCCGGCTCGATGTAGTGTAAGTCTGAAAAACCTTAAAGGAACTCTGAAGTTCATGCAGGCTATGAGGGGACAAGAGGTATGCGTAGTGCAATGGTACAAATGATGACAGAATCTCACAGGAATGTTTACATATCTATTTTATGGCCATGAGAAACTGATCCATAAGGTGGTCCCATTAGAGGTTGCACTTGGCCCTGAAATGTCATCCTGAAAAATTGGCCTATATTTTTTCTACCACATCTCGTATATATTTATAATGGGCAGTAGCATGTGGATTTGCACCTCAAATGTGTCATGTGCAAGGTACTCCTATTGTTTTAATATACTGTGTTGGGCACTAAAACATGAATATTGCAAAGTATTACTGTACAGTTCCCATTAGATTCATTTTAAAGGACAGATTTATAAAATAAAATATTGCTGTATCCACCTCTAAAACTCTGTTAGAACAGTATTAAGCATCTCGTTCAGCCAGAAGTCAGGAAATTCAGTTAGAGCTGGAATGCCATCCTATCCTAATGCCATAGTGTGTGAATATTTTAACATACACATAGGCTGATCCTGCAGTTTTTATTCAGGGAAGAGTTCATTTACTTTAATGGATGTTTAGCCTCAGTATGTAGGTCAAAAGAGTGTAAGACTGGGGGGCTATGCTATATAGACCAGGTCGTCCATTATTCTGAGTCTTCCTAACAGAGAACTATATAAAAGTGAGGACAACAAAACAAAAAACATACCAGTCATTACTTTCTAGTTTCCTGAATGATGCTGATGTTGTGAAGTATAAAAGTTTATGAGAAGAGGTCCCAAGCCAAGAAGTTCCTATCCAGATTAGAACTCTCCTGAAGTTTCAGGTCCAAGGTTCAGTTCATGTGCCTCTCATAGACTTTAAGGTCAGAAGAGATCATCACAATCATCTAGGTTACCGCCTGCATATTGCAGGCCACAGAACCTCATCCACCCCATTCTACCCTCTGGCTGAGTTACTGAAGTCCTCAAATCATGGTTTAGAGATGTAAACTTACAGAGAATCCACCATTTATACTAGTTTAAACCTGCAAGTGACCCATGCCTCACTCTACAAAGGAAGCCCAGGGTATCTGCCAAGCTGGACTGGAGAAAATTCCTTTTCAACCCAAAATATGGCAATCTCTAGACCCTAAGCATGTGGGCAAGACCCACCAGCCAGACACATGGCAAAGAATTCTCATTAGGGACTTAGAGCCTTTCCCATCTAGTGTCCCATTCCTGCCCATTGAAGATATTTTCTGCTAGAAGTCGTAGATTGGCTACATGTCACTGTAGGCAACATAGGCACTGACTTTCTGGGTGCTCCAGCCCTGGAGCACCCACAGAAAAAAAATGGTGGGTGCTGAGCAACCATTGGCAGCCCCGCGATCAGCACCGCCCACTCCCTCCCAGCACTTCCTGTCCACTGCAATTAGCTGTTCTGCAGTGTGCAGGAAGTGCTGGGGGAAGGAGCAAGGGCAGGGCACACTCAGGGGAGGGGGAGAATGGGGCAGAAAGAGGTGGAGCAAGGGTGGGAAGAGGTGGGGGGGTGGATTGGGGCAGGGCTTGGGGTGGAGCAGCCCCTAGCACATTAGAAAGTCGGTGCCTCTGGTAGGCAATTTCATCATACCATCCCTGCCATAAACTTATCAAGGTCAATCTTGAAGCCAGTTAGGTTCCCCCCACCATCCCCCGCCCCATTCCCTTTGGATGGCTATTCCAGAGCTTCACTCCTCTGATGGTTAGAAACCTTCATCTAATTTCAAGCCTAAACTTGTTGATGGTAGTTTTATATCCATTTGTTTTTGTGTCCATATTGGTGCTTAATTTAAGTAATTCCTCTCCCTCCATGGCATTTAACCCTCTGATGTATTTATAGAGATCAATCATATCTCCCCTGAGCCGCCTTTTGGTTAGGCTAAACAAGCCAAGCTCTTGGAGTCTCCTCTCTAAGGTAAGTTTTTTCATTCCTTGGATCATCCTAGTAGCTCTTCTCTGTGTCTGTTCCAGTTTGAATTAATCTTTCTTAAACATAGGAGATCAGAACCACACACAGTATTCCAGATAAGGTCACACCCATGCTGTGTATAATAGTACGAACACTTCCCTGTTTCTTGTGGAAATACCTTGCCTGATGCATCCTAAGACTGAATTAGCCTTTTTCATGGCTGTATAACACTGGCGGCAGAGTCATCCTGTGATCAGCCAATACACTCAGGTTTTTCTCCTCCTCTGTCACTTCCAACTGATACATGCCCAGTTTATAGTCTGGAAGTAGAATACTACTCAAACATTTCGGCCCAGAGTTTTGAAGGTATTTAGGTGTTGGTGCACTCAGCATTGCAAGCAATGCTAACAGATTTAGGAGCCTAAATCTCATTTTCAAAAGGGGTAAAGGGAATTGGGAGTCAAAATTCCCCTGACTACAGATGGGATTTTTGATCCTAAGTAGCAAAAATCCCTTTTGAAAATGAGATTTAAGCTTATACATCAGTTAGGTTTGCAATGCTGAGTGCACCAACACCTAAATACCTTTAAAAATCTGGGTCCTATCACCAAATGCACTGTTGATGCAACTCAGTGAAATCAATCCTGTATCCTGAATGGGACAGGGGGACCAACTGGGGGGGGAATTGTTTGTAAGCATATAATTGAATATCCTATCATAACGCATATGCATGAAAGAGCTAAATTAAGGTTGCATGGGCTCTTATTTGTGATATTTCCTAACTCCTGAGTGCCTAAATTATGCAAGTAAACACTAGTAACTTGATTTTTTTCTCAATGTTATACCACCTATTTGGTACTTGTGTGTGTCACTCTAGCTTTTGGAGGATTCATCTAGCTCTAACATGTAGCACAGACTTATCCATAACAAGAAAAAAAGTAACACGATTGTTTCCGAAATATCCCGTTACCTCCAGCCTTGTGTGCTGTCAAAGACATGGTAAATCAACACAGAGGTCAGATGAGGTCATGCACTGCAAGTGAGGGAGTACTAAGGACAGGAATGGGTCAATTTGGAGCAATTTAAAGGTAATCAGGGTCATTAAAGGGTCAATGAGAGGGTAAATAAACATACTGGGGTCAGATGAGGTCATGCATTGCAAGTGAGGAAGGAATGGGGTCTTGCATGGGTAAATCTGGAGCAATTTAAAGGCATTCAGGGTCATAGAAGGGTCAATGAGAGGGTAAATAAACACACTGGCGGTCAGATGAGGTCATGCATTGCAAGTGAGGGAGTAGTGGGGTCGTGCATGGGTTATTCTGGAGCAATTTAAAAGCAATAGTTGTAATAAAAAGGTCAATGAGAAGGTAAATCAACTCATTGGGGGGTCAGATAAGGTCATGCATTGCAAGTGAGGATGGAGTGGGGTCGTGCATGGGTCAATCTGGAGCAATTTAAAGGCAATCAGGGTCAATGAGAGGGTTAATCAACACAGTGGGGTGAGATGAGGTCATGCATTGTAAAGTGTGGGAGTAGTGGGGTCACGCATGGGTCACTTTGGAGCAATTTAAAGGCAATCAGGGTCATAGAAGGGTCAATGAGAGGGAAAAATCAATGCACTGGGGTCAGAGGAGGTCATGCATTGCAAGTGAGGAAGGAGTGGGGTCATTCATGGGTCACTCTGGAGCAATTTAAAGGCAATCAGGTTATTTGAAGGGTCAATGAGAGGGAAAAAACACAGTGGGGGTCAGATGAGGTCATGCATTGCAAGTGAGGAAGGAGTGGGCTCATTCATGGGTCACTCTGGAGCAATTTAAAGGCAATCAGGGTAATTTAAGGGTCAAGGAGAGGGTAAATCAACACAGTGGGGTCAGATGAGGTCATCCATTGCAAGTGAGGAAGGAGTGGGGTCACATATGGGTCACTCTGGAGCAATTTAAAGGCAATCAGGGTCATAGAAGGGTCAATGAGAGGGGAAAAATCAACACGGGGTCAGACGAGGTCATGCACTGCAAGTGAGGAAGGAGTGGGTCATTCATGGGTCACTCTGGAGCAATTTAAAAGCAATCAGGGTTATTGAAGGGTCAATGAGAGGGTAAATCAACATACTGGGGTCGGATGAGGTCATGCATTGCAAGTGAGGATGGAGTGGGGGTTGTGCATGGGTCAATCTGGAGCAATTTAAAGGCAGTCAGGGTCAAAGAGAGGGTAAATCAACACAGTGGGGGTCAGATGAAGTCATGCACTGCAAGTGAGGAAGGAGTGGGGTCGTTCATGGGTCAATCTGGACCAATTTAAAGGCAATCAGGGTCATAGAAGGGTCAATGAGAGGGTAAATCATCACACAGAGGTGAGATGAGGTCATGCATTGCAAGTGAGGGAGTAGTGGGGGTCACACATGAGTCAATCTGGAGCAATTAAAAGGCAATCAGGGTCATTGAAGGGTCAATGAGAGGGAAAAATCAACACAGTGGGGTCAGTTGAGGTCATGCATTGCAAGTGAGGAAGGAGTGGGCTCATTCATGGGTCAATCTAGAGCAATTTAAAGCTAATCAGGGTCATTGAAGGGTCAAAGAGAGGGTAAATCAACACAGTGGGGTCAGACGAGGTCATGCATTGCAAGTGAGGAAGGCATAGGGTCACACATGGGTCAATCTGGAGCCATTTAAAGGCAGTCAGGGTCAATGAAAGGATAAAACAACACACTGAGGTCAGATGAGGTTGTGCATTGCAAGTAATGAAGTAGGGGGGAATAATGCCTGGGTCAATCTGGAGCAATTTAAAGGCAATTAGGGTCATTGAAGGGTCAATGAGAGGGAAAAATCAACACAGTGGGGTCAGACAAGGTCATGCACTGCAAGTGAGGAAGGAGTGGGGTCGTTCATGGGTCACTCTGGAGCAATTTAAAGGCAATCAGGGCCTTAGAAGGGTCAATGAGAGGGTAAATCATCACACTAGGGTCAGATGAGGTTATGCATTGCAAGTGAGGAAGTAGTGGGGTCAAATATGGGTCAAGCTGGAGCAATTAAAAGGCAATCAGGGTCACTGAAGGCTCAATGAGAGGGTAAATCAACACACTGGGGTCACATGAGGTCATTGATTGCAAGTGAGGAAGGCATAGGGTCACACATGGGTCAATCTGGAACAAATTAAAGGCAATCAGGGTCATAGACGGTTCAATGAGAGGGTGAATCAACAGTGCATTGCAAGTGAGGCAATAGTGGAGTCGTGCATAGGTCACTCTGGAGCAATCTGAAGGCTATCAAGGCCATAGAAGGGTCAATGAGAGGGTAAATCAACACACAGGGGTCAGATGAGGTTATGCATTGCAAATTAGGGAGCGGTGGGGGTCATTCATTGGTTGAATTGGGGAAATTTTAAGTCACTCAGGATCATTAAAGGGTCAGTGAGAAGGTAAATCAACACACAGGGGTCAGATGAGGTCGTGCATTGCAAGTGAGGAAGGAGTGGGGTCATGCATGGTCAATTTGGAGCAATTTAAAGGCAATCATGGAAGGGTCAATGACTAAAGGCAGTCAAGGAAGGGTCAACCAGTGTGTAAATCAACACGCTGGGTTCAGATGAGGGCACACATTGCAATTAGGGAGGAAGTAGAGGGGTCATGCCTGGGTCAATCTGGAACAATTTAAAGGCACTGTGGGTCACAGCATGCTCCAGTAGGGTAATCTGGAGCCTTCGGGCTATGCTAGGTTAATAATGAATTTGGAGGCAATCAGGGTCAGTGAGGAGTTCAATAAGCGCAACTCCGCAGGCAGTAGATTCACATGGCATCATGAATAGCAAGCTGGGAGGCTGAGGGGTCAATGAGGAAAATTAAAAGGCAATCTGGGCCAGAGAAGGGTCACTGAGAGAGTATATAAGGATACTGGAGTCACATGACAGCGTACATGGAAAGTGAGGAAGTAATGGGGTCATATATGGATCATTCTGGAACAATTTAAAGGCAAGCTGGGTCACAGCATGATCAAGGAGGGCAACGCTGAAGGCTGTGGGGTCAGGCAAGATTAATGAGAATGAATCTGGAGGCAATCAGGGTCAGAGACATGTCCATAAGAGCAACTCTGCAGGCAGTAGTTTCACTATACCTTCTCACTGCCATGGTCTCTGCTCCCAGCTAGAGTCATGATTCTTGTTGCCTGGTATTGTGCATCAATAGCCAGTGCATCTGACAGACCCCTAAAGTAGTTTGTTTCTGCATCCCTAATGGAAATGGGACCTTGATTTTTTTGGCACTCGTATGATTTGCAATAATACATAATGATCCCTCTGAATCTATCCCCCATAGTAGCACAGATTTATTGACAGATCACAAATACAATTTCACCATGAAACAGCCCAGGAGCTCTTGTAAGCATTTTCTGCTATTCCCAAGATGGAGCCTGAGGCAAAAATCTTTTTATTAATATAAACATTGGAGGAAGACAAGACCAACTTTACAATTAGACATGTTCATTTGTAAAAACCTCTTCAGCCTCCCTAAGCCTTTGCTTTACCAACTAGATCAGTGGTTCTGCATCATTTCTCCTTTGTAACCAGCAAAATACACTGAAAATGATCCCGTAATACACTATATTCTGCAACCTTTGCTGATAGAAAAGCTGGTAGGATTTGGGTCACAGGAAGACATAATGATATGTTTTGGAGTACTGTGGGCTAGATGAGAGGTGGCTGGGGCTGGGTCGAGTATACGGTTGGTTGGCAGAGTGGAGGGCTGGTGATGGGTTTGTAGCTAGCACCTCCACTGCACCCACCACAGTTCAGTTTCAGGATAGTGTCAGGTTTTACCTTAGCATGTCGTATCAAAACAGACTATGACATCTGGACAGAAGACCTCAGAGCAAAAGAAATGCTTTCATCTCTCTTTACCCCAAATTTAAGGTGTTTTGTAGTTTTGAGATTATCACTAATGTAATGTTAATCTGCATACATGATTTAAATAGTTGGAGGTATGAAGAGGTAGCAGTGGAGTAAGGTGATCAAGCTTATTTAACGTCACATGACAAGATACAGCTCCACCTCTCTCACCAGTGTCGGATTTAGAGTTAGTGGGGCCCCGTGCTCAGCTTCATTTTTAGATCCCCCCCTTGGGACCCAGGCAAGAAAAAGAACATTCTCTCTTATCTTCCCCATTCCTCTTTTTCATTCTTTTTTTCTTCCTCCTCCTACATTATAAGTAATAGGAAGTAAATGAAAATAAAGTGAGGTACCTTGATTGTTTGTGTAGTCTAACTTTTTTTTCCACAGACCACTTGAAGATTGCTAAGAGTTTCAGCGGACCACTTAATGATCTTGCAAATATTGTTTGTACCATTAGCTAACTATTATAAAGTGCTTTGGATAAGAGTGCTTTATATAAAAAAAACATTGGGGTGTGAGGTCTGGCTTGCAGTTAGGATGTGGGAGGAGGCTCAGGGTTGGGGTGTGGGGTCTGGGAGAGAGTTAGGGTGCAGGAGCAGGCTGGGTGTTGGAGTTGGGGTGTGGAAGGGGACTCAGGGCTGGGACAGAGGGTTGGGGTGTGGAGCTGTTACCTGGGGCAGCATCCGTTTGGTGTGAGGGGTGCAGGTGGGGATGGGAAGGTGCAGAAGCTCCCATTTGGTGCTCAGGGCAAGGGGCCGGGGTGTATAGGGGCCAGTGTGGGGGGGGAGCTTGGGGCTACATCCCAGTTGCAGCAGCTGGATTACCTTACCTGGCTGGCTGGTGGATCCGTCCTTGCCCTGCTGCTGCTCCTGTTCACTGCTAAAGAGAGCTGTGGTAGCTGCAGCACTTGAAAGCTGAGACCCCCTGGCCTGCCACTCCCTTCCCCAGGCCTTTTTCCAGGGGCTACCAGTAGCAGTGTATGCCAGGGACTGCACCTGTGCTGCCCAGCATCCAGAGGAGCAGGACAGACACCAGCGGACGCCCCACCAAAGGAACATGTCCACCTCCCCTACAGCACATCCTCAGCCAACCTCTCACCTGCCTGCCTCACCTGACCGCCAACCAGCAGCAGGATCCCCAGGAGGCAGCAGGAGTCCAGCTCACCAACTGGGAGAACGCACTATACGCAGTGCCTCCGGCACAGCTCTTAAACGGCTCCCTCCCTGCTCTCCTCCACAGCTTCTGCCCCCGCAGAGGTCCCCCCAGCAGGGGGTGCTGGACAGTGCTGGGCTGCCTAGCCCTGTTGCACGCTGTAGTTGAGGAGCCCCATGCCAGGGCACCGTGTGTTTCATTGTAAATCTGCCTGTCTCTCTCACATATGACTTTCACCATTTCACAGGCCTTGAGGCTACAGGATACATTTAAAAACATTCTTTACCCTTTATTAATCTCCCTAGACAAAAAATATGAGTTTAAAGTTGGGCTGTCACTTAATCACAGTTAACTCACACGCTTAACTCAAAAAAATTAAACACGATTAAAAAAATTAATCACACTGTTAAACATGGCACTATTGTAGCTGGCATTGCAAGATATTTATTTGCCAGATGCGCTAAAGATTCATATGCCTCTTATGCTTCAGCCATCATTCCAGAGGACATGCTTCCATGCTGATGATGCTTGTTAAAAATAATGTGTTAATTAAATTTGTGACTGAACAACCTGGGGGAGAATTGTGTGTCTTCTGCTGTTTTACCTGCATGCTGCCATATATTTCACGTTATAGCAGTCTTGGATGATGACCCCTGCATGTGTTGTTCGTTTTAAGAACACTTTCGCTGCAAATTTGACAAAATGCAAAGAAGATTCTAATGTGAGATTTCTAAAGATAGCTACAGCACTCTACCCAAAGTTTAAGAATCTGAAGTGCCTTCCAAAATCTGGGAGAGATGAGGTATAGAGCATGCTTTCAGAAGTCTTAAAAGAGCAACACTCAGATGCAAACCACCAAAAAAGAAAATCAAACTTCTGCTGGTGGCATCTGACTCCTAATGATGAAAATGAACATGCATCAGTCTATACTGCTTTGGATGGTTATCAAGCAGAACCCGTCATCAACATGGATGCATGTCCCCTGGAATGGCGGTTGAAGCATGAAGGGACATATGAATCTTAAGTGAAACTGACACATAAATATCTTGCAACCCTAGCTGTAACAGTGCCATGCAAACACCCCTTCTCACTTTCGGGTGATGTAAACAAGACACAGGCAGCAGTATCTTCTGCAAATGTAAACAAACTTGTTTGAGCAATTGGCTGAACAAAAAGTAGGACTGATTGAACTTGTAGGCTCTAACGTTTACATTGTTCTATTTTTCAACACAGGTGTTTTTGGTACATAATTCTACATTTGTAAATTCAACTTTCATGATAAAGAGATTGCACTAAAGTACTTGTATTAGGTGAATTCAAAAATACTGTTTCTTTTGTATTTTACAGTGCAAATATTTGTAATCAAAAGTAGAGTGAGTGCTGCACACTTTGTAATTGAAATCAATATTTTTGAAAACGTCCAAAAATATTTAAATAAATGGTATTCTATTATTGTTAACAGCACAATTAATCGTGCTGTCACTTTTTTTTAATCACTTGACAGCTCTAGTTTAAAGTACAGGAAGGAAGGTTTGTGAACTTCTTAGTGTATGCGCAATGTGCCTCAGATGGCATGTGACCAGGATTCATTACTGAATTTGGTCCCCTGGCTTGATCATTAGCTTCCCCAATCCAGGCCGAGTACTGATGGAGAGCCTGACTTGAACACTGATCCATTGCCCACATTTGTGAACTCAAACACACTTAAAGACCTACGCGTAGTTTGAGAGTTTTGAAAAAACAAATTCCAGTGGTCTCACTAATGCATGTAAAATGAACCTTCAAATGTTCAGTTCAGATAAGAAATCACATGTTCTGATGCCTATCTGAATCTTAGCCAAATTTCTTGGACCTGCAAAACTGAAGCTCTATTCTGCTGAGCACCCTAAAAAATAACTGAGTTGAAAGTACTCTGGACCTCAGATGATCAGAACCTGGACCAGAAATCTCACTCAGAGGTATCAGGCTCTCATAATTCTTTTGATCTTTCCTGGGGATTGGTAATGCTGCAACAGCTACAGTTGCAAATAGCTTATCCTTGCTTCTTTTTGTAGTGCCAGATGGAACCAGGGAGTAAAATTATATATTTACAATTATATTTTTAAAAGAAAAATGTTTCTTAAAATCACAGTTGAGAGCATCAGACAGGTTCCTTATTTGTTTAACAAAACTCAGTGCACAGCCTTCAGTTCATGCTCAGTCAAGGCTCGCCTTACATCCTGCCCATCTGCAGACAAAACCTGGAGAGGACAGAAAATGAAACAATTTTAAAAACAGTTAAGCCTCTATGAAACTCTAAAGTTTCCATTTTGGTCTGATGTGCATTTTGGGCTAAGGTTTGGATCAACTGTATGGCTTAACCCATTGATAAGTTTAAGTGATTGTGTGATCATGTCTCTATATATATTGATATCAGTGGGAGCAGGGATGGAGTAAGGTAATAGTCAGCTTGAGTAAGGGTATCAGAATCTGACTCACATTCATTAATGACCAGATTATGAGCCTGAAATCAATAAGAACATGTGTGGCACATGTATCACAATCTGGCCCTAAATTTCCACTGGGATGCTTGGAATAATGGTGTGGAAAGTGGCCTTCCCATCTGCCTCGCTCCTGGCCTACTCCTCCCAAATCTCCAGCGCCTGAATCCTTCAGAAAACCCGTGAACTATTGGTGTATAGAGGTGGAATGATGCCACACAGAGGTAGCATTGTCTGCATTCCTAGATCAGCTGGGGCCCTAAAAGCTCGTCTGTTCATCATAAGAGTGTGCAGAAGAGTACAATGTCCAACTGTGTGTTCAGGTTTGTGTTGTTTTGCTCATACATCCACTGAGCCCTCACAGGGGCCCTACTCAGTTATATCAATCTGTAAACTACATTAATGTTAAAAAGGAGACAGAGAGAGAGAGAGTTTTGGAGCCAATATGTATTCACGTATTAGCAGCAAAGCAGAAATTATTATGACTGATTCCTCTGAAACAATAAAGAAGTAAGTGAGTCATGGTGCTTATATACATTGATACTGCATTATAATGCATCGATGGCTCTATTAGAAATGATTTGTTTATTTGCAGAGAACCCCTTTCTTATGAACTATTGCTTGTCCCTTTTGAAGGGAACACAAAAGTATTTATTTCTTCCATCGCTTTTCACTTCTGATCCCTTTACAGTATAAATAAATTTTCAGTTTCATTTGTGTTTTTACAATAAGGAGATTTGAATATCTGCCCGCATCTCACAGTCAGCTATTCCCTTACTTCCTGCAAGTTTGTTTGCCTTTTGGTTTTTGGATGAGTATACTATTGCCAGTTGTCATCTAATCATAATTTGCAGTAGAAGGCATGCAAATATTTTAATGCATATTCCTTTCTGATCAGCTGATTTTGTAAATGCATCAGTTTCTAAAGCCATCTTAATGTAAAGCCAAGTGGTCTACAATAGAACTGATGCAGGAATAAGTAGCAAAACACACAAAGAGAAAACCACCATTAGAATGGAACAGACTGAAACCTGAAATCTATCCCCTTGCTACAAATAAATGTGGAAAAAACGCCTAACCTTTGTATTCTGAGCTCCCTTTTTTTTTTTTTTTTTTTTTTTTTTTAACATTCCAAGAATTGATCTGCCAACTTTTGGCTGTAACCTTTTCCATTCTGTTGGTTGCCAAAGTTAATGCACTGTTAAACTCACATTCTTTCCTAAGACTTAAGAATGTATCATTTGTAAGGCCTAACCATTCAAAGAACCTAGCCACCTTTAGCTCCTTCATCTTTCCTACAAGCACATATAGCAAGTCGAGTAGCATACTGCATATTTGCATAACCCAGATTTATACTTTCCAGGTTTGAGCTGAAATTTATAATATGAAAAGATTTCTGAACAGACCTCACACCGTTTCTGTTAGTGTACATCAGAAAAGCCTGTACTCATGAATCTGAATAATGCTTGGAATCATTCTTCATTTTAGTACACTCAGGAGCAAAAGCACCTATAGCTGGCTCATTGAATTCTCCTGCTGGAGAACCCGCAATAGGTGTGATTTGCAAAGCATTTTGAAAGCTTACATCTATGTCTACAGGTTTCAGAGTGGTAGCCATGTTAGTCTGTATCAGCAAAAAGAACAAGGAGTACTTGCTCCAATACATGTGTTAGTCTATAAGGTGCCACAGGACTTTCTTGCTTTTTACAGGTCCAAACCAACACGGCTCCCCCTCTGATACTAAGGAGTACTTGTGGCACCTTAAATTTGTTAGTCGCTAAGGTGCCACAAATACTCCTCCATCTATGTCTACTTGTCACTTCTGTACAAAAGACTAGCATATATTACTTATATTTTAAGGTTTAAATAGAACTTGAATGGTGAATGGGCCCTCTACAGAGGGGCAAATGTCATGCAAAGAGACTAGACTACAACAGCTGGAAATGAAATCTACTTTTGAACGAATTAGGCTGAGTATATACCTTACATATTAGTCACCCATTCTGCATGTACCAATGCAGACAATGAGGGCCAAATTCAGATCTAGCATAAGAGGGTTCAACCCCATTTTTTCCCCAACAGGTCTGAATCTGGCACTGAAGCAAAAAGTCATGAAAATCTAGAGTAATTTCAACTTCATTACAAATCCAGTTCTCTTTATTATTACTCATTCTTCTTGCTCCACTGAATGGAGGGAGAACATTGTTTATGAGAGTGATAGCATTTTGTCTTTCTATAACAACTTACATCACACTACCAAAAAGCAGCCACAAATTAGTCCTCACAACGCCCGTGATATAGGTAAGCATCTATACTTGTATTTTACAGATGGGGAAATTGAAGCAGAGAAAGGTTAAGTGACTTGCCCAAAGCTACACACAAGTCAGTAGTACAGGTAGGAACAAAACCCAGATTTCCTGACCTCATGTCCTGTGCTTTAGCCTAAAACCATTTGTGACAGAGTGCTGAGGCCTGACAGATGAGTCTGAACTCTGATCACTGTAGCCTCAATTAGTTTCCCCAGCAACATCTGACTGAGGAGATAAGGAGGAATTAGTTAATCAGATAGGGAGGCTGGGAGAGCTAAGGAATTACTTGTCCCATTAGCTAACTAGTTTAATAAAGACAGAAAGGAAGTGTTTAGCACAGGGAGGACAGGGCTAGCCCTGCCCAGGTTGAAGGCGATCCCAAGGAAGAGATTTCTCCTTTCCTCCCAGTACCCTGATGAACAAGGACTGAAAGTCATAGAAATTAGGACTGTTGTGTTGTACTGTGTAGGTATTGGTGGTGGGACTTGAATAAATTATACAGATTGAACACAAAAAAGGAGTCTGAGCAGTTCCTGAGGTGGCCAAGGACTAGGGGCACATGCACCCCATCACACCATCCTTTTCCTTGAGGTGGCCGAGACATAAAGCTTATATCCAGATCTGAACTTTCAAGCTTCTTGGGTGTCTGGGAGGGTTAGCTCTAGGCTTTTGGGTTGGCTTATTTTAGCTGCCTACCTCTAAATTTCACTTCAGATTCATAACTCATAGATATTAAAGTCAGAAGGGATTCAGTTCCAAAATGTCTCAGAACTTAGCACCATTCAGATCTGGGGTCTTGGTTCTCTGGCAGTGATATGTTCATTTCCTACTGTTGTTTAGCATCACATTTTAATGTATGAAAAATGGAGAAATAAATGTACATAATCATAATTTACATATGGCAATAAGTTCTGTCTCAGTGTGAACATCCTTGAAGGATTACATTTGCTATATGTGGAAGTCCCCAAAGATGTAGATGACAACATTTCTCTTTTCTTAGGCAAAGAAAAAATATTCTCATGGGTCAGAGACAAAAATCACAATATTGTGACCCTAAAAATAATCCCAACATCATAGACTGGGTAGTTGACACTATATTTAAGCCCTCAGCTGGGAGGTTAGTTACTTAAGAGAAAGCTGTTAATTAAAATAAACTGCTACTGACCAAGGGGCAAATAAGGAAAAGATCCTATAATTTAGGCAGTCCTGGTTTTGGCCTATTCCATTGACTGGATTAACCTTTTTCCTTTTATCTGTATTGTGATTCCAAACCCTAACCTGAATTTCACTGTATCCATGTCCCTGCAAAAATCATTAATAAATAGCACTGGGGTTAATGGAAAGAAGTTTGAACTCTATTATTTCATACAAATACTGTAGGGAACCTCAACCATCTCAGAATGATGAGTGTTTCATGTCTCTGGCGAGATGGTCCACATCTGGCTGTGTTTCGTTTATTGATTCCTTTAGAAAGGTTACATTTCAAGAGTCATTTAAATGACTTGACACCCTCACTTTCATCACAAAAAGAGAAGTGGAAAATGGTTAGAGGGCTACTGAAATCTTGAAGTATTTTATTTGAATCATACTGCAGCATGGCAGTGTCGTGGGTTGCTTTCCTTAATGTAACACCCTTAACTTTCTCCATCTCCTTGAAAGCTCTCTACAGGCTCTGGAGGAAATAATTCACTCTATAATTTATCAGTGAGGGTGGGGGGAAGGGAAATCAATATTTAATACAGAATACTTTTCACCACACTACATAATGACTAACAACTATTAATAGGCTAATAAAATGCCAGCTATGCAATCTCTTCATTTAGCATAGCATAGCCAACTGCATTGTTTCGTGCAATCAATATTTAAGAAAGATACTGCCTGTTAAAATGTACATCTCTTCTGTGCTGCTGAAAATTGTGCATTACAAATTTATTTTTAAACCAATAAATAAATGCCTAGAGCTGCCAAAAGTGTGCTAGAGGTTATGAGTAAACCACAAAATTGATTTCAGGAGGGGTTGCAAGAACTTTGGAGAGCAGGTTTAGAATTCAAAACCATCTTGACAAATTGGAGAATTGGTCAGAATTCAACAAGATGAAATTCAGTGAAGATACATGCAAAGTACTTCACATAGGAAGGAAAAATCAAATACACAACTACCAAATGGGGAATAACTGGCTAGGTGGTAGTACTGCTGAGAAGGATGAGGGGTTGGGGGGGAGAAGAGGGTATAGTGAATCTCAGATTGAATACACATAAACAAAGTGATGTAGCTGCTAAAAAAATTATATTCTGGGTTGTATTAACAAGAGTGTTGTAAGTAAGATGCGGGTGGCAACTGTTCCACTCTACTCAGCACTGGTGAGTCCTCAGCCTGAGTCCAGCTCTTTATGAAAGATGTGGACAAACTGGATGGAGTCCAAAGCAGAGCAACATAAATTATAAAAGATTTAGAAAACCTGACTTATGAGGTAAAGCTAAAAACTGGGGATGTTTCGTCTTGAGAAAAGACGACTGAGATTGGACTTGATAACAATCTTCAGATATGTTAAAGGTTGTTGAATCAATTGTTCTCCATATTCACAAAGGCAGGACAAGAAGTGATGGTCTTTATCTGCAGCAAGGGAGATTTAGGTTACATAGAAATGTTTCTTGCCTCAATAAAGATAGTTAAACTCTGGAACAGGCTTCCAAGGGAGGTTGTGGAATCCCCATCACTGCATGTTTTAATAACAAATTGAACAAACACCTGTCAGGGATGGTCTAGGATTACTCGTTCCTGCCTCAGCAGAGGGGACTGGATATGATGACCTCTCAAGGTCCCTTCCAGCCCTACATTTCTATTATTCTAAATTAATTTTAAAAATAAATTAGCTTTCTACATGGGCAAGAGCAGCCAATCTTTGATCAATTAATTATTTGAACTGGGAAAGCCCCTGTCATGGGCCATGATCCCAGTTGCTGTTTTACTGACACATTCTGGCAGTAGCTTGTGAACCTTATCAAAAGTGAGAGAACTACCTTATATGGTTGCTTTCACTTTGTCCTACAGTCTTACTTTAAAAATTATTTCTAAGGGTTTCGACCAGAGCCTCTTGGACAAGGTGAACTCTGCCTCCTGGACAGAAAACTGGCTGAAAGACAGTATGCATATGGCAACGATAATCCAGTGGGTGTCCCAGCAGAGGAACCAAATGGGAGGCAGCAATGGATGAGGCAGAACATGAAACTAGGCTCTCAGCAGGAATGCAAGTGGGAAGAAAGAAGGTTGACACTCACTGCTGCTCTCATCCCTAAGTATGAGCCTGCAGCGTGGGGGACTGTGTACTCAGGTATACTCAAAAAGCCTGCTGAGGTCATATTTTAGTTTCTTACCCGGAGAGCAGGGGGCTGCTGGGTTGCAATGTCCTGCTCAAAGAGGCCTGCCAGGGAACCTCCTTGGGCTTTGGTTTAGTACATAGCAGGAGTCGGCAAATGAAGAGTGAGAACTGCCCTTGCATAAGGAGGAGTAGGCAGGCAGAAGACAATTGTTTCCACTGAACCTGTTGCACCTGGATGCTAAGGAAGAAGACAAGATGGTGATTAAGGTGCCAATATAAAGGATTTCTGCAGCAACTGCCTCAAAAGGCAAATTCTGTGCCTAGAATTTGCAGAACTTTCTTCTAACCTTGGTAATAAAGTACTAAGGCTTTTCTGTGGGGTCTGAATCCAGCCCTGCTTGGCAGTGAGTGGCGACTGAAAGTCCTTCCCATCTTCTGAATGATGAAAATGGCCTGTCTGAAATTAGACGGTCTCTGTCCAATTCCTAGTGGACAGGTATCCACATCACAACTGATATTAAGTGACAGTCTCAGTAGGAAACCCAGGAGACAGTGAGCACAATTATTCCACCATCCTTCCAGGTTGGGGCTGTGTGCAGGAGCTTCCATTGGGTGTTACTATTTTTACCTTTTCACATGGATAAAGATGGCAAATTATCAGTCAGTGAGGCAACAATACCAAGGATGTGCTGTAGTTTAACTGAGCAGTTTAAGCATCAGCTTGAAGTAACATGAGAGATAAAAAGATACCCCTTTAAAGGGAAAAACAATATTTTGGCAGCTGAAGCTTTTAAGGCATATAGGAAGTCCCACACAGATCACACCAGCATCCTTCTATTCAGTATTCTGTCTCTGACAGTGACCAGTACCTGATGCTTCAGGGGAAGTTGCAGGAAATCCTATAGTGTACAATCAATGAATATCTTGCACACAGGGAAAGTTTCTTACTGATCTCTGTCAGCTACTGATTATCTTATACCATGAAGCATAAGAGCTCATATACCATGTACTTTTTTCTTTTTTAAAAAGTACTGTGGATGTTCTTATTATCCATATAAAAAACATAGCCTTTTCTAAATCCTACTGACCTCTTGGCCTCAACAATGTCTTGTTGCAATGAGTTCCACAAGTTATCCATCCTGTAAAATAGTTTCTCAGTTCAAAATGTGTGACATTTCAATTTCATTGATTCTCCCATTGTTCCTTCATTCCAAGTTACCTGCTCTATATCAGATTACATTAAAAAAACTCCATTAAAGAAATGTTCAGTTTGCAAAATCAAACATTCAAAAGTTAGGAAAAGCCAGAATTAAGGTTGCTGGGGAAACCCTATTTCAACCTCCTGGTGGATATGCTTTAGCACAGAGACTTTAATTATGCGATCATATACAGTTTGTTCCCTTCCTGATTCAGTACACAGACTGGACAGTGTTCAATTAATAAGCAACTATTCAATATTTTGTTTTCTCCTCATTGTTCAATGCTTTAGGCCTTATTTACTTCACACTATTCAAAACCTGCTCTGGAGACAGAATTATTAATTTCTTCATGGGCTTTTCTATAGCGCTTATCACTATAACATCTAAGTGCCTGACAAAGTACCTACATGGGGAACAAATATTTAATAATGAGCTCTCCAATCTTGCAGAGAAAGGTATAACACGATCCAATGAATGTTGAATGTTTCAATTTCTATCCAGACTGGAAATAGGGTGTAAATTTTGAACAGTGACAATAACTAACCACTGGAACAATTTACCAGTGGTCATGGGGGATTCTCCACCACTGATCATTTTAAAATCAAGATTGGATCCTTTTTTTAAAGATTTGCTCTAGGAGTTATTTGGGACAAGTTCTATGGCAAGGTTCAGCAACCTTTCAGCAGTGGTGTGCTGAGTCTTCATTTATTCACTCTGATTTAAGGGTTTGCATGCCGGTAATACATTTTAACGCTTTTATAAGGTCTCTTTCTATAAGTCTATAATATATAACTAAACTATTGTTGTATGTAAAGTAAATAAGGTTTTTAAAATGTTTAAGAAACTTCATTTAAAATTAAATTAAAATGCAGAGCCTCCTGGATCGGTAGCCAGGACCTGGGCAGTGTGAGTGCCACTGAAAATCAGCTCGCATGCCACCTTCTGCACACGCCTGCCAATAGATTCCATACCCCTGTTCTATGCTGTGTTATACAGGTGTAGACTAGAGATGATCTAATACTAGAACACAGAATATCAGGGTTGGAGGGACCTCAGGAGGTCATCTAGTCCAACCCCTGTCAAAGCAGGACCATTCCTAACTAATCATCCCAAGCCAGGGCTTTGGTCAAAGCCTGACCTTAAAAACTCTAAGGCAAGGAATTCCACCATCTCCCTAGTACTCATTCCATGCTTCACCACCCTCCTAGTGAAAAAGTTTTCCATAAATAACTAAACCTCCCCTACTGCAACTGAGACCATTACTCCTTGTTCTGTATCTGCTACCACTGATAGAACAGTCTAGATACCAACCCTTTGGAACCCCCTTCAGTTGAGTTGAAAGCAGCATCAAAATTTTTCCTCCCCATCCCTCATTTCTACTCCCCCTCTCGCTCTCCCTCTCTCATTTTCTTCTTCTTTTGCAGGACTAAAAATCCCAGGTCTCCTCAGCTCCTCATAACGTACGTGTTCTAATGCCCCTAATCATTTGTTGCCATCCTGAACTCTTTCAATTTTTGCCACTCTTTCTGTCATGTGGAGCCCAAAACTGGACACCAGCTATCAAAGAGGCCCACAATTACGAATAGGGGGAATGATCACGTCCTTATCTGTGGCAATGCCCTACTATACAGCCCAAATGCCATTTAGCCTTCTTGGCAAATAGGACATGTTGAACTCATATCCAGCTTCTTGTCCTAGCTGTAACCCCTAGTCCGTTTTTCTGCAAACTGCTTCTAGCCATTCAGTCCTAGTCTGTAGGCTAGTTCATGATCCTCACTACAGGCAGGACTTCTGGCACTTGTCCTTGTTGACCCATCAGGTTTCTTTGGCCCAATCAGCTAATTTGACTAGGTCACTCTGTATCCTATCCCTACCCTCCAACGTATCTACCACTCCTCCCAATTTAGTGTCATCTGCAAATTTGCTGAGAGCCCAGTCCACGCCATCCTCCAGATCATTAATGCAGATATTGAACAAAACCGGCCCTAGCACCGATCCTTGGGGCACTCTGCTTGACACTGGCTGCCAACTAGACATGGAGCCATTGATCACTACCCGTTGAGCCTGATGATCTAGCCAGCTTTCTATCCACCTTATAGTCCATTCATCCAGCCCATACGTCTGTAACTTGCTGGCAAGAATACCATGGGAGACCATATCAGAAGCTTTGCTAAAGACAAGGAATAACATATCCACTGCTTTACCCTCATCCACAGACCCAGTTATCTTCTCATAGAAGGCAATTAGGTTCGTCAGGCATGACTTGCCCTTGGTGAATCCATGCTGACTGTTCCTGATCACTTTCCTCTCCTCTAAGTGCTTCAGAATTGATTCCTTGAGGACCTGGTCCATTCTGGCTTTGGAATCTATGAATTTAAGTTCCCTGTAAGCTGTGTGGCTGCCTGGCTGCACAGCAGCCTATTAAGCGCCATGCAGGTGCTCAGGGAACCTGCCTGTCCAGGACCTGCCATGACTGGGAAAGGGGCCTTATTGGAAATTCTGGGGGGCAGGCTGCCCAAATCCAGCCCCGGCCCAGACCTGCCACAGGCAGAGGAGGGCACCTATCCCGCTGCCCCAATCCTGCAGCTGCCGTGGCAGGGAGAGGCACCCTCCCTATGGGGAGAGAGAGCTGGGGAAGTGAGAGAAGTCCTCTCTCCCTGCCATAGCACTGGGGCAGCCTGAAAACCCGCCATCCCCAGTCCCACCCCAGAGCCTGCACTTCCATCTGGAACCCTCACACCCCTGAACCCCAACCCTCTGCCCCAACCCTGAGCCCTCTCCCACACTCCAAACCCCTCAGCCCCAGCCCCAGCCCATGAATTTTGTTGTGTGTCATACATCACCTCCATATTGGTATACATAAGATTCATTCCGCACCTGTGGGAAAAAATAGAGCGAACTCTTGTCCCCACCCCCACCTACCTTCCTTGGCTCCACATCTGAGTCCCTCCCACCACAGCTGCAAACCACAAGCCCAATCTCCTTATACTCCAGCTCCACATAACAGTCCCTCCACTCCTTCCTCCTCTCCTTGCCATCTCCCCAAGCCCAGTTCCTGAGTATTTGGGTCAGGCTAATTACTACTCCTGCTCCTCACTCCCTGAGAGCACAGGAGATGCACAGTCTCTTTTCTCTCAGTGCCTCTCACTTGACAGGCTCCTGACTACCAGAATCAGTAATGGCAGAGAAAGCCCAGCTCAGTGCCTGAAGCATGTTCAGAGCAGATAGAATCTTCAGATAATTTAGCTGTCAACCCCCACTGAGTTTCACTAGTGAGAATATGCAAGTTTGGCTCAACACATGGGCAAGTTTTCAGTGCAGCAAAAGATACATCCCTAAGACCAAGCTGACCCCACACCATCAAATTTCAAGTCTCTGTTCCAAAGGATGAAAGCAATGCAGCTTCTCTAAGAAACAATTGTGGAATATTTTTAACATGGGCAAAACAGTGTGTTTTTCCCACTAATCTCATTCTGAAAAGCCACTAAATCACTTTTGCTGAAGTTTTTAGAAAAAAAATCAAACTGAGGCAGACACTTGGTATGGAAAATTTGAGCCTGAACTGGTAACGTTTGGCAAAGTTATAAGTAACTAGAAACAGGATCTTATAATGGAAAGCGTCAGGCAACCTTGCCTCTAAGTGTTACTACCTGCATTGCCTATAATCAAAATTCACTCTCTTGTATCAATGGGAGTTTTGCCAATGACTTCAATAAAGGCAGGATTATACTCCTAAACATTTCTCTCTTCATGCAGAAATTTCTCTGTACCTAATCTTAGTCTCACTTTTCAGGTTTTTTTTTTTAAATTCCTCTTTCTAAAACTTGGTGTGATACATATTAATTTCATCTCATAAAAATCCAAGTTTACCCGTATATTTTTAGGGATCAGTTCTACATCTGCTCCATTCACAGAATTCTCATTATCTTCAATGGGATTTTGACACATTCAGTGGCTGATCAGGTAAGTAAAGAGGTAAGCAGGGACATAGCCATGTGACTGTGTTGGAGAGAGCGTTCAATCTTCAGTGCACCCTTGTGGGAAAACCAGATGACAACAACTCTGCCTCAGTTTACCCTCCGTTGGTGGACCAATTGCCATTTAGCCCATTTGCTGCAACCCTCTAGCTAAGTCACTGGTAGCCTTTTCCCTTCTCAAGGTGAAAGGAGCCCAATATATCAGGATGTCAATCACCCTAGATGAAGGTAATACAATCCTTGGCATCTTCAAGTATCATCTTCGCTTGCTCTAGGCCTCAATAATCCTCCTTGCTGGATGTAAGCAGGGGCACCCAGACCCACCCATTCCTTTAGGTTCTGGGCCAGGGACCACATATAAAGACATTGGCATCAATCTTTCCTAATCCCTTGCTTTTCCACTGGACTACTTCCTACCATGCCCCTGTTGCAGGTTGTTCCTGGAGCTCACACCCTCTGGTCCTCTCCTCTTGCAGATTGAGCTTCTCACCAGTCTGTAGAGGAAGGGTCCAGATTTAAATAGCTCTTAAGCCTCTCTGGCAGTAAGCTGAAACTCCTTCACTCCTGCTGCCCTCTCCTTCAGGGACAGCCCCAGGGTATAAGCTACCGGCTGCAGCTCTCCACTCTCATTTCTCCCCTACTGGCCTTCCAGTCTTCCTTTGTAGGAACCATCCAGTCTGGTTCTCCCCAGCTGAGTCTAATCCTTAATTCCCTGTCTCCCCTCCAGGTGCCACAGAATGGGCTAATTGGGCTCTCCAGCTCTCCTTAATCATGTTACTGCCAATGTGGGATTTTATATGTCCCATGCACCAGCTCCCATTAACTTCAATGTAAATCCTAGGCTAACACCTTGGACTGTATTGAAAATGTAGCCTAAGACCATCAGTCATGTTTCTACACATATAAATAGCAAAGATCATTTTAGAAACATTCGCGTGTGCACAGAAAGGAGTAAATATTCAGCAGAGTACATGGGGAATTAGTCATGCAGCTTCTCACTGCTCATGAGAGCTGTAGAGCTAAAATCCCACATTGCCCATTGAACACTTACTTGATACTCTACTAAGGCTGGGATCTAATCTTGAGGTATGGAGGATTTATACTAACAAGGATTTTCCGTTAAACAGTCAGAGAAGAACCATATCTATGCATGCTGTACATACACATTAGTTTTTGCAGCTATGTTGTACCCGTTTGGATTATCAGTAAATGTGACATGTATTAAATCTAAGCCATCATTTTGCACTCTGTTCTGTCAAAACAATGGAAATGCTAGGAATTATTTATTTTATAAATCACAAACTTTATAAACATACAAATAAACCAAATATATTATATTTATATACTTCTTTGCCTTGTGGTTTTAGCACTAAAAAGCATTTTCTGTTTAGATCTATGTGAGTTGAGGAAACAAACAAGTTAATGTCATAGTCGCCAGTACCCCCACTGTAAAACTGTATACTTTTGACTTTCAAAACTCTCCAGTGAAAGCTACCAAATTAGAAACGAGATACTTTATATAAAACTAAGGCAAAAAAGACTGTGAAGCATGGATTTGAAACTGTACAATTTTTAAGGCCTTTGAAACACTTTTGTTTTAGAGATCGTCCAAACCTAAAATCTGAACAGTTTAAGACAGAGGAAGTTTAGATCCAACTGTCAATCCTGATTCTAGGAAGCACTTAAGTACATGCTTAACTTCAAGCACATGCTTACGTCTCATTGAGGTCAGGGGAACCTAAGTATGTGAAGTGCTTCGCTGAATCAGGACCCTTTTTTCTGTCTGCCCCTCTGTTCTTATACCGAGACAAGCGAAATCACTGTCATAAACAAATACGCCTGCAAAGGCTTGGGAAGTTTGGGTTCAGATGCAAATCCACACCTGGAGACTATGATCCATCTCTACTCTGTTCAAAGTTCAGTTTTTTACCTTGCAGTCCAATCTACATATTGAGTACGTATGGTTCAACACAAGGGTTGTCCCCTCTTGTATATTATTTAGTGTTCTAATACTCTTCAAATCACTTCAGTCTAAATAGAGGAGTCCATCTGTTCATGTGGGTGTGTGTAATTGCAATTAATGTTAATAGCAGTTATAAACACATTTGAATATTTCAGAGTAGAAATGAAACAAATCTAACATTTATGAACCTTTTATAAAAGATATATTTCATAACTTCACATTGAAATCAGAGCTGATGTGGTGATTGGATACTTGTAAATTCAGATAGCACAAGCTCAGTTCTTCTATTGCTTAGACCAGTGGAGTCAGTGGCATTACCCAGGTATAAAACTGGAGTAAGCGAAAGGAGATTCGGCCCTGAAACTGCATAGAGTACTTACTTCTCCAATCACTACCCTAGAGACTTAATAAATGGATGGGAAATATAGCCTGCCTTTTTAGCAGAATTCTAAAAAAAGGATTACACATATATGTGAAGAATAACATTTTCAGCTATCTAGATTCAGAAATTATAACACTATTAATAGTGATGGGCAACTCAGTGGATATTAGAGATGAGGATCCATAATTAGTGCAGGACAACCCTCAAAAACACTGGAGGTTTGATTCTGATGAGCAAACAGATGTCTGCATGATGGGGTGGAGCTGCACATGGGAATATTCATACTATAAGTAATATAGCTGATTTGCAAATACTTTAAAAACAGTCGCAGCTATTCAAACAAGCTGAATTCAAATAATCTGAGATCATAAACAACTAAGTGATAATTCTCTATAAAACAGAGCTTTACAACTTAAGTTTTACAACCTTAGTTTAGAATTAATTAGAAGTAAATTGTAGCTGCTTGGATGTCAACGATCAAAATAAATCCTCTTATATGTTTACATTCAATCCCATGGATTTAATGTGGCAGCACAAACAAGCCGGTTTTGTGTAAATCAATCCAAAGTGGATTTTTTCCTATGTTTTTTTTATTAAATGTGTGTATTTTGGTATGGCAGATGGTTGGAACTCTTTCCATATGCCAGACCCATCCATGATGAGCCAGATTTCACTCTCATCACTATAAAGTGAGAATAACTTCAGTGCATTTATACTGGTAGACCACAGAAGAATCTGGCCCATAGTCTCATCCCAGGAACAAAACATTTCATCACCTGAAGGGACTTTGAAAATTTTAGACAGGAAGATTTATAAATGACGAAGCTTTCCCCACAGGCTACATCTCCCTTGCTGGATATAACTGATGCTCATTTATACAAAAATTCTTATGGTCCAGCTATATCTTAAAAGTATAGGATCTCAATTTGCTCTCACTTACACAAGTATCCATCAGGAGTAACTCCACCAAAATCAAAGAAGGTACCCTAGTATAAAACTAGTGTAGGGGAGAGGATCATCCGGCCTACAGTGTCCCTGAGTAGTATTTTAATGAAGAAATTATTTTATCTGATTCTACTGCACCATCTTAGTTTACAGAATTGCAGTTTCTCCACATGGTAATCCTGGTTACCCATTACCTAGTTTGTTTTCATGACTTCTGAATGTATATGAAGAAAGCAAACACCTGAAAATAACAATAAAATCATTCAGAAGATGTTTGTTTCTAATGGTCACCACCTGGGGTGAGTTCTCATCCAGTGTCCTCTTACTGCAAAGTATTGAAATTAGTAGGACCTTTACAGTGATATTAAAAATGTAATAGGATATGTTATATTCATCTCTCCAATGCTTCTAAGCAGAGATGATAAGGAAAGACTGGCAAGGGTTGTTTTTTTTAATGTACAGTTTAAAAAAAAATATTGCTTTAGTTTGTAAGTGTCAGTTCCATACTACCCCAGACCCGTTAATCGGGCTGCATTAACAGGCTGGATGGTGCTGGGGAGTGACGGTCACTTTCCAACATCATAATCGGGCTGATGCTCCACTGAAGCTGGTGAGGGCTCCTCTCTGCTTCACCAAGCTGAGGCTTCCTACCATCGAGAAGATGTTGCTGGCAGCCCTGCTCTCTCTCCTCTTCTGCTAGCATCTGTGCTGCTCTGTTGTTTGTTGCAGTCTGAGGCAGTGCATATGCTGGACGAAATGGATAAAGATTATTCAGAGCCATCTGAGAACACGGATAGCAACTAGCAAGAAAATTCATAAGACCAGAACAGCAGCCATACTAAGCCCAGTATCCTGTCTCTGACAGGCGCCAGTGTCAGAGCTTCAGAGGGAATGTAAAGAAATGCCAATTTCTGAGAGATCCAGCCCTGTCTTCCTAGCTTTTTTGAACCCAGTTATACTTTTGGCCTTCACGTCCCATGACAATGAGTTCCATAGATTAATTGTGCATTTTGTGAAAAAGTATTACCTAGTTTGTCTTAAACCTGCTGCTTATTAATTTCATTGGATGTTTCCTGATTTTTTGTATCATGGGAAATGATAAATAATAATTTTCTGTTTGCTTTTTTCCATACCATTCATGATTTTATAGATCTCTATCATATCCCCTTTAATCGTTTCCTTTCTAAGATGAACAGCCCTAATCTTTTTAGTCTCTCCTATTATGATAGCCATACCATCATCTTTGTTGCCCTTCTCTGACTCTTTTCCAGTTCCATTATATCCTTTTTGAGATAGGGCTACCAGAACTGGACACAGTATTCAAGATGTGGGCACACCATGGAATTATATAGTGGCATTCTGATACTTTCTGTTTTATTATTTGTCCCTATTCCAATAGTTCCTAACATTCTGTTCGCATTTTTGACTGCTGCTGCGCACTGAGCTGAAATTTTTCAGAGAATTAGCCACAACGATTCCAAGAGCTCTTTCTTGAGTGCTAACAGCTTATTTAGAACCTGTCATTAGCTGGGATTATATTTTCCAATGTGCATTACTTTGCACTTATCCATGGTGAATTTAATCTGCCATTTTGTTGCCCAGTCACCCAGTTTTGTGAGATTGCTTTATAACTCTTCACAGTCTGCTTGGGACTTAACTATCTTGAATAACTCATGGGAACCTTGAGAGGGAATGGATGTGAAACAAACAAAACTGGAAATGTATCCTTACGAATAAAACCCAATGGTAAAAGAACATTAAAGGTTCAAGAGTGAAGCATTCAGAAGTCAGGAAAAAGCTTGAGATTTTAAGAAACAATTTTACAAAGACTTATCACTTGGCCAGATTCCTTCTATAAAGCATGGAAATATGAGCACTTCAAGGAAATGGTGTAAGAACTCATTTTCACATGAGCAAAACAACACACAACCTTAAGGCAGACAGCTGCCATGGACAATTTCAGACCAAAGGGTTAAAGTCGGACAAAGTTATAAGCAACTGAGAACAGGGTCTTATAATGGAAAGTGTCAGGCATTCATGTCTATAGGCAATCCTACTAGCTGTGCCTATAATAACGAATGGTACCACTCTGTTTCAATAGAGTAGGGTAACCAGATGTCCCGATTTTATAAGGACAGTCCCGATATTTGGGGCTTTAGCTTATATAGGCAGCTATTACCCCCCCACACCTTGTCCTGATTTTTCACATCTGCTATCAGGTCACCCTACCATAGAGATTCCTTCATCTAAGCTTATCAAAGCAACTTAAGAAGTTGGATAAGTATTTAAGTATTATTCTTATTTACAGAATAAGAGTGAAACTGAGTTAGAGAAATCAAAGGGTAAATTCACCTCGCACATGCACAGCCTGAATAAATAGGCTTTGTACAATGAATTGAAGAGGGATTAGGGGTGGAATTCACCACCCAACGTTGGTGCATTATGTAGGGCAGCTCTGCAGTCTTTCTGCAGCCAGTTCTTCAACAAAGGATCTGAGCTTGGGGCTGTCAGCTCTACATACGTCTTCCTTAGGTGTTTGTGGCCACAGTATGCATCTAGCCATGGAGGGAGAGATAGCTCAGTGGGCATTGAGCATTGACCTGCTAAAGCTGGGGTTATGAGTTCAATCTTTGAGGGGTCCATTTAGGGATCTGGGGCAAAACCAGTACTTGGTCCTGCTAGTGAAGACAGAGGACTGGACTCAATGACCTTTCAGGGTCCCTTCCAGTTCTATGAGATAGGTATATCTCCCCCTTCACCATGACACTGTTCCTCCTCCATCCCACCTCCACAACAGCATATCAGGAGTCCATGTGGAAGCCCATCTATACTTCACCCTCAATATGACTTCTTAACTACTAACCCTCCACAGAACAGAAGCATGACAATTTAACTGGACTGGGGGTGTTTGCTGAATATGCATTTTATATAACAACCTGGTATATGGATTGTGTTAGCTTTTTTACAAGCCCAAAGTCCAGAGTTTGGTCAAGAGACCAGAGGCCTAGCAAATAGTGATTAGTTAAAAGAAGCAGAATAAACGAAGATAATGTTGCTTGTTAAGATAGGCCTGGTCAGCAAAATTGCCAGATGTTGGAGCAATAACTCAATATTGTGTCTTATGCAAAGCTGCAAATAGAACAAAAGCAGCCCTGTTTCTGTTGTGTTAGTTTCTTCTGTAGGAGATGTTCTTCCCACACTCCAACCCTGAGTTCATGAAGTGTTGGAACATGTCAGTATAAGATATGGCCTCCTCCCACCTTCCTTTCCCAGGGACCAATGCCTGCCTTAAAACACAAAGGAAGCAATCTTTATTTTCATATACTTGCACTGTTTCTTTGCTTTATCCCCTAGGAATGTACCTGTCAGACAATCAAAGGAGTTGCTTCATTCCTATGGACCCCAAATCAGAATTCAATACCTATATTTTATGCTAATACATTTTATCAAAGTATTAATTAAATGTTAACTTGTTAACTTGAAACCATGGGCAGAGACATTATGTAACCTGTTAACCATTGGCTAATGTGCTATCTTGTCTTGCTGCAAAATCTATCCAGGGGTGTGGAGTTGCCTACCCTGTCACTTTCCCCCGCCCATGGAAAATCCATAGATTCTATTGTAATCAATTGATTGACAGTGTCTCTGAGCCTAATAAGCAAGGTGACACTCCACCAGCACTGTACGTAATAAACTCTTATGCTTGAACTCTACGCGGTGTGGATTTATGTTCCTTCATCTGCTATCCCTGTCAGCATAGGGGTGAACTTTACCCTACATGAATTAATCAAGGGCTCTCATCAAATAGGTGTGCTGCATTGGGAACAGAACCCTGGGGCCACAGCTCGCAGTCTTCTGTTCTAGTCACTAGAATCCCAACCTCCCACAACATTCGTGCTTTGGAAAATTGGAAGATTTAAAAATGCTAGTCTGATTAGGCTCTTTGGAAAATCCCTCTAGGCGTCTATCTGCATTTTTAGGTGTCTAAATACCTTTGCAAATTTGACCCTGTGTGTTTATAAATTGTTCCAAAGAGAATTTGGTTCCCTGATAATTGCTGTAGACATGAGTTAAATATGAGCACTGAGAAGACTGGTGCAGTACATGGAGCCTTTCCTCCATCGGTTGTCAGTTCAAATCCAGCCCTGATCAGCCATCAATGAATCCAGCTGACAACTGACTGCTCTAAATGAAAAAGCACAAGTGTCAGGAACTTCTGGGTTCCATGTCAGGACTGCAGCTGATTTAGTGTGTCTTTTCCAAGGTCAGACTTCCCCCATCTGTACAACGCTGAAAACGCCTGCTTGCTTGCATCACAGAGGTGTTGCTAAGAGGCTTCAAACGTTAATGTTTGTACAGTGCTTGGAACATGGAAGTGCTAAATAAATACAAACACAGTGCTATTATTTTCAAAATCTGATGGCTGGTTATTCGGATATCTGCGTGAAAGTACTGGTCTCTGCCCAGCTCCTAATGGATAATGTGTGCGCACATCACAAAATCACCATCACTGACACTAAACAGACCACGTGGAGTGTGTCAGCAGGGGTCAAGGACTGAGTGGGCATTATGCAGTGATGTAAGTGATGCTTACTCAGTGCCAAGTGGCCTTAAACTGGCACTGGATTCCCTGTGTAAGTTGTCTCCTACTCCAGCTACCTCTTGCTCCTGGTGTAAGGGGCAGGAGGGAGCATGTCAAGGATGGGCTAATGTCATAGGGCCATGGCAGAGCTGAGCTCCATCTATGACTGATACTCTATTGGTGTTAAGGATTTTATGCCAGGGCTATGCCCTGAAATCACGAAACCTCTACCAACTCCCTGGCACCTGCGTCCCTCCACTATGGTGGCAAATCAGGGCCAGGGAATGCAAATGGACATTAAGAGTTTAATGTTCAGTGCAGCTTTTAACTCCCTAATCTAAATGTAAATGTCATTAATCCCAACTGAATAACAGAAAGTAATTGGGACAGACTCGATGACATAACAAATAAAGAAATACAGCTTTTGTGAAAAAAAAGAACAAAATTCACAGTGTGTTTCTGAGTGAAGCTCAGGCAAAAACTAGGGGATGTGAAAGGATCACTACCCACTACATTTTGAGTCTTTTTGGCTCAAGGAGCACTTCTAGGCTCCTTACTTCCTCATTATTCTCCTGGCAGAACTGACTGCCACATTGCAGGATGTGGCTCACTGATGCCTTGTCTTTGAATTGCCACTATAGGCTGCAACTATTTAAACTGTGAATAGCAATTTACCTCTCAAGCAAGAAGATCCTTCTTGAACATCAACAAACGAGATCTCTGGCGAGATGAAGACTGCACTTGCCAACCAGGGTATTTACATCAGAATCCCAAGCTGTCGGATTGTAATGCTGTGCCCTTGCTAAGGGGCCAGGAATGACCTCTTTTGTGCATACTGCTGCACTGTAACTCTGACTGACTGCTGTATACAAGGACACACTCTGCAGTGATAGCTGTTAGATTCTTCCAAGCAAAGCTGCTGCCAAAGATTAAAGAAAATCCTACTCACCGGACTCCAAAGGGCAGGAGTGACTGTGATCGGTCGTCTCACGGTCTATTAGATTGACAGCTCTGCCTTCCTCGTGACTGTTACGTGCCATCACAACAATGAACTGGAAAATATACACAAATATAGTAGACAATTTATTGTTTTTCTCAGAGTAACATACAGTGAGCCACACATAAACAATAGCCATGGTGCTGCACAGGCAGCATGCTCAGCCCATATGGTGGAGAAAATTGCTTAATGTCCTCAGCATGATTCCCTTCTATCCAGCTAATTAAGTTGCTGAACTGAAGGCACACCTGTTAAGTCTCCCAGTTTCCCTGGAAGTGCCTGTTCCTAGGTTCCTGAGCAGTTTTTCAGTGATCCTTTTGGGAGCCCAGGAGAAGGCATCTGAACTCAGCCCACAGGCTCAGCCCTCTCCTAGGGACTTGGGGGCTAACTCCCATTGATTTCAGAGGTAGGCACTTCGGCACTTCTGTAAATCTTCCTGATGTCAATCTGCATCTTTAGGCACCTACATACCTGTAAAAATCTGCCCCCTACTTTTCCCTTATCTTTGGGGAGTGAGTCACCAGCTGCTCAGCAGCACAGAGAGCCAGGTCTGCAGGCAACAGCCAGTAGGCAGAAGCCCAGAACAGGAGAGAGGGGAAATCCTCCAGAGCAGGCTAGGAAGAAACCCTGTTCCCAGCACATACTCCATGGCAATAAGGGAGAAGGAGACTCTTCCCCTTCTGGAGGTTAGGAGACAAGATCAATTCTGCCCAACAGGACAGTGTGGGGGAAGAACCAGAAAGAAAAGAGGGAAAAGGGGTGAGAGACAGAGAGAAAGTGAAATGGGGAAACTGATGGTGAGGGATACCTAAAAAGAGGGGAGGGAAATGGAAGAGGCATGTTTAGACATGGGAGCCAGAGGTAAGGTATGGAGGGAGAAATTAGAGCAATATCTGATGTTGGCCAGGGGGAGGAATGATGGATTTATGCAAATAAGACAATGCCTATTTCTCTAATATTCATATTTGGGCATTGATTCGCATGCAAAAAATCTCCAGACCTACAGTTGTTTGTTTTTGTTGACTCAGTTCATGGTTTAGCTGTTTCATTACCCCCATACTCAATGCAAACGTCATCAGCAGTTGGTATTAGCTGCAGGGACAAATGCTGGTGAGGGCCTTGCTGATCAGCCAAAGGCCTCCTAATACACAGATCCAAGCCAATAGGCTTTTCTCGATTCCAACAAATATTTCTGATTTCCCAAACATCAGCTACTTTGCAAACGGTGTTTTTCTTCTCTGCTCATGAACCAATGTCAGCACGGCTCAGATTCGTCGCATTTGCTATCTGATACCTGCAGGAACAAAGTGCCGACTGGCTCAGCAACTGAAACGTGGATAATAAAAGGTCCACAGGGGCACAAGGCCTCACCAGCTGAAGAATTATTTCATGCTGCAACCACGGTCAAGTCCATTCAACATGCATTGCATATGCTTAACTGCACGTTTCAGTGGCCACCCACTTGCAAACACAACCAGACCTTTAATCCAGTCCATTTGCAAAATGTCATTTTATTGTTGCTTAAAAAAAAAATAAATCTTCAGAGCAGATAGACGTTACATGCTATTTAAAATCTTCCAGCCCCTCACACGTATTAATTTACAGACAAACCTGGCAAGGCCTGTAAACAGAATCTCTCTGGACTCAGAGACTTGGTGCAATAGTTTCAAGATAGGGAATTTTTATTCAAGATCAAATCTAGAATTAAATCTAATATCTCAGTTATTTAAAAAAGAAATATTTAGGGCATGAGTCTCTTTTACACTATGGCCTCATCTATACACAGGTTTTATATTGGTATAACTATGTAGGTAAGGGATGGGATTTTTTTTTTTTAGCTGAAATAGTGATACTGATACAACTTGTAGTGTGGACACAGTTATACTGCAATACAGATACCTTATATTGGTATAGCTTATTGCCTTTCCCATACAAGAATAAATTAGTCCACTATATAAGTGCTGAATCCACATTGCACAGAGGCGGGAGGTGGAGGGGTAGGGGGGCAATGTACTGCGTTAATTATACTGGAAAGCTGGATAACTTGTGTGTGTATAGAAAGCTTTATGCCACTTTACACAACCCTGGCAGTGAAAAAGAGGTTTTAAAGCAAGCATCATATTTGCAAAGTGTGTAATTTAGCACCACTTTAAGGCTCAGTTACTGTGTCTGAGCAGTATAAAATAGCCTTAGTGTAAATGAAAATCAGGCTTATAATGTAGATTTTATGGGGCCAAATTATCTCTATTACACTGGTGCAACCCCAGTGACTTCAACACACTTGGACGAGTCTGACCATGAGGAGAATTTGACCTTCTGCATCAAGAAAAAATGGTTAAAAGAATGTTTTATATTCTCTCACCCCTAAGCTGCTATAATAGATTGGATGTTTGTCTTTACAAGGCTGCTTCTGATACAAAGGTATTTAACCGCATCAAACCCAAATATAAAGTTTGACATCTCGCCTAGCATGCAGAATACTTGGCTTCCAAGAAAACTTTTACAGGGAGGGCATACTTTCCTGTGAAAATAACTCAGTGATATGCCATGTCATCACATTACCATTTCCTTAATTTAGAACACAGTTCCAACTGTTGTGTTCAAAGCTAACAATAACACCGGCTAATGGCTGCAATACATTCAGGCAGCTGTGAACTTTGAGGGATAACAATGAGGTAAGATGAACTACGGTTCACAGCAAAGTATTTGATGACTCTAGCAGTTATTTAATATAGTTAAGATGAGAATTATTTGATGGATAATCTCAAGTGGATCCCTAATACCCTTTGATCCTTCCTATTTCCATATTAATATAGTTACCCGAGACTTATTGCTAGTAGGTGTCATGTTCTCACTGTCGGCACTGCTGCTGCTGCTGGCATTTCTTATCGCTTCTGCATATGGATCCTTCTTATAAAAGCTCTGACTTCTGCAACAGAACAAAAGCCCAGACAAATTAATTGTCTTTGGGGGGAACAGATGCCATTTTACTTTTATGTTTTATTTTACTGGGGAAGGGTAATCTTTTGCTAATATTGACAAATGAGTGGATGTATTTTGTTTTCTTTCATACAGACCAATTAGTACAATACTACTAATTACAGGTGTGTGGTTAAAAAGTCCTGACTTGACAAAAGTGGAGTGGTTCAAACAGTGTAGGTACAGTAGTAAAATGTTTGCGACAATGTGCCTTCAGTATCATGTAGTTTATAAAAATAACAATTGTGATGAGGATTTGGGAAGGAATAGTAAACAAGTATAATATTGTTTATTACTGTAATATTTGTTTATTTACAAATTTGGCTTTTTTTTTTTGTCTTTATTAAAGGCCAGATACTCAGGATTACTCATGCACAAATGCTATGACAGTTTGTCCAGTCTCTGTAATTGTTTGTGCAAGTCAGGGAAGTAAATATGCACACATTCTCACATGTTTATTTGAGCATATACAATTCTGAAAATCCAGCCCTTTTTTTTATTCATTGTTTTTCATGAATGACATCAACAAAAGTTCAGAAAATCATATAGTAAATATTACTAATAATCTAAAGTACTTAAAATTCTAAGAACTAAAACATTTCCTGGAGTAAGTCTACCACGGATAGTTATATAAGAGGAAAACTGTTTAGTTCTGAAAAAAAGCCAACAATATTATTAAAAGGAGAAAAAAAGATACAAGTAATCAGATCTAACTAGTCAATTTCACAATTCAAATGCACTATTTTAGCAGTTGAACAATGATCACTATAGTAAAGACTGAAAATTACTATGACTCTCATTTCGGAAGAGCATCTCTATTGAGGAACAGAGTTTAAATACCTGCTTCATTTTAAACAGGTGCTTAAGTGGTTTTCTGAATTGGGATCACAGGCAGAATACATTTACTAGAAAACAGCCTTTCTCCTGATAAACATTAACTAGAGTAGTGAATACTTTAGCTATCACCCATGCTCTCTCCTAAACTTAACTTGGGAGATGTCTCCAGATTAACTCTAGAGGATACTGAGTTGCTGCATTTAATAAGCTCTACTTTGAATGCCAATTACCAACTGATCTTTATTAGATTAAATGAAAATTTCCCTCTTTATTTCAACCTGTATTTACATGTCAATTAGCTATTTGTATCATGCCCATAACTGTCATATTTTGTCACAGTTATAAAAATTAAATACAAACCAAAAATTGTCTTCTGGTGGAGATAAGACAGACCCAACCCCACCATATATAGTAAGGAACTCCCTGGCCCTAGCTACTGACCCTAGAAACTAAACATGAGACTAAGAAGATGTGTCCTGCACTGCATTCTGCACCCTAAACCTAGGCATTGATGTATCACTGGAGAAAGTTAATTCCAAAGCCAAGGACTCTTCCCCCAGAGTGACATACCCCGAGAGGTTCAAATGTAGAAAAATCCCCGACAGGGGACAGGATAGAGGAGAGAGAGTATTTCATGCAGCCACATGTGAACCACTTGGCACTCTACAGACAACTATCAAAGGGAGCCAGTGCCTAACAGTTCCAGAAGTGACTCAGGCCCACTGCAAAAAACTCACGCACAGGAACTATGTGCTCACAACAGCCTATCCCACTTAAAAGGATTGTTTGAATTCTATTGTTCATTTTTTAAGCATACAGAACACCACATGCTAGAACTTGGCAGGTTTGCAGGGGTGGCTCCAGGCACCAGCACGTGTGCCTGGGGCGGCAAGCCATGGGGGGGCGCTCTGCCGGTCGCCGCGAGAGCAGCAGGCAGGTTGCCTTCGGTAGCATGCCTGCGGAAGGTCCGCTGATCCCGTGGCTTCGGGGGACCTCCCACAGGCATGCCACTGAATCCGTGGGACCGGGGACCTCCCACAGGCAAGCCGATGAAGGCAGCTTGCCTGCCGTGCTTGGGGTGGCAAAATACCTAGAGCTGCCCCTGCAGGTTTGAGGCTCTCCATGTGTAACTTTGAGAACAATTTGAAGAGACAGTGACACCAGTTGACGGAGCATGGTCTAGGAACCAGGAACTTCTCAATGCTAATCCCAGCTGTGCCACTGACTTGCCCTGTGACCTTTGGCAAGTCACCTTTCCTCACCTGTAAAATAGGGATATTAATACCTCCCTGCCTCACAGAAGTGACATGATTCTTATCCAGCTACAGCACTATAAAAATGTAGTGCTAAACATTATTAACAATAATTCTGTTTTATTTGACCATATCCACTAAACACACTGACACAGTGCATCAGTTCCTTTGCTTTCTAGATTATACATTTTGGAAATGAATAAATGTAGTTTGCCTTAGATTCTTGCAATTACAAAGAAATATGAGTTTGTGTTTTATAGGGGGAGAGTAAGAGTGTTACCAATCTGTTTATGGAATGTAATCAATATGTTTCAAAATATACTCAGCTACGAGAAAAGACGAAACACCAATTTCAATCCAAATATTGCTTTCTAGGCTCCACTTAAAAAGGGATTTTAGATCAGTAGTTTCATTTTGATCTAGTTGGGTTAGTAATAGCTGTAGTACAAAGCCAGTCAAGCATGTAACTGAAAACTTGCTGTTGAAGTAAACAGTTACATAACCATTTGGTAAAGAAGAAAAGTAAATCAGGGGCAAAATGACAAAGATTTTGTTTTTAACAGAATGCACCTAAGAAAGAAAGGAAAAAAAGGGAAAAAATATAGTGTATCAGAATATCCCTGCACCTTAAAGCCAGCTATATCTTTCACTTTGTTAAAATGATAGCTTCAATTAAAGAGACAAAGACTCTAAGAAACCCTAACTCTGTGTATTTATTCTATATACATAATTCAGCTGACTTGGCTTTGAATCCCAAATCATGAAAACAGGCCAACCTGCAATTAGGTTTAAATCCAGGGCTATAAAATCAGTCAATAGAATATAAGAAAAATGGCAGCACTTCCAGTTCTTCGGTCTAATATACTATGAATAATTAAATAAGAAAAAAATTACATTAACTTCAGTGGCTATTTGTGTCTAATGGACTCTGATCTTAAAAACACACACATGCACACACACTAGTAGGCAGGTTTATTTCCTTCTTTTTGATCAATGCAGGAGGAGGGTGTCTTGATTTGACTGCTGGGTATTTTTCTCAAAGTACAAACTACAAGATGGTACTATAGCCTCTGAGAACAGTTGAGTGATGAGGTCCTTAAATACAGATACAGGTATTTGCATGAGAATTCCCTTTCCTAGAGTTTGATCCTACTTTCTCAGCTCTCAGTAAGACACTGGCAAGTTGGGGGTTGCAATATAATGCAAGATTGAGACCTTCTGTCATCTATAGGAACAGTGTATTTATAAATAAGATATTGATTATAGGGCATTTTTCCACCAAAAGGCAGCCCATCCCTGTGCAATCCCTAAGAGTCATTAGAGATTGATGGGACAATTTTCCCAACAATGATACCATAGACTCACACTTCTGTTTGCTGCTGCTTCTAATACCTGGCAAGCTTCTGCTTCCACATGCTCTGCTACATGTATCATTGCACAGCCTTGGTGATGGAGAACACACCCAATCTTCCCATGCCAAGAAAATTCTCAGGCACAACCCCCCAGAAACCTAACGGGATTGCTATCACAGAAGAGGCAAAGCCCTACCAATTGCTGTGCAGCTCTGGGCTACCAAAGAGAAACCCTAGGGAAAAAAATATGCATTATAGGGCATGCATCTGAACTCCCACATCAATACAAATTATGGATCCTCTTCAAACCTAATAGGATCTATTCTCCTTCTCCCTCGACACATGTAACTCTCATTAATGTCAATGTGTGTACTGCAAGCAAGGAAGAGCAGCTCAGATGCCTAAGAATTGTGAATAATTCATAGGATAAATTACCGAAAAGAAAAAAAAAAGCAAAATACATGTGGGGCCAGATCCTCAGCTGCTGTAAACTGGCATAGCCCCTATACTTTTATAACCATTAATGATATGCAAAAACTTCTTGGTACCTAGGACTTGTGTTGTAAGTTTGTGACTGAAAGTTTTACCTGTAACAGTAAGCAGCAAGAGATCCCAGGAGAAGCAGCAGGATCAGCACAACTATACAAACTGCAATTGTGATGTTCCGCTTCTTTATTTGCTCCACATGCTGCTGTTCCCACCATTCCAAGTCGCTGAACTGACAGCGTTCCCCCACGTAACCAGGCACACAGCTATCAAAAAGCAAATGAGCGCACATGGTAACCAACGATGGAAAAGGAAAATGTCACTCTTTTAATCACCTTTGGTGTTGCTTCATCAAGTGCAACCCTTGTGGAAGAGTCTTGTGAAGTTTAACATGGATTAAATAAACCAATAGGTTTTTATAGAAATTTATCTAGCCACCATTTAATAACGAAATGTTATATATAGAAACTTCCTATAGAATTTTATAATAGGGATCTAATTCCTTATTCAATTCTATGAGACAGTTAAAAAAATTATAAACTATTATTTTCTATTAAATCCTATAGGCATTTTCCATAAGCGAACGTTCCTCTAAGATTTTCAAAGTAGCATCTTCCAACAAGTAAATTTCAATATTTTCCATATAACAGACTTCGAAAATGAGATCTTGCTGAATAATTTGGTTTCATTTTCAAACTTTTTTTTTTGTTGTTGAAAGCAATGGGGGAAGAGGAAGAAGGGGCATTACAAAAGCTTCTATAAATAGAAATATCTTCATGATCTTTTTAAATTTTAAATGAACAGTTGCTGTTTTTTAAAAAAAAATCACCCTTCAGTGTTGCAAACCTGGAGACACACAAAAAAGTTCATGAAATTGACTAGAAACTGAAAAATAAAAGCGAAACTTGCCAATCTCATTTCATTATCCAAGCTGAGTGAAATAAAAAATGAGAACAATGCAACAAACTGCAAAAAGTAAACTAGATTCTTAAAATTCTTTCAGGGTTAATAACGTGGACCCAAATACCACTCAACAAACTGCTCTTGCTGAAGTCAACAGAACCACCCACGAGTAAAGCAAGTAGGATGAGGCCTATAGCACCCTTCACTGATGATCTCAAATACTATGCAAACATTAATTACTAAATTAAGACCATGCACCTTGTTTCTGTCACAAGGTATGACAAATACGCACTAGATCTAGAATGTTGCTAATACATTTATGATGTAAAACCACAATAAATTCCACACAAGCCAAATGGATCACTCTCTAATATGAGCATTTGAATCAAATTAAAATAAATTATGTTTGGTATGTGCAATTCATCACTAAACACATAGTTCCCCTCTCCCCCTAACTATATGCTTGCATTGAATGTGAATTATACAGTCTAGATGAGGGAATACTGCCATCTAGTGTTCAAATATAAAAATAATCATTAAAAAGGGGGCCCTCTGCCATATAGTATATAGTTTTAAATGCAAATCATCTGTGTGCGGCAGCAGGGCCCACATGAAGACTTAGTGTACATCAGGTTAGTGCAAGGTAGATGTACACCCCAGCTTGCCACAAACTAAGTGTTTGCATAGACACCCCCCAAAGAGAGCCCTGCCTTCTTGGGCTTTGGAAAGAATTCAGATGAGGTCTGATACGCAAACCATTTCTGTTGTTTTATTACCATTTCCTTTTTCTAATGAACCTTGTTTTTAAGAGGACGGTTGTATTTGATAATTTCACACAGACAGCCCCAAAAGAGACAAAAAATCCCCCAAACTCCAAGTGGAGGTGCTGAAGGCTGGTATTGGTCTGAAAGGGCACGGATGGAGGTGTCCTCTCCCATCACAGATGTCTGCAGCAAACCAACCCAGGGCAGAAGCCGAAAGGCCAAGGAGGACACGTGAGTTGGCAGGGTGTGTTTAACTATGTATTATTTTTGAAAAATGCATACAAAAATATATAAATACATATGTAGGAAGAGAAATGAAAAGCAACTGTTATGCTGTGGGCACCCTGGTTTGGCCAGTTACCCTACAACTATGTCTACACTGCACCTCTAGCGGCGGCATGTAGGGTAGGTGTAGCTACGTACTGCAGAAAAAAGCAGGCTGCATTCACACTGGGGCATGTAGCTACATGTGTCAGTGAAAGGCTGTGGCAGGGGGAGGGCAGCAGGGAAAGGCTCGGCAGTGGGGAAATGATGGAACCTCTCTCTGTTGCTGTTCTCTCTCCTTGTGACTGGGAAAAATTCCAGCAGCGAAGAGGCAACAGGACACACTGGGGGAGGCACCGCTTGGGTGAGTAAGGTTCATACCCACAGGGGTCAGGTGTTTCCTTATTCCACTCATCTCATTGTCTTCACTGCCATGTATATGTATGCTATAGGGGGAAGATAGTGTATGTACTCCACATGCCACCAACAGGAGTGTGCAGTGTAGACGTACCACTAGACTCTGAAGCAAATATATGCAAAAGAATCAAGCACTCAGGGAAGAAATCAAATGCTACTGTTAACTGCAATGTTTGGGAACACAATGAACATCACTTATATCAACTCAATATAAAGGGCAGGCTCTGCTGACAGTTGTAGGAAGTACACAAAACATGACAAAATGCTTCATTGTTTGTCTTGAGGGAAAATGCCCATCACTGTATCTCTAGGGTGGCATATATCAGCACAGATGAGACAAAGGTCTATACTTACGTGCATGCATACTCTTGTAGAATTGAAACATAAATACAGACTCCGCCATGAAGACAGTAGGACTCGTATGAAGGAGGGCAGCCCATAAAACCATCTTGTTCAGAGGAAACGTTGTCACCACTGCTCGTGGTAGAAGGCATGGCAGATTCTGAAATACAGTATTGCACACGCATGCACATCTTAGCTGTTGGCTAAACTGGCAAAATTGCTTGGTACAGAGCTTCAGCATTTCCAGGCAAGATAATAAGTAAGATTCTTTAACCCCAATAAACAGATTGTGATTCGCCTATCTGCACATGGTTAAGGTGGAACTACAATACATACCAGTGCTTTCTTTGTTTCTACAGTTTATGATGCTCTTCTATTACCACCACACAAACAACCAGAGCAAACTTAAGCTTTGGATTTTTAAAACATTATCTATTTCCATAGCTGAATCAGGCATAAAGTCATATTATTTAATGTCACCATTTCTCAATTACAGCTAAAACTGCTGAAAAATCAAATCCTTGAAAAGAGGGAATGAGAATCTGATGGTCGCTTTCATTGTCATAATTTCCTTCATTCTTCTGCACAGACAGGTCTTGGAGAATTTTGCAGAATGTTTTCTGTCACTGGACTGTATACCAGCAAGAGGAAAATTCACCCCTAGGTAGAGAACCAGCACAGTGACTATGCTTCACTTAAAGCCACATTTTCAAAGGAGATCAACTCCCATTTAGGCACATCAATGAAGCTCAGCTCCTGTTATGACACTGATGGCCAGATTTTCAAAAGTGTTTAACAGTCAACACACCCATCTCTGCTGAAAATCTGACCACTTATTTTGGTGACTGAACTGAGCACTCTTGAAAATCTGTTCTTTATACTCTAGCTGGGGACTTCAGTAGGACTTAAACAATAATAATACCTAGCTCTTATACAACACTTGCCCCCAATAGATCTCAAAGCACTTTACAAAGAAGGTCAGTATTATTATTCCTATTTTATGATGAGGAAACAAAGGCATAGGGAGGTGACGTGACTTGCCTAAGTGGCAGAGCCTGGACTAGAACCCAATCCCCTCAAGACCTAGCTAGTGCTTTATCTCCTGAGCCACAACACTTTGTGCTGGTCCTCTGCAGAGAGGCTGAACCCCTGGAGAACCTGAAAAATGACTTGGCATAGTGAGTCTTTGGTTATCTCATAAGAGGGACATGGTATTACCCCAACAGAGAACTATATCTGCTCTTATGGAAGACAGTGGTTATTAAATGTAAGCTATTATATTTAGAACTTAGAGCTGGCCCTGAATGTTGATGCTTCCAACAAATGGAATCAAATACTCACCATTCCCAGCTTTGTAAAACCAAAATCTGGTCTCCTTGGCCCATTTCTTCTAGGGGAGGTGCGATTTGCAAAATAGCAGCATCCAGAACCAATTTAATTGGATTCACAGGCTGCCTGACATATCATTATTCAGCACTTTCTGAATTTCCCAGAATGATTCTGTATCTGAGCACTCTACCTTCTTTACTTAGGGACCAGGTTATTTGGCTTATTCATTGACTTTACTCACCAGAACAGTTGTCCCCAGTTCCAGATAGACCGTTAATGCAAGTGCAAGTGTAGTTTCCTTCAGTATTGGTGCAGACAGTGTTTTCTCCACATGTGTGTGTCCCCAGCTTGCATTCATCGATATCTGTCACCCAAACAGTCTGCAGTTATAAGAATGAATGAATGCCTCTGAGTGTCAGTCTATATAGGCCGCAATGGGCTCAGCACTACTGGCACGGGGATGAATGCTATAGAGCTTCCTTCCACAGAATATTCTTGGCAGCAAGTGGGATGAAAGATCAAGAAAGTGTGCTCTATGTGGAAGGAGGACAGGTAGGCTTATCCATCCCTGCACCTCAGAGGACAGCAGGTTGAGAGGAGGACAGTAGATCCTCCACTGGAAAGAGAAGGCAGAAGCTTCACCCATAACATTAAAGCACAGAGAGAGCACAAGACACGTATGAGAAGGCCTAAGGCCTGGCCTACACAAGACATTTTCTCTTAATATTTCCCATCACTGCTAGCACCAGCACAGGTCCACCAAGGGGGCAGTAGAAGTTGGAGCTCACCCTCTGTGAACAGGTGTAGCCTATAGGTTAATTAAGTTAAGGCAGTAATGCAATGAGTCTGCAAGCCTCAGGCCTGTAGGACAATTCCTAAGTTAAACAAGTTATAAGGCTCAAAAGCCTGAGTATAAGCAGCTAACTAAGAGTAAGCCTAGAACATAAAATATCAAGATAAAATACTGTAATGACTAAAATGCTGACAGGCAACCATGAGATGCCTGTTTATACCAGCTTGGGATATTTTAAAATGAGGAACATCAGCAGATGTCCAACCACAAGAATACCATGATAACTAATTCATGTATATGTTAATAGGGTTGAGGTTAACAAACTAATAACCTATGGGAGGACACCTCAACATTAGTAGGGAGAGGAGATATAAATAAGGGACAGGGGATGAAACCCTGCTGAATATGCATTAGACATAGTGGCGTCAGCATAACACATTATAAAAGTTGAATCCCGGCCTGCGTGCCTTGGAAGATGTAACTCTTGGGAGACATCAGAATGACAACCACTGGTCATGATGACAAGAAGGAAGAGGAGGAGGAGGAGGAAGACAATGACTAACATGTCAGTTGTTATGCAAGGGATGGTGAGAGTGTATGGATGCACAGATGGTCATTCTGGGTTATTGCTATTCACTTTGCTGGATTGGTGTGTTTGTAACTTTACTAACCGTGTTAATACAACTATTACAAATATAGAAGATTTTTCCTAAGTGTGAGTGTTGCAACTGTGCGTGTCAGGGGTCCCATCTGAACAGTAATTTTAATAATACTTGACCAGATCTTGAGATGAGAACCTTCCAAACCTCAGTGTTAACTGGAAATTCTTAAGTAATCAATATAATTAGCACACAATCAATAGATCAGGCAACACAGATTAGACCAGAAGGTGATTAAGAAGCCAGCAGCTACTGCTTCCAGCAGTGCTAAAAACAAGGACAAATTTAAAAATAAAAGTAAAAATAAATCTTGTGGTCTAAAGGTTTGGTTATGTCATGTAAATGTCAGATAAACTCCGGAAAGATTAGGTAAACTGAGCCTTTTGAGGTTTAAACAAAATTAAAACAAAATATTCTAAATTATGTGAATGCAAAAAAACAATACAGTTGTGTTCTGTATTCTCCCCCGACATAATGGCAGATTTCTGATTATTGTTACATGACAAGTTATGCATGCATTAAAACCAGAATATGGTATACATTTGAAGACACTCATTTCCGTCTCTTCATAAGGTTACAGAATTCAAGATCAGCTTCAGTTTTATTTATCCACGTCAGGATCTCATTACTGATGAAGTTTTGAAAAAAATAGCTGAGATACTGTGGTTTTAAAACCTGGATGCAGAAAGAATTAATTTTTTCTGAATAATTTTATTAGGTATAACTGCAATCCTAGATGTGCAACAGTTCTGAACTGCCTAATTATGTACATATCAAAGGGACCTGAGTGATAAGGTAAAGGTTACCACTCATGTATGCATTCCTTCCACACTCCCAGAGGCCTATTGCCTGCCTCTGGCCTTGATTTAGCAATCTTGTTCTACCCCAATGGCCTGAGCTAAAGCCCAATGAAGTCAATGGAAAAAGTCCTACTAGTTTTAATGGGGCGTTGATCTGGCTGTAGGGAAAAAAAAAGGCCAGAAAAAAAATAATTTAAAAGCGCAAAAGGGAAATGAAGACTCATGTAAAGCCCTATGCATGCTTTGTATTACCCTAATATTGATAACAAGCCCGGTCTTCATTCCTACTTTAATGCTAAAAATGGCTTTGAAAAAATAAAAGTTCTAGGAAATGAACTGAAGACATGATGTCACAACCCAAGTTCTGGCCAGTAGGATCAGTGGATCTGATTATTAATACATCTTTAAATGTACTCAGGTTGTAAATGTCAACACCCTGAAGCTCATGCCTGTTAAACTAACCTAGAATTATTTGAGGAGTATTATGACACACTGAATACCTGCTTTAGTTTATATGCATGGTAATGATTTCCAATAAATCTCTACTGGTTCACCCATTTTTCCTCCAGCATAGCCACCAAAGCGTAAACACCCAGGGGAAGTATCCATTGACAACTAGAGGCTTTGCATATTGATCAGCTGCTGATGTTGCCACACATCAACAGTAAGAAAACAGCCAAAAAAGTAGAGATGATAAATGTCATCCACCTTGGGGAGCTTACTAGTCTAATATTAGTATGCAGGCTACTATGCCATTTTTCAACAAAGTAGTGGAATAGATCATTATGGCCGCTTAACACAACTCTCGCATCTTGACACGTAGCCGATCCAAATCATTAGACACGTCTCCTACTTTCTCATTCATTCTGTCACTGCCTCTCACTCCCCGCATCACCCTCACACTCCCCCTCACCATAACAATGAAGCCCATCTCCACGGTAGCCCTCCAGACACTTGCAGACATAGCCACCTTCAGTATTGATACAGTCCGATAGGTGTTGATTACAGCGGTCCATGTTACGAGCGCACTCATCAACATCTGTGAGAAAAACAATGTTAGGAGCCAAGGGATGCAGTATTTGTGGAGCAACTTGCTGCATGTAACATGCTGAAATGATAGAAAAGAAATTACTGTATGAGATCCACGCTCAAACTATCCTGTTACCTTTACTTTGGGCACATCTACACTTAGAAAGATAAGTTGACCTAGGTTGGGTCGACTTACAACCACTGCAGTAATTGCACCGAGACTCTTGGCTTTCTGCTCCCCTCGTGGGGCCTGGTGGCTACACCAAGGCTCCCAGCTCCCCACCAGGGGCCCAGCTGTGGCAGGGAGCCAAGAGCCCGAGGTTCAGCCAGGCTCCAAGTAGCAGGGAGCTGGGAGCCTCCATGCAGCATCAGGGCTCCCTGCAGGAAGCAGCCGGGGCACAACCTGGCTGGGAGTAGGGAGTCCAGGAGGGCACAGCTGGGCTGAAAGCAGGGAGGCCAGGAGGACCCAGCTGGACTGAAAGCAGAGACCCCAGGAGGATGTAGCTGGGCTGAAAGCAAGGAGCCCAGGAAGGTGCAGCTGGGCTGAAAGCAGGGAGGCCAGGAGGACCCAGCTGGACTGAAAGCAGAGACCCCAGGAGGATGTAGCTGGGCTGAAAGCAAGGAGCCCAGGAAGGTGCAGCTGGGCTGAAAGCAGGGAGGCCAGGAGGACCCAGCTGGACTGAAAGCAGAGACCCCAGGAGGATGTAGCTGGGCTGAAAGCAAGGAGCCCAGGAAGGTGCAGCTGGGCTGAAAGCAGGGAGCCTGAGAGCAGATGGGCTTCAAGCGGGGAGCATGCAGCCTGGCCGGGAACAGGGAGCCTGGGGCAGCTGGGCTCTACCTGGGGTCCCCCACCCACCCCATGGCTTTCTTATCAATTTCATGGCTTCAGCATTGATGAAAGTAGACAAGAATGACTGCCAACAGCTGATGTAAGTAACACAGTGTCTACGCAGACATTGCATCACCCTGATCTACCCCAACACAAGCCTATGCCTCCAGTGAAGGTGGAATTATGATGTCGGTTTAAAAGGGCAGGACCAAGCAGGGCCGGCTGTAGGCACCAGTGTTTCAAGCATGTGCTTGGAGTGGCACTTTTCAAGGGGAAGCACTCTAGTTTGGGGGCGGAGGGGTGTTTTGTTTTGTTTTTTTGCTTGGGGAGGCAAAAAATCTGGACCCGGCTCCGGGACCAAGGCTGTAGTGTGTAAACTGACATATTTAGGTCAATGTAAGCTGCCTTACGTAGTATAGACCAATCCTTTTGCTTCTAAAATACTGGGAAGAGTGAGCAGAAGGTGTGAGGTGTCCTTATTTCCAGCCATAAATTGAGGCTAAGTAAGAGCCTAAGTAACTTAGCCACCTAACTCCCATTCAACTGGATGCCTAATTCTCTTAGGCTTCCTTGAAAATATGTATTGATTGATCTTTGTTTTAAAAAAAAAAACTTCAGCCAAAAGGGCACCATGATCGAAAGCTTTGGATGGCCCTGTCATGTGATCAGTATGATTTAAATCCCACCACTACACATTCCCACAAGTCACCCTCAAACACATTAGCTGTCCCCCAAGGCCCACCCAAACAGATGGGCTTTGCAGAGTATGTGCAGGCCTATTTTGGCCTGGCAGTGGGTGAACATTCTAAAGTAAAGGTGGAGAATGCTCTGCCAGCAGCCCCTCTCTTTTATACCATGGGGCATCAAGCTTGCACACCCCCTGCTGATCTCAGTTGTGGTGCAAAATTTCTTTAAAAACATACTCGACTGAGTAAATTTCTATTTGTGCCAAAAAAGGACGGTAAGGAGAACCAGGCACGATAATGTATTTATCTCTGAAATTGCAATGTTCAGCTTCAAGGCTGTCTCATGAGGTGCACCACACACACACACACACACACACACACTCACACTCGCTCGCTTGCCTTCTCTCTCTTCCCCCCATACTTGGCCTCCCCTCTGATCTGCAATGCCTGGCTTTCCATTTAATTTAAGTGACAAATAAATTCCCTGAATCGTGAGTGTATAACATATTCTCAAAACTGCCTTCTTTTTTGCTCTCCAGAAGCACGATATGAAGTGGAATGTAGACTTTGAAAAGAGGAACAAGGGTTAAGAGAAAGTGAAAACAATAGCGCAATGAAACAATAGCTCAATGAAGCAAGTAATATCTATTCTCCCTCCCATTTATTATTATTTAAATAATGCTGCAAGTGTCCTTGGTGTTTTACAGTCAAATGATTGCCTGTGCTTTATTTCTAAGGTCTACCTTGTCTTTACCTTTGTGGCAAGATAAAGTGCCTTTATTTATTGTTTATGCAAGTGCAAAAATGGGCTAACTGCACTGTGCTGTAGCTGGTCTCATCACAAGAGTACCCAAGAGCACATTCTAATATCAGAAAGAGACAGGCAGAGGAGCTCACATAATTATACAATATAAACATTGCATTAGACTCATTAAACCTTAAAAGAATCCCCAATTCTAAATTATACATCAACTACAATATCTATGTGCCTTGAGCTTTTCGTAATCAGATGCATTCTATAAATAAATATATTATATTTGTGTTTATATTGCCTCCATAATTTGTATTTGTTATCTCCGCTCTCTACTGAATAGAATGTCTGACGTGTCATAGGAACACAGAATTGCAATATTAGTGAGAACAATCTACAGTTGTTTTATCAGGAACATAGCCAGTTCCAGGTGCTTCAGAGGGAGGTACAAACAAAATCATACTGAACAACTGACATGCCTTGAGAAGAAGTGTCTTCCCAACCCCAGTGGTTGGCTTATGCTGAGAAGCATGAGGATTTATGTCTGATGGTAATTTTTTTTAATCCTGATGATGTTGTGTGGATATTCTTTATTTAAATACATAAAGTGTTTTTGATTACCACCAAGCCCTTGGTCTCAACAACATACTGTGCAATGAGTTCCCTAGGATAGTTATGTGTTGGGTAACAAAGTATTTCCTCTTATCAATTTTGTTGTCTTCCAGTTTCATTGGCTGTGTCCTTGTTCTAGCATTAGATGAAAAGGCAGATAAGACTGCCCCATTTACCTTCTCTGTAGTGTTAATTATTTATAAACCTCTATCATATCCACTCTTATTGGCCTCATCTCTAATTACATAGTCTTAATCTGTCACTCCTGATAATCTTTCACACCTGCTGAAGTGTGCATATTTAGTGGTTGCAGCCTGCAGAAAGTATAAACGCTAATGTTACTACATGAGTATGAATGTTCAGTGGGTTCTATTTGCTTTCACGTTCCACACTGAGTTCAAGGGGAACTCTCTTCTCGTCTGATAAAGCTGCCACTTACACACTTGAGCTATCTTTTTCACAATGTTCTAGGACAGTCACAGAGCCAGGCTCCCACATATTCATGAGAAGAGCTGCTTCGGTATTCTGCTGCATCCTCCATTGCTAAGGGCATCATAGCACATAATTTCTCTCCCTCCTCCTACAACAGACTAAATTCATCCCTGGTATAATGATTATGAATTAAGAGAACTAAAGTCAGAAGAGTTAGTTACACTTGCGGCAAATTTGTCATACTCATTTATAATAATAGGATTCATGCTCATGATTCAAGGGAAAATAATGGATGTAATAATTAACCATTCCATTTCATGGTCTCTGTTCATTATTCTTTTCAATGGAAATGGTGTGTCTAAACACAGCGGTCTTGTCGACCTTCCTGGGATGTCTCATGCTGTGGATATGTCTATGCAACAAAAGACAGACGGCTTTTTTCTATTCTATAGTTTTCTGGAACGTTTTATTTAATTCTTGCTCTTACCATAGCATGATTTACCCTCCCTGGTAAATCCTTTCAAACACTGACAAATAGCACCATCTTCCAGGGGAATACACTGGGCGTTGACATTGCATTCTAACACAGCACAGTCATCTGGATCTGTAGCACAAACAAAATCCACGTCCACCACACTGACTAGTTCAGTTAATCAAAGGAGCAAACGGATTTTTAACACAAAAGCCTGGACAGCCAACGTTTTAAAACATGGCCTTCTATGGTAAACAATGACCAGCTAACACCATTTTAAACACCACTAACTAGCCACTCATTTTCCCAGTGTAAGCAAAACCTTACAATGCATCAGAGCTGGGTGAATAACTGATGTGGCTGAATCCCAAAATTGTGTAAAATTTTGGTGAATCCAAAAAATCCATTTTGAGTTGAGCTAACATGGTTTTGGTTTTTTACCCAAAAGGAATTTTTCCAGGCAGGAGCCCAGGCCTCTTTTATAACCATTAGCCCATGTCCCAGGAACACTATCCTGGGACATGGGAGACGCGAGTTCAATTCCCCCGGTGCCTGATGAGAAGAAAGGCTTTTACTTTCACTGTGGCAGTTCCTAAACTAACAGATTTTTAAAGTACAAATGTCCATAGCAATTAACTTGAGATAAAAATGTCTAGGCAAGAAAAGCCATTAATCCATTTTTGTTTTTTCTGATCCAGTTCTTTGTGGTTTACAGTTTTCTTATTAAGCAAAACCCTTCTGTCCATATTTAATCTAGGCCCCTCTGGATCCCACTTTTGGGTGGTTCTGACTGGACTTTCCAATTTCACATCATCCATACCTAAACCTTGATGTTTGTTTCTTCTCCCTGGTGGTGTTTATAAGCAGCATTACCATTACAGATTGATTCCTCCCTCCTCTAAGCTCCACCACTCATCTCTGATCCAGTTGAATAAACCAATTTGTATCCGGCTCAGAATTTCACTTTCGGTACAACAGACATGACCCATATGAACCACAAAATTGTAGATCTTACCAGACACCATGATTTCAGCCATCAACAATTGTTGAGTCTTTAGCTCCTCCCCATTGTTAGTATCCCCATATGTCCCACTATTCAGTGGACTTTGGTATAAGGTTTCCAGTGTTGCTGTTTTATTCTGTGGTGCTGCCTTCTTGTGTACAGAGATACCCCCTGAAAATGTTGAAGAAAGTAGAACAGATGGCTGAAGTCTACTGACTCAAAGTTCTGATTTTTAGTCATATATAAATCAGTAATTCACAAGTCACAGGATCTGTGGCTTTCTGTTTAAAACAAAAGTCAGATTGTTCTCATTCTGGCCTGCTCCCTCAGGCCTAAAATCCAATCAGTGGTTGGTTTTCTCAAATACAATGGGAAGGAATTAAATTAATTTCCAGATTGCACTTGTCAACATTGGAGGTACATACCTCAAGGTCTGTGTGTAAAGGTCTAATACCATAGAGGTCAGATTCATATGTTACTGCCCCAGTGGTCATCCACTGAGGAGTAAAAGAGTGTGATTTTTTTAACTTTTTAAAATTGCTAAAGACAGTACAGCAATTCACCTTAAAGGCACAGCAATTTGCCTTCACAAGATACTGACATGTTCAGGTGAGCCTGACTGTATAAGCCAGTATGTTATAGCGAACAGGAGAAGAGAGACGAAAGTTGATGCTTTTTTTCAGTCTAGGGGTACCATATCTGAACACAGAATCATAAAAATCAGAGGTGCAAAGAACCTTTGATCCATCCTGAGGGGGACAGTAAAGAATTGTAACCTACAGTATATTGACTAGCACTTTGTCAGATGCTTAGCTACAGGGCTCTCCCCTGTAATATAATCACTCAGATTAATGTGAATCTTTTCCCCCCTACAGAATAGAACATGTCAGATTTACTTAAGTTTTTAGCAGCTGAGCTAGGGGAGCTGCTTCTTTAAGTTCACTGAGTTAAGGCCTTAATTTTCAGAGACAATTGTTGTGAATTCTAGCCCCTTAAGTTGAAATATACTGTTAAATACAGGTCTTTCCCACCCTTAATAGAAACATATCGCACACATCCAGGCTCTGACACAGGCACAGCTAACATGATTCAGTGCAACCACAAAGCAGCATTTTTTCCAGTTCAACTGTATGCCAACCGTATTGACTTGTCCACACTTAGCACAGTGCATGACCAGTGTGTATGAATGCACTCCTGGAAAATATAAGCAGTTTTCCCAAATGCCTCAGCTGTTGATGCCAGGGGCAGAGCACAGTTGGTGTTTTTCCACCTGGTGCAATTCACTTTGGTAAGTTGTCAAGGTAGTTTGGGAAATTCTGCACCAATTAGAACCTGACAATCATGTAATAGTCCTGCTCACAAATGAAGTCAAAACACAGCACATCTACATCGTTAGGAATTGTGTGTAAATTATTTTCCATTCAGACATGAACTATATGCAGAGTCAAACGGGTTACAAACTCAGTGATAATCTGTAGTGCAGACAGCATTTAAGTAACACTTTTCTAGAGTTCTCTGTTGGTGGATCTCAGTATACTGTACAAAGGTGGGCAACTATTATTATTCATATATTGCAGATGGGGAAATGGAGGCACAGAGGTTAAATTACATCCATATTCATACAGCAGGTGAGTGGCAGAGAGATGCTGATTTGACTTCCATTCAAAACCCAGAAGGGAAGGAGCTAGAGAGAAGAAAGGCAGGGGAGCGATACAGTAAGAAAATGCCTATAAAAAGGAAATGCTGTTTTCAAACGTCTACAAGGCTATCACAAATTGTGAAGAGTAAGAAAAATACATTGCATTATTATTTGATAGTATCCTTTGAAGACAAGTGTTTTTTCATAACTAAAAGAATACGATACCTGCTGCTGTCTCAGGAATATTCAGAGCCTGACAGGTTTTTCCATTTTGGGTTTTCATAAAGCCTTTGTGACATGAGCAATGGGCAACTCCAAATCTGTCTTCACAGATCTGATCACAGCCTCCGTTCTCATGACGGCAGGGATCTGCCCCTAGTTGAGAGACATACGGGAACCTTAGCAGGATTCAGCCTTACGTTTGGAGAATCCTCAACTATTAATGATCTCATCTTGTTGGCAGTGCAAATATGAAGCAGTTAAGAAATTAAAAACTGACAGAGAAGAGAATGCACTTTTTTTGTTAAGATGGGACATGTACAATAAAGTATATGTGTTACTGTGTGACAGTAAAGCAGAACTGCATGCTTTCCATCATACACAGATACACTTACAGATATTATGCATGCTTTTTATTATTGAACAGCTGGAGCCCTATCGTCCTCTATAAGGCTTACTTCTGTGCAGGGGATAGTAAACACTGGGTCAGACTGTGACTGTCTTATTTACACAAGCAGTCTTATTGAAATCAATAGGACAACTCTCTTTAGTAAGGTAGATGCAATATGCAGTTGCCTGCAAGCTCTTTCCATGGGTTCGAGTTTGTCCCTTGCAGAAAAATCAAGTGGTTTGTCCCTCAAACCAAAGAATCTTTGAGGTTCCACAGATGCCTTTTTGGTGTTACTCATCACTAATATTTGTATAAGGAGAAGGATGCTACACAAAGGCGATAGATGAATATCAAGAGAGTGGTCTCAAGACAATTGGTCATGTTAGAGCCACAGAAAGTATTATAGTCTTAGCTTGAAGAACATGGCTTTAGAGACGCAAAATCTATTAGCATTAATGGGGGAGCTGTATGTCCAAAGTCTACACACCCAGTTGAGAACAAACCCACCAATGCCCATGAGTTTCAGAGGTGGGATACAACACAGCAACAGTTTTCTCATGATTCTAATGAAAACCAGTCTGACTGGGCATGTGGAGCCTTTTGAAAATTCTATTTCAGAGATGACCATTCCCTCCTCTAAATGTCTATTGTACCAATAGCAGTGAACATAAAAAGGAGCCCATAAGGGAATGACTGCTTAACTTTTGCAGTATACCTGGTTTCGCCAAAGGATGAACTATAATCACTGATGAGGGTCTCAGCATGCTGCCTCGGAGACGTACCCTGTTTTGGCCGGTCTTCTTGTCCACTCTTGTTAATGAAGGCTTAGCCCAGTCAGAGAACCAAACGTCATCCTCAAATACTGCTACATCAAATGGATGGCCTAGAAAGCAATTATACTCTTCAATTCCAGTTCATGTTCAGGTTACACAAGTCAGCACATAACCAAAATAAGTATCCACAGAAGTCCTTCTAGGAACACAGCAATGCTGTAGAGATACCCATACTTGCACTTTTATGTATCTATCAGTATATGATGGAACAAATCAGTGCCCGTGAATGGTTGTCCCTGTGTTCATGAGCAGCGGTACCCTGCTCTTCCAGCTCCGGAAACATAGGCCCTTGCCTCTCAAGATTCTCTTTTAGCTGTTACCAATGCAAAGTTGTGATACAGCTGATTCCATTTTGATTCCATCCCATAAGGGACAGTGCTGTGTGCGTGTGTACATGCACAAGCCAGTATACTACACCATTCACCTACACGGCTTAGAATTAACCCTTACATTTTCAAAATAGAGCAGAATAGCAATTTTTCCCTTGGTAACTAGAGCCCTGCATGAGGAGGGATAGCTCAGAGGTTTGAGCCTGCTAAACCCAGGGTTGTGAGTTCAGTCCTTGAGGGGACCATTTAGGGAACTGGGGCAAAAAATCTGTCTGGGGATTGGTCTTGCTTTGAGCAAGTGGTTGGACTAGAGTGCACTAGCACAACCTGAGACAGCTGCAGGTGAGCCTTGTGCCTACCCCAGTGGGTGGGATTGGGGTGAGGTGGGGGCAGTACAGCCATACCAGAGGAGCTGCCAGCACAAGGCACTGGCTCCCATGAGCAGCAGCACAACAGGCTCCTGCTTTCATTGTTGTGGTTCCCGGCAGAGCCCTCCAGCTTCGCCAATACCAATTTATATCTGCAGATACACATTTTGTATCCATGCTGGGCTCTATTGGTAAATGAACATATTCCAATTTGAAAATTTAAGCAGAAGGTGATGATTTCAAAACACAAGCATGGCAATTCAGAGTTAAGGGTGCCAAGTACTGTTGTATAGATTTTAAAAGAAATCTAAGCTAATTCCAGCTAGTTGAGTATCAGTGTCAGAATTAGAGATTACTGTTTGGTTTCTATGGCCCTATACATTTAGACAAGTCATCCTCTCCTCAATGCACCCACAGACAGATCACATATACAGGACCTGCCTATATTTTTAGCTGCTTTTGGAGAGAACTCTAAACTCTTGCCAGAGTTTGGATATTTGCCCCCATTTTATCGTCCTGTAGCGTCAGGTATTCTTGTTGAATGACAGTTATTTCCTGTAGAAACGCAATTTACACTTAAGCCTTTGCCCAACTGGAAAAACACTGTCTATATGAGAAAAATATTACCAGTTATACCACCCACATTTGGATACTTATTCTAGGATAAATGTTTCTTTCTTTTAGTTTAACTTAACTCCCTTCCCAAGTGATATTAGCTAACCTAAAAAAAAGCCACTTTTATACCAGAATTAGTGTGTCCAGACAGGGGGTTTTATTGGTACAACCATATTGGTTTCAACTCACACTTCGATTTATATTGAAGAAATGTTCCTATGTGGACAAGACTGTTTACTTTTTTGTTGTATAGGATTTAGGAATCCTTTCCTATCCCATGAGCATATATCCTCAAGTCCTCCACATCAGGCTTACTCCCTTGGCTTGATTCTTTTCTTACTTCATTCCATGAAGTCTGAGTAAGCCCACATCCTGGATAACGTCTTCATCCAAATTTTGATTCATTATTTTATTACACATAACCTGCATCCCTGGAAGACTACAATCCTCCCATCCCACTGTGGACATCAGTAATTTAGCCTTCACAGTTTCACTTATGCTTAACCACAACTTAAAAATCAAAAATAAAGTGGGAAATGATCCAATAAAATTAACAATAAGAAAAAAGGGTCCATCCTACAATAATCATGTAGAAGCAGGGCTATGTACCATTACTATGCATCTCCAAACACAGTAGGGACTGTATAAACAAATAGAGGCTTTCACTGGGGGGAGGGATAGCTCAGTGGTTCGAGCATTGATCTGCTAAACCCAGGGTTGTGAGCTCAATCCCTGAGGGGGCCATTTGGGGATTGGTTCTGCTCTGAGCAGCAGGTTGGACTAGATGATCTCTTGAGGTCCCTTCCAACCATAATAATCTATGTTGGTCCCCTAGAACAGGTGCTTGCATCTTTGTTTTTACTCACACTACAAAACAGTCATAATGATGGAACAAATCTAGGAAAACCTAATCTGCCTTGCATGCAGCTGTCACCGGATGCCCGTATATTCTACTCATTATTCACATACAAGCTGTAACTACAGTGACACTAGATGGCACCCATGCAATAAGAATGCATATTTACCCAAAGTATATAGATACCGGTGGGAAGGTTTGAAGTTATATTTGTCCTGGGTACAATGTATTAATCTTAAAATGCTCATGGGTCCAGCTGAGTGTTTATCAAAGTATGTCATTTAAAAAATAATATACAATTCTATACATATAATAATTCACACAAACTATCTCAGACCACACATTTTAAGACAGAAACAATTTTAAAAAACTATATAAACCCAGACAGAGGAAGAGAGAGAGAAAAAAAAATAATTTGTAGACAACCCTCCCATTTTTAAGCCATAGAATACCAAGAGTGAAATGCTTGCCCTACTGAAGTCAAGGGCAAAATTCTCATTGACTTCAACAGGGCCAGGATGTCACTCTGTATCTCTTTTCCCCTTCCTATGCATAGGTCTGATGCTCACCAACCTAAACACACTCTTATGTCTGATGTCACCTCCCTGTCTCCCAATATGCACACCATTGTCTCAGATCCATCTCTTTTCCTCCATTCTCCTTTCTCTTGTCCTCTCTTTTGCTTCACTCCCTGAGAGATGTTACCCCTTTGACAGCCACTGGAGAACAAAGTGAAACTTACAACAGGTTGTCAGGTTTTTCTTTGCAGCTCAGCCTACCTGATTCAGCTGCAAAGTGGAGTTTAGCACAGCTTGTACTTTTCATTGTCAAACCTATCACAGAGCGGACAGAGACGAATGACGTGCAAGAGTAGCACTGGGTGGGGAGGGGAAAGGAATGCCAGAAGGGCATTGGTACCCAAGGGACTGGAGAGTCCTCCCCTCTTTGCAGGCAGCCCTGCAAACCAGTAATAGGGAATTTGGCATAGAAGCAGCAACAGAAGCCACACCAGGGGAAAAGAGCAGCCTAGTACTATGAGATGGCTGTCTAATGTGGTCTCTGGTAGAACAACACTATCACAATACGGTGATAGTGTGGTCATTATACATGAAGGTCTATTTGAACCCAGATGGCAGCCTTCAATTGATACACGACCTGCTTTTTGGGCAACACTGCTGTAGACTGACTACACAGTTACAAAATATATGTTGTCAGCAATGTGACAGTGTCCAAGGGCCATCACTGCTCTATATACACACATAAACACTAAAATGTGGTCTATTCTAAATGTGTTAGACTATCAGTTATCCTCTGGCAAGGCTTCTGTTCTAGCTCACAAGGTGATCTTCTCTTGTCTCAAATCACAACAAGGCTGAGCAGTAACAGCCACCAGCCTTTTGCAAAGATCATCTTTCCATTGCCTGCAGTGTGTATATTATGTATTTAGAGACATCTGCATGTTGAAGACTAGCTAGATATAGTTCTTGGTACAAAGAGCTTAAAATCTAAAGGCCTGTTTTCTCCTCTCACTTACATAGGTGTAACTCCATTGATGTATGTATGCAGTGAAGCAATGACTCAATGAGCGAACATATAATTTTCTTAATGGGATAGATCTTCTAGGGAAGGCAGCACAGAACTCTGTGCAATAGATTTGGGGTGGCCTCTTACAACTAGAGGGTGATTAATAAGGGTTGTCTCTGGTACAGGTGTTGCTGAATATACTAAATTCTGCATCGACTTACCTACTACAATCCCATTACCCTCAATGGAGCTACACAGAATGTAAATCAGTGAAGATCTGGCCCATAATTCAGATTAACATACACAGAGACATGTATACATAACAAGTAATCATCAACCCCAAAACCTCACCTACATCATTCTGTGTAAGTATTCGGCGTTTAGAACCATCCAGATTTGCAGTTTCAATAACAGACTGTTTAGCATCACACCAGTACAACTTGTCAGCTAAGCAGTCAACAGTAATTCCACTGGGCCAAACCAGGTCAGTGCTAGCTATAACCAGACGATCAATGCCTTGTAGGGAAGCACTTTCAATCCGTGGGTTGACCCCCAGGTCGGTCCAGAATAATCTCCTTTAGTGAACAAAACACAAAGGAGTCAGTAAGCAAATATGTTTTTCCCTTTACATTTATCTTGTTTGGGGAATTCTTTCATGCCAGACTGACTGTAGCAAGTCAGGCATGTGGCAGACAATACAAAAGGCACCTATCCTGCAAACAAATACTTAGAATATTGATCTTTTAAAAATTGTTTTAAGATCCCAGATCATTACATTAAATATATGTGTGGTTGTGAACACAATTCTGTTTTTGAAGTTTAAAATAAAATCTTTGAAAAACCATTTCCTTTATCTACTTCTTACCGAGTTTAGGGTTCTGCGTTTCCCTTGCAAAAGATGATAGTACCATACCACCCTATAGCAGTGTTTCCCATACTTGAGACACCGCTTGCATAGGGAAAGCTCCTGGTGGGCCGGGCCGGTTTGTTTACCTGTCGCTCCGCAGGTTCGGCTGATTGTGGCTCCCACTGGCTGTGGTTCACTGCTCCAGGCCAATGGGAGCTGTTGGAAGCAACACGTGCTGAGGGACATACTGACTGCCGCTTCCAGCAGCTCCCATTGGCCTGGAGCAGCGAACCACAGCCAGTGGGAGCCGCAATCAGCCGAACCTGCGGACGCAGCAGGTAAACAAACCGGCCCAGCCAGGGGCTTTCCCTACACAAGCGGTGTCTCAGGTTTGGGAAACACTGCCCTATAGCAATGGAGAGATTGCTGCTTTAGGCACTGTGATACCAACAGCTGTTACAGGGCACACATGGAATCCTGAATGCACATCTCAGTAAGCAAGTCAGCAAGGAAATTATTTTCTTCTATTTTGTTTTATATATTAAAAGAAACCAATAATGCGCCCTGGCCCATATTTTTCAAACTAACTAAAGATTCTTGATGTTCAATTTAAGGGTGCCCAACCAAGATATCATAAAGAAGCCTGATTTTAAGAGGACTCAACATTTTCTGAAAATCAGGCCCCTTTAAAGTGACTTAAGTTGGGCACTTAAAAATTAAGGCATGCAGAATCACTAATCATTTTTGGGCCTCAGATTTTCCCTAGTGTAATCCCACTGACTTCAGTGGAGTTACATCAAGGATGAATTTGGGCAAGTTATCTGCCTTTGTTAAATGTACTCATAGAGGCCCCAAATCCTACTAGCCTTACACAAGCAGTTCCTGTGACATCAAAGGACTGCCAATGGAGAGTATCATCTGTCCCACAATGTTCTTGATACTCTTGTTTGACTTTGAATTTCATCTTTAATACAGACCTTCACCATCATGGAAACTACCACAGTTCTTTGTTGTTTCTTTACCCTTTAACTTCTCAACAGGGAAATTTTCACTAGGCTCTAATTCCTCGCTCCACCATACCTACCCCTCCCCAGTACATCTTTTGCTTCAGCTTTGAACACTGATTCATCAATTAGTGTTTTAAAAATGATCATGTTGTCAACATAATCAAAACTTGCCTGGACTCGTGCCTGCTTTTTCTGGAACAAGACCATAAAACTCTGACATTCTGTCACACACTATACATAGGTCAATCTTACTTTCAACTTGAGATTTTGCTTTATTGCAATTGATAACTTATAACTAGCTCCCCAAACTCAGGTGTTCCTAAGTGTTTTCCCTACAGACCTTCTGCGTTCCATACCCTTGTTCCATCGCAACTTTCAGATACTCCAAAATCTTTTATTTCCTGGATGGAGTTAACAAGGTCCACCTACTCTTCTCACTTAGCAGTAATTATAGTGCACTTTCCTGCAGGATAAACAGACCTGACATCAAAATGACTCAGAAAAAACCTGCATCACTAATTCTGGTTTTAGAAACCACCCTGTTACAGACAGGGTGAAATCCTGGCCCAGATGAAGTCCATGGGAGTTTTGCCATTAATTTCAATGAGGCCAGGATTTCACCAATAACCCTTATCTATTGCTAGGTGGTTCTAATGTCCCTATCAACATGCTATGTGTGCACCAGCAGATATGTAGTTAAGATATAAGTGCAGATACATGTTTATACTCGTACACCTTCACATCCAGTAGATTATGGTGGATCTGACTTCAAAGACTGCAATGCTCCTTAAAAGTGAGTATGATAACTGAAATAAAATTCCTTCCCTGGTGAAAAGGAAAAATTACTTTCAAAGCTCAGCATATATTGTCCTGCAAAAGATACAATCCTTTTTAACTAGTAACATTTACCAGTGAGGGATGACTTTAACTACACACATGTATTTGATTAGTTTTATTTATATACAATTTATCCCCAGTGCCAGGTGCTGATTGCACAAAAGACACAGTAATAGAATAATTCCTGTAATTACTCCTCAACTAACAATAGCCCAGCAGTGAAAAAGAAGCCATAAGTATTTTTAAAACCTGCTTCTAGACTCCCATTGTTACAGCTGCCCACCCACACAAAACCAGAGAGATGGCATATGTTGTTACAGTGTGTGTCAAAGGCAAATGTGTGTCTTTACAGTAAAAGTCATAGTTCATTGAAGAAAAAAAAAAAAGTCATCTACTGTTTTCTTCCTATTCCAAGGTGAATTGAGTGCTGATTGACAGTGAAGAACTGATAGAACTGGGTAGAGCCAAGCGATGGCAGGTGCTCTGCAAACTTCTCCCACTCAACTCCATCAGTCTTGACTCTCAACACTCCCAATTACTATTTCACTGGGCAGTCCACTTCCAACAGTGGGAAGTGGACAAGAATCCTAGGATGAGATCAACAAACTCAGTTTATGTGGGACAAAGGCAGGACCTGAACACTGGCCTCCTAATTAGAGAAGGGGAAAAAAAACTTTAATATTTACCTTCCTCACCACTTACTCTTAGATCAATAGTATCTATTAGTTCTTACTTAGCTAGTGGGTGAACAGCAATCCCTCGGGGCTGGAAGATGTCCTCCTTGATGATCATTTCTCTGTGCATTCCGTTCAACTCACTTCTCCCAATGTATGACTTCCTGCAACACACAGGATACAATTTGAGCCATTACTGCTATCATCTTCATTCCTTTCTTTAGCAAAATATACTCACTGCATTTTTAAACTGTCATTTGCTTTCGCTGACCATAAAGTGTGATGAATGGCATTTCAAACACAGAAGCTAATCCTGCTAGCACTGACTGGCTCATTGTTTTAATCATTCATGTCATAGCTCCATTATCTGGCCCAATGGCATGATGGCAGAGTACTCTGCAGGAAATCTTAAATTCGCTTTTTTCTGGTAGGTAGAGATTTGGATGTCTGTTTATTAAGAACATTAATTGGAATCAAGGGGAGAATAAGCTCCTGAATGAGGAAAAGTGTTAAAGGACAAAAGTTATTAATCATCCATAGGTCTCAAAGCACTTTACAGAGATTAAAAAAACAGGAATATTTGTGGCACCTTAGAGACTAACAAATTTATTTGAGTATAAGCTTTCGTGGGCTACAGCCCACTTTATCGGATGCATAGAATGGAACATATTGTGAGGAGATATATATACATACAGAGAACATGAAAAGGTGGGAGTTGCCCAACAGCTATTTAAGCATCCTGTGGCACTGAGGAGTCTAAAAATGCTATGGATCAATTAAATTTCAGGACAGATGTCTACAATAGCATGTGCCAGACTGAGAATTATGACAAGTTTCTTCAAGGATTCTTCTTCTTCCAATCAGCATCTCAGTGTTGCTTGTGTTCAACTTTCACTTGCTGCTCTTTACTGAGACATTGAGGAAGCTGAGAGATATTGTTATCTATGATTGACATAAAGGAGATGTAAAACTGGATGTCATCCATGTCTTGGTGGCATCTCTGTCTTTGCTATTTCATTAGCTTTTTCCAATAGCTTCATATCCATGTTGAAAAATATAGGGGAGAGGATTGATTCTGGTGGATTCTCAGCTGAGGGCTTTGGAGACAGAGGGACAACTATCTTCTGGATTCAGCCTGAAAGAAAGAAACTGAGTCATTTTAGGACCCTGAGTTTACTGCTGCAGACTTTACCTAAACTGAGTTGAGCTCTTCTGAGGTCTGAAATGGTTAATATTTTTCATTAATTTTCAGTGCTCTTTAACCTCAGCCTTTCCAGGTTTTAGCTTGAATCAGAATGTCAGATATAATAAGAAAGCTGGTTTTGTGGTTGCTGGTGAGTATTTGCTTCAGGTTGGGGGGCTGTCTGTAAGCGAGGACAGGTCTATCTCTCAAGATCTGTGAGAGAGAGGGATCATCTTTCAGGATAGGTTTTAGGTCTTTGATTATGCGCTGGAGAGGTTTTAGTTGGGGGCTGAAAGTGACAGCTATTCTGTTATTTTCTTTGTTGGGCCTGTCTTGTAGTAGGTGACTTCTGGGTACTCTTCTGGCTCTGTCAATCTGTTTCTTCATTTCATTGGGTGGATATGGTAGTTGTAAGAATGCTTGATAGAGATCTTGTAGATGTTTGTCTCTGTCTGAGGGATTGGAGCAAATGTAGTTGTACCTTAGAACTTGGCTGTAGACAATGGATTGTGTGGTGTGTCCTGGATGAAAGCTGGAGGCATGTAGGTAAGTATAGCGGTCAGTAGGTTTCCAGTATAGGGTGGTGTTTATGTGACCATCGCTTTTTAGCACAGTAGTGTCAAGGAAATGGACCACTTATGTGGACTGGTCTAGGCTGAGGTTGATGATGGGATGGAAATTGTTGAAATCATGACGGAATTCCTCAAGGGCTTCTTTTCCATGGGTCCTGATGATGAAGATGTCATCAGTGTAGCGCAAGTAGAGTAGGGGCATTAGGGGACGAGAGCTGAGCAAGCATTGTTCTAAATCAGCCATAAAAAGGTTGGCATACTGTAGGGCCATGTGGGTACCCATAGCAGTGCCGCTGACTTGAAGATATACATTGTCCCCAAATGTGAAATAGTTATGGAGGAGGACAAAGGTACAAAGTTCAGCCACCAGGTTTGCCGTGACATTATCAGAGATACTGTTCCTGATGGCTTGTAATCCATCTTTGTGTGGAATGTTGGTGTAGAGGGCTTCTACATCCATAGTGGCTAGGATGGTGTTTTCAGGAAGATCACTGATAGATTGTAGTTTCCTCAGGAAGTCAGTGGTGTCTCGAAGATAGCTAGGAGTGCTAGTAGCGTAGGGCCTGAGGAGAGAGTTCACACAGCCAGACAATCCTGCTGTCAGGGTGCCAATGCCTGAGATGATGGGCCTATCCAGGATTTACAGGTTTAAGGATCTTGGGTAGCAGACAGAATACCCCTGGTCAAGGTTCTAGGCATGTGTCTATTCAGATCTGTTCCTGTGCTTTTTCAGAGAGTTTCTTGAGCAGATGGTGTAGTTTCTTTTGCTAATCCTCAGTGGGATCAGAGGATAATGGCCTGTAGAATGTGGAGTTAGAGAGCTGCCGAGCAGCCTTTTGTTCCTATTCCAATTTATTCATGATGACAACAGCACCTCCTTTGTCAGCCTTTTTGATTATGATGTCAGAGTTGTTCCTGACGCTGTGGATGGCGTTGTGTTCAGCACGGCTGAGGTTACGGGGCAAGTGATGCTGCTTTTCCACAATTTCAGCCCATGCATGTCGACAGAAGCAAAATACGTAGAAGTCCAGTCTGTTGTTTCAACCTTCAGGAGGAGTCCACTCAGAATTCTTCTTTTTGTAGTGCTGGTAGGGAGGACTCTGTGGGTTAGTATGTTGTTCAGGGTATGTTGGAAATATTCTTTGAGTCAGAGACATCGAAAGTAGGATTCTAGGTCACCGCAGAACTGTATCATATTCGTGAGTCTGGAGGGGCAAAAGGAGAGGCCCCGAGATAGGACAGATTCTTCTGCCAGGCTAAGAGTATAGCTGGAAAGATTAACAATGTTGTTGGGTGGGTTAAGGGAACTACTGTTGTGGCTCCTTGTGGCATGTAGCAGTTTAGATAGTTTAGTGTCCTTTTTCCTTTGTAGAGAAGCAAAGTTTATATTGTAAATGGCTTGTCTAGCTTTTGTAAAGTCTATCCATGAGGAAGTTTGTATGGAAGGTTGGTTTTTTATGAGAGTATCCAGTTTTGAGAGCTCATTCTTAATCTTATCTATTTACCCATGTTAACGATCCTCACACATTCTTGTCAAACTGTCTTAAATGGTCCATCTTGATTATCACTACAAAAGTTCTTTTTCTCCTGCTGACAATAGCTCATCTTAATTAATTAGCCTCTTAGAGTTGGTAGGGCAACTCCAACCTTTTCATGTTCTCTATATGTATATATATCTCCTCACTATATGTTCCATTCTATGCATCCGATGAAGTGGGCTGTAGCCCACAAAAGGTTATGCTCAAATATATTTGTTAGTCTCTAAGGTGCCACAAATACTCCTGTTCTTTTTGCGGATACAGACTAACACTGCTACTACTCTGACACCTGTCATTTTACAAAGACAGATACATATCATTATCCTCACTCTACAGGCAGAGAAATTGAGTCAGAGAGGTACCCAAGCAAACACAGCGACCTGAGACAGAAACACATGGCCTGATTCCCAGTCCTGTATTTTATCCAGAAAAGATTGCACAAACCTTACTCTCAGAAATTTTACCCAGGGGAACAAATTTCAGATTAGTATTAACATCTGACTGAAAGGAAACCTACATCCTTCCATTCCTAGCTGACTCAACAAGGAAAGGGCCAGCAGTGTCAGGATGGAAGGAGGAATGTATGCACGGGAGAAAAATACAGTGGCTCAGAATGTGTGAAAGGTTCAAATCCACCCATGAACTATACCTTCTGAAGGAAGGACATAGGAACTTTACTAATTTTTATACAGGAAGTTGATCCACATATTTTCCAGACAGTTCACAAATAAAAATAGCCTGGGTATATACATCACAGAGTGAAGAAGGTGCTAATCAGGGTACAGCACATACAGTGGTAAGATATCTCCATATTCAGAACCACTTTTTATTGTCTGTTAAAATGTTGGTCATGCTATGTAGCCATCCTTCATCTTTCATATAACCACTAGGGTGTTGCTCTAATCCAACATTGCCTTTTTGTCAAAGATGGGCCTTTTTCCCCCTCCGTGAATAGTGTAATGTGTTGGCTCAGATGTGTGATCATATTATCCACTAGTGACTAAGCCATAAAGAGGACATAATCCTTTCTATGACAGTGAGTTAACAAAAAGTCTCCTTTAACTCAAGGAGGTCTGTGATTAAGGAGACAAAGGTATGTCCAAGATGTGTCATGTGTATAGTATATACTAATGTTCCTGATGCTTATATGCAGCACATATTCTACATTCACTGCAAATGAGCCTGATCACCTGGTTCTCACAAAGATCAATCTCCTGCTGAAATCAGTGGGAATTTTGCCTGTACGAGAAGTACAATATCAGAATCACAGAGAATTGTGGACACGCTTTCACACCCTTGACATTGATTTTCAGATGCTATGTTTTCAGCTGGTAATGACTTTCAGTCACTAGATAAAACACTACTGTATTTAGAGTAACATCTCAATTATTCCAATATTATAGTTCAGTTATTCCATATATCTTATGACGATGTTATATGTGCTCTGGCATCAGAGCAGAGAGAAGAGCATACCCTCTGTCTGTCCAATATAATTTACGGTTAATCCAGTCCACAGCAAGACCTTCAGGTATATCTATAGCTTCACAAATAATTTTTTCACGATTTGAGCCATCCAGATCAGCTCGTTCTATCCACTTCAAGGATGTGTGTGCAAAATAAATCTGTTAAGAGGAAACATAAGGGTTATTTCCAACTACTTCACAGATAATATCTGTCCAATATCCCTAATCTTACTGTTTCATCTGTGACTATGAATTTTCTTTTTGGAAACATCCCTATTCACTTATTTATAAAACGGTAACCTGTGATTATTGCTCAAACAGGCACTTATCCTTCAACCAGAATGACTTCTGAAGGCTGAGCATGCTTAGCAGTAAGTCCTAGCTGCCCTACATACCACCTCCTGGATAACCTAAGGTTCCCTTTTAGACAGCAACCTCCTAAAGTGGAACATAGCCCACGAAACAAGAGAAGGAAAAGCCAGAAAGAAATGTGTTAATATTTAGTTCCCAGATCATTTAAGCAAATGAAAGTAAGTGTGTGGAGGGGGATGGATATAATTTGCTCTTGTTTCACCTCTTTTCACATTTATCTTTGTTATTTTCTTAAATAACAGGCCCCAGTCCTGCAAGATGTTCCAGGACCCGACTCTAATGGGGTTGCAGGCAGGCACAAGAGTCTGGCCTACGCAGAGAACCTTGCAAGATCTCAGCCAAAAATTGAAATTTTCCACTGTCTACAGTTATGGTTACCACCAATCATAGGAGGTGGGCAAGGCCATCTGATATTTGGTATCAGCAGAAAATTGCATCCCGAACTGCAAAACTGCATACAAAATAACACTAGAACTTCACTGCAAATGCTGACAACAACATAAATGCCTTTGCATTGACTGTAGATTTTTCTTGACCCTTTAACTTAACTCAGGCAAACACTCTCACAAACTTCAATGGGTATTTTGCTTGAAAGGAGTGAAGGATCAGGTTCTAGCTCCTGGCGGCTACTGCAGCCAAACCAGGAGATTTTAGGCTGCTAAAAGTCCGATAGCACCTGGCCACGTGCAACTCCCAGAAGTGGCCAGCAGGTCCCTGAAACCCCTGGGGGAGACAGGGGAATCTGTGCACTGCCCCTGCCCAGAGCACCAACTCCGCAGCTCCCATTGGCTGGGAACTGCGGCCAATGGGAGCTGTGGGGGTGGTACCTTCAGGCAGGGATAGCACGCTGAGACCCCCCCTTGGCCCCCCCACCTGGGGAAGCAGGGACATGCTGACCACTTCTGGGAGCGGCACGGGGCCAGGGCAGGCAGGGAGCCTGCCTTAGCCCTGCTGCACCACTGACTGGGAGCTGACCAAGGTAAGCACCGCCCATCTAAAGCTGGCACCCCTAACCCTCTCCCGCACCCCAACCCCCTGCTCCAGCCCTGAGCCTCCTCCAGCACCAAACTCCCTCCCAGAGCTTGCATCCCGCACCCCTCTTGTACCCTAACCCCCTGGTCCAGGCTTAGCCCAGAGCCACCTCCCATACTCCAAACCCCTCGGCCCCAGCCCAGAGTCTGTACCCCCTCCCACACCCCAACCCTCTGCCCTAGTCCAGTGAAAGTGAGTGAGGGTGGGGGAGAGCAAGCAACCGGGGGAGGAGGGATGGACTGAGCAGGATCGAGCCTCAGAGAAGAGGCGGGGAAGGGGGCAGGGCAGGGGTGTTTGGGTTTGTGTGATTAAACAGTTGGCAACTGTACCCAGAACCAGCGGCCTACATGCAACCCTTCAGTTACCATATTGCAACCCTTCCAGAGAAGTCCCTTGCCACCTGTGCCCAGCTGCCTACATGCACATTCGCTGCCCCCTCACTGCCTCCTCTCACCTCTGCCATGGAGTTACTCTTCACTGGGTCAGTCTTATAGCTCTGGCCCTGGCTGATGTAGCACCGAGGTGCCCAGGTCCCTCTTCTGCGCAGCCTCCATGCTGCTCCCTAAGCCCCCAGGAGGTAATGCTGGGGCATGTGCACACCAAGCCAAGCAGCCACCGGAGCCAGGTGCTAGGGAGTCTGCTGCCTTGTTGTTACTGCTCATGTGCTGTGACAACAACGAAGTCTATACGCTGTCTAGCTGTTTCTGACAGCAAGGAAGACCACCGGGGGATCGGGGCGAGAAGCTGTTCTCTCATTTCTCTGAACACCCAATGTTCCAAATAAAATCTGCATCCCCCATGGTATTCAGATAAACTTGAGCATACTGCATTACCTTAGAGAACAGTGTAGATAAGTTTCATTATAAGGAGAAAACTATTATACAAGGCTAAACAAAGCAGCATTCAACCACCCCTCTCCCAAATTCACTAAGCTTAGAGCACTGAGATGAGGCAGTACTCACCGGCCCCAATCTGGCAAGCTGCTCCATATGAGCTGACTCCTGGGTCCAGAAGGAGCACCAGGCAGAATCAGGACCACATTCTGTAAGGCTAACACGCCCGCCATATTTGCAGCAAATTGGTTTAATATTACTAGGAGATTTGGGTGCAATGCTTGTTCAAAGAGCCTCTACATATGGTATGGGTTTTGATGCATATCAGTGGTAAAGATGCCTTGATTTTCTATGATCCTTCAATAAAAGCACCTGATATATTTCCAGGAAATGATTCTGAAGTGAAAAATCAATTGATTACACAAATGTTTTTGTTCTAGACAGCATCTCCTTCATCAACAGAAGTTGATCTAATATAAGAGATCCACCTTATCTCTTTGTTCTTGACTGTAGTCATGCTTAAAACTATGTGGGAAATCCAGCCATTTTGGCATATGGACCACATTAAACTAATGGAGACAGAACTGAAGGGTCAAATTTAATTGGTGGGCTTGTGTTTATCATCCTACTCATGACACCACATCAACTGTGTTGCTGGACATTCAATGGAATGGTAACAGCACAGCATGTAATCTAGATCACTGGCAGCAAAAAGGTTAAGGTACAAGGAAGCACAATCCATTTGTCCTCATAACCCTTCAAAATCCTCTCATTTTTAATGCCTTACCTTACTTTCAACTGGGTCATAGTCCAGTGCTAAAACCATTCCCATCTGCCAGTCGAGTAAACTTGTGTAATCTGTTCCATCAAAACTGATGCGGCGGATGTCCTGGCCGTTTGCAAACAACAAAAATGGCTTGGGGCCTGTTAATGAAATTTTGCATGCATGTTAATTCTGTAGATAAGATGATTTATGTGCAAAAAAGCAATTAGAGTGCACATTTCTCCTCTCTGTCTCTTCTCACTCTTTGGTTTCCTTCATCTTAATCAGCAAGCAACATCAACAAGATCTCATCAGTGAAGAAGGAAAAAGTTAATTGTCTATCACTGAAAGCAATTGCCTCTTTTCCTTTTATTGCTAAATTCTAAATGAGCGCTTATCTCTTCTGCACAGCTGGCTGCATAGATATGCTGGACACACACAGGGCAAATTATGAAGTCCTTACTTAGTTATTACTTAGGCAGTCCTTTCCTCAGGCAAACTCCCATAAAAGTCAATAGAAGTTTTGTTTCAGGAAAGACTGAAAGTCGGGGCCCAGGTATACACAAGCTGAATCAGGCTGTCTTTTATTTAACAAAGAAACAAAAAGGCAAGTGTTAAAATACAGAACATAGACTAAGCCACACTCACTCCTTCCCCAGCCCCACCTCCCTGCCCATATTGTGGGAACCACTAAGGGCACGTCAACACTGCAATCAAAGGTAGGCATACCCGTGCTAGCTTTCACCTAGCCAGCACATGGATTTCAGAGCAGACTCTACAAGTCTTCCCAGAACCCTGGGTCCATATTTGCTTTGCTAGCCCACACAGGAGTCTGTGCCACTGCATTTTCATTGCTTTTTTTAGCCGCGCTAACTAAATTAAAGCTAGCCCAGGTACGCCTACTTGAGCTGCAATCATACCTCTGATTTCAGCATCAACGTACCCTAAATCACCATTTTACAGTGCAAAGGAGGGGAGCTTGGTAGTGCTTTAGTTTACTGAACTAGCCTTTACCCTTGGGTCCCAGACTTAAATCGCACTTATTTCACCAATGAAGTTAGTCAGACAGTCTAAATTAATCCCCCCAACATACATTAGTGCTGCTGTCATCGTTTGCATTACAATATTGCCCAGAGATTACAAGAAAGATTAGGGCACCATTGTGTGAGGCACTGCAAAACCATGTTGTAAGAGACACTTTCTGCCCCAAAGAGTTTATAATCTAAATAGAAATAGTGAATGACAAAGAGTGAAAGGAAGGGTGGGGAAACTGAGGCACTGCACTTTAGTTCCTGATCCTGAAAGCATGTACATGCTTACCACTACACAGGAGAGGGAAAGTAAATGTGTGTAAGTATTTGCAGGATCAGAGCCTTGTCATCTGCCCAAGGGCACACAGAGTCTGTGGCAGAGGCAGAAATTGAATCTACTCATCTTCAGTGCCAGTGCAGCGACTCAGCCACAAAAATATCCTTCCTCTTATAAACTGTATTGCACAGCACCACCATAGAATCCAGTTCACTTGACAGTGCGGAACCATAAAGAGCTTTGCACTGTAATAGCAAAGGCTGCAGATTGGTAGTGACATGCACGGAGTAAAACAGCACAGTGCAGATGTCATATGCCTAGTGTTTGACAATGCAACTTATTCATTTTAAAATTTATAAAATGCATCCAGTACAACCTTTCTGGGCATATGTATAATACATAACATCTAAGACTGACAAAAATCTAAAGGTAAAGATTCACTCCAAAAATCAACCTACTATCTGCCCACCACCCCAAATAGATGGGCCTTCCACTGTGACATACATGTCAACAAACTTGGGCTTTTTTGGATCAGTCGTGAAAATAACTTCTGCAATAGAGGGCCCGCAGCTCCCCATACTCTACCCAGTCCTCACCTATAAAAACCTAGACCCCCAATCCTGCACTGGGTAGCACATCAGCAGACTGCTGCACACACGGCTCCCTGTTTACTTGTGGGGTACAACAATTCCCCCCCAAGAGCTACACAATGCAGGATGGGGCCCCTCATGAACTACTAAAGTTGACTAAAAGAAACAATATGTTGCAAGGGAGACTGAACTATGTAGTTATGATATATTTCATCATGTTTTATTTTCTCAAACTACCAATATTCCTCAAATTCATTCCAATGAATTAAAAAACGTTAAAGAGTGAACCAAAATACCCAATCCCCTTTAAAAGTTGTTATATCTTTCTCGTTATATAGCCAGGAATATCCACAAACACCTCAATACTGACCTATAGCAGTGCAGTGTCTTTTATCCGCCTGCAGCTTATATCCAGGAAAACAACCACACTCCCAGGAAGATGGACTTAAAGAGGTACAAATCTGGCTACATTCACCATTATCCAGAGATGTACAACCTTAAACAGAGCATTTAAAAATTTTTTACAGTAGTTATAATATAAAACACTATAAAAATCACAAGGATCAGCAACAGAACAACCCATACAATTGTGATTTCAACTATGAGATAGATTTCATTGTTGCCAAAGATTTCAGGAAGTCAGCATTATTGTTAAAGGCCAAAAGTTACCAACATGGGTGAACATGATCATCTCCTTCTGTTACATCTCTTCTTGAAGATTCACAACGGGCAGTAGAACATCTGAACCGAGCTTCCATGTATTGATTATTTAAGTCAGCTCATTTTACTCAAATCTACAGAAAGTAATGACTTCCATCAGACATTGAATATCTGTGCTTTGTCCCATGCTACAGCAAAGTAAAGCCATTCTCTCACCAGAAGGTGAAATGGGTGAGGGTAATTAAGCAGTGAAACTCACTCATCTTCTAACTTGACAGGCCAGAGCATCATGTTTCGTTGTTTCATTTGCTAAGCCAATGCCACCTTGTTGGGAGAATGAAGAGTGCAAATGATTTACTAGATTTAAAAAAAAAAAATCACTGCACAGCCCTACCCACACCAAAAGAGACCATTCCTCCCTTCCATGGCCATATAGAGAATGTGGTCTCATTGGATACGTCTACACTGCAGCTGGGTCCATTCCTACCAGCCCGAGTAGACAGACATGCGCTAGCTCCACACAAGCTAGTGATAAAAATACCAAGGTGGATGTTGCAGCACATACCAGCCACCTGAGGACAGACCCAGGGGGCTGGTCAGTCCTGTACTTGAGCAGCTAGACCAAGTCACCGCCTGTCCCAAAGGCACATACCCAGCTACAGTGTAGCCATACCCACTGGCTACATAAACTGACTCAGCTGAGCCACACTGACTAAAACTATCCCCACCTCCTCAATCCTTCCTAGATCATGGCTCCTATAACACTCTAGAATATAGAGGAGCTGTAAATGGGCCACGATGATCCTGGGTGAATTCCTGTGACACAGAAACTTCACAGGGCCCGCAAAATAGCCCTGCACTTTCCCCCTTCCCCCTCCCCCATTGCAACCCTTGGTTTAGGAGACACATTTGGAATGGGAGCAGGTGTCAGCAGAGGAAGGCAAGTAACAAAAATGCTTTATACTACTGCTATTCAGGCCACAAAGCAGCCCATAGGCAGGTGAGCTAAGGCTATCATCAGTTAGAGCAGCCCAGAATCTAGGGAGCTGTGAAGTCACCTCTGCTACTCCCGACCACCACCTTGTCCAACTTTTGAGCTGTACTTTTTGTGCTGTGCCTCCCAAGAGACTCTGCCAAGGGGAGAGTGTGTTCTGAAACAAATGTCTGCGGAGTGTCCAGATTAGCACTTACAAAAGGGGCCAGCAGAATACGGCCTGCAGAGGTTCAAATGCCACTGGCAACGAATATTTACTGGTGCAGATGAGTTCTGATTATCCAATCAAAGAGTATGATTCTCAGCTGTCTTGCACAGTCATTGGCAGGTGCACGAAGCTAGTGTGAAACACCATCACCCAGCTTTGGTCCTCAACACCAGCAATAAACACAGACTTCAGCACACATTAAAGCAAAAAAAAAAGTTCATATACCTACCTGAGCATGTTTTCTCATCTACTCTGAGCACCGATCCCTCCGGACAGAAGCAAACAGGCCCTCTAGATGTTTCAAGACAACCATGGCTGCATTCAGTGTGATTATTTGCACAGGAAATGAGTTCTATAGTAATTTGAAAAGGAAAATGATTAAGAAAAACACATACTAACTTGATAAGGGTTAGCGGCATTTTAAAAAAGGCACAACAAAGATTCACGTGTGGACGCAGCCAGGATAATATTTCTATTTGCTTTCCAAAATCTCTATTAAGTATAAGGAAGGAAAAAGTTGAAATAGTTGCTGTGCTCTGAAGCTATTAATATGTACCTTGTAATTTTAAGCTTTCCAAAATTTTACTGAGGTGTCAGCAAAGTAGCAGCAATTAAAGACACACACACTGGTTGCATGTGAAACTGACCAAATAACTGAACAGGGACAGGGTCTCTGAAACTATGAGGAAGGCGAATCTGAAGAGAAGGATGGTCTTGTGGGTAAGGCACTGAACCAGAAATTAGGAGATGTGGGTGCAATTCCCAGATCTGCCCTGTATTCCCTGTGTGACCATGAGTAGTTAATCTATTCAGTGCCTCAGTTCTCCATCTGTAAAGTGCTTTATACTATGGGGACAACAACATTCCTTTCTCCCACTCTTTGTTTTGTCATTAGGCCATAATTCAGAAAGGCACTTGAGCACTGAAGTTAATGGGAACTACGCATGTTCTTCAAGGCATGTGCTTAAGTACCTTTCTGAATCAGGATCTTAGATCATAAGGTCTTCCAGACGGGGACTATCTCTTACTTCTGTACACACAGTGCCTATCTCAGCTAGAGCCTCTAAGGGTATGTCTACACAGCAGTTAAAACCCATGGCTTCCTTGGGTTACCTGGCTCAGGCTGCAGGGTTGTAAAATTGCTCTGTAGACATTTGGGCAAGGAGGGACAGTCCCAGAACCCAGGCTCCAGCCCGAGCCCAAACATCTACACGGCAATTTATAGTTCTGCAGCTCCAAACCCAAGTCAGCTGACCCAGGCCAGTCATGGCAGTGCCACAGGTCTTTTATTCCAGTGTAGGGTAGGTCTACACTGGAATATAAGCTCAAGGTTAGCAGGACTCGAGTCAGTGGACCTTGGGTTACAGAAACCAGGGCTTGAGAACCTGTACTGATTGTCAACCCTACATTAAGAATTTTCTAACTTGGGTTAAAATCTGGGGCTCTGGCATCCACACTGCAGCATGCAGAACTGAGTCAAACCAACCACGTCCCAGACTCCCTAGAGCCCTCCTGAAATGTGGCTGCTTTAGCCCTTTGATCGTGGTGAACTGTGAGAAAACTTGACCATCCACCCTGTACGCTACAGGAAGTTTGAACAGCCAATGCACACATCCTGCTGAGCCATCATTTCGGTCTGTATGCTCCAGCTAATACAGCCAGCTTTATGGAGAAGGTGCCATTTGAAGAACTTCTCTTGCTTGCACTTTAGGCAAAGCTTCTTTGAGTTTCAGGTGGACATTTTGGCAGCACTTTCTGACCCACCAAAGGCGCCTGACAGAAGTAATGATGAAGCAGGAGGAAGAGGACACAGACATGGCAGACTCAAACTGGCTGATGCTGCTCATGACACTTGGCATAGCTGCTGAAGCCTGCTACGTAGACTGCCTTTGATGGAGCAGGACCACATCATCATGCAGATGTAGGATAACCAGCAGTGCATCCAGAACTTTTGCATGAAGAAAGCTACATTTCTGGAGCTCTGCGAGCAGCTTGCCCTGATCCTCCAGTGAAAAGACGCACATGAGGATAGCCAATGCCCGTCCAAAAGCAGGTAGCCAGCTTCCAGTTATAGCAACCCCAGAATGCTATACATCTGTTGCCAACCAGTTTGGTCCTAGAAAGTCAATGGTGGGTAAAGTTCTGGCTGAAGTTTCTAAGGCAATCAGGCATCTAGTTTACCCCTAGGGGGTGGGCATAAAAGATATTCTTGAAGTAATTGTTGGTTTTGAGAGAATGAGGTTCCCAAACAGCACCGGGGCCATTAATACAACTCATGTGCCCATACTTTGCACTCCTCAAGGAGCACACAACTACACAAACCACAAAGGGTACTACTCCATTGTTATGCAGGCCCTTGTTGTGGACAGAGGGGTCAATTTATGAATGTCAACAGGGGGCTGCACTGGGAAAGTTCATCATGGCATGGTTTTCTGCCCAGTGGGAGTTTGCGTTCATGGATAGACTGGGACACTATTCCCACCAAATGACAAACAGAATTACTGTCCCCACTGTTATTCTGGGGGACCCTGTGTATCCCCTTTTGTATTGGCTTATGAAACTGTATCTGACTTCTGAGGCCCTGGCAAAAGACACATTGATTGCACTCTGAGCAGGTGCAGAATGGTTGTTGAATGCATTTGATAGAGTGAAATCCTGTTAGAGACCTTGGACTCCAGTGTCATCAATGTTGTGAGCATTACTATGGCTTGCTGTGCTCTTCACAATCTTTGTGAAGCCAGAGGTGAACCTTTATTATTTTAAATACAGTGTTTGAAGTGATGCAGTGACAGCAATAAACGTTCTTGATAAAATAAAGCGATACAGGGGAGGAATAGCTCAGTGGTTTGAGCATTGGCCTGCTAAACCCAGGGTTGTGAGTTCAATCCTTGAGGGGGCCATTTAGGGATTGGGGCAAAAATCTGTCTGGGGATTGGTCCTGCTTTGAGCAGGTGGTTGAACTAGATGACCTCCTGAGGTCCCTTCCAACTCTGATATTCTATGATTTATTTATAAATATGAATTTGAAAAGGACATTCACCCACTGCCAGGCAGGCCAGATGCCGTTACTTCACCACTATCAACAGAACCTTACAAAAACAAGTGCAAACACTGAAACCATATTCAAGACAGAAACCCCCTACCACTACATGTCCCTTGGGCCCCCATTCACCATATACCTGGCACCAGGGGAGAGGTGGAGGCACTACATGCCCTGCCCAGCCACTTATGGAGCCTGATTGCATGGGCCACCCAGCCATGGCATTTTGCAAGCTGTTTCTGGTCTGCATCTCTTGGTATCACATAGGGGATTCATGCCATGGTGTGGGTCATGCAGCAGAAACCAATACTCTTGTTGCTTTTAGGGGTATCAACCACTCAAACAGTTCTTTCTGCTGAGCTCTCTCCTCCTCCCTTAGCCACCATTCCTGGTCCAAGAACTGCACCGAAACCCTGTTCTCAAGCTGTACAGCCAGCCTGAGCCTTTCTTCTTGCCGTGCCTTTCCTCTAGCCACAAGTTCCTCTATCTTAGATACTGGACCTGCTCGTTGGCCCTGTCCAGTATAGGCACCAACTCCGTGGGTGCTCTGGGGCTGAAGCACCCACAGTGAAAAACTGGTGGGTGCTTAGCACCCACCAGAAGCTCCTCGCCCTGTCCCCACACTCCAGCTCACCTCCACCTGCACTCTGCCTCCTCCCCTGTGCGCACCGCGTGCCCATTTTTTCCCCCTAGCTCCCAGTACTTGTGCCACGAAACAATTGTTTCACGCAGAAAGTGCTGGGAGGGAGAGGGGAGGAGGGGGAATGTGGCGGGGATTTGGGGAAGGGGTCCAATAGGGACAGGGAGGGGGCAGAGTTGAGGTGGGGAATTTGGGGAAGGGGTTGGAATGGTGGCAGGGCAGAAGTGGAGTCAGGGAGGGGTCGGTGGGGCACAAGCACCCATTGGAGACAGGGAAAGTTGGTGCCTATGCTGTCCAGAAGTCCAACCAGAAGTTCACCAGGGAAACACTTCCTCTTGGAATGGCTCATGAAGATACACTAGCTTAGGCTCCTGTTGCAGTGTGGGCGAGCTGCAGAGGTACTGCAGCCAGCAGATGTTGAGGGGGCTGGAACAGGACAAGACACAGTGGATTATTGTCTCAAACAGCTCAAAGCAGAAGCACAGAAAAAATCCCTCTGGAATTTCAAAGACATAAAATGTTACTTTTCCAACTGAACTTCAATATTTTGTGAGAGAGATACTTCAGATCACAGAAGGCCTCTGGACACAGCCTGGTTAATCGCAATGAAAGAAGTGCGAATACAATGGTAAGCTAAAAACACAAAATTGTTTTTCGCTTTTAAAACTTGCAGAACTATTTGGGTTTGGTGCAGGTGGGTGGCCATGATGCAAAAGCTTTTTCTATCATTTCAAGCCTTCCACATTTTGGAGGACATAACCAGGGCCAGTGCAACCCATTAGGCAACCTAGCCGGTCGCCTAAGACACTAACATTTTGGGGGCGGCGACCATGGTGGCTGGATCTTCAGTCGCCCTGGTTGTTGGCGGTATTTCGGGGGTGAGACCTTCCGCCGCCTAGGATGCCAAAAAAGCTGGCGGTGCTCCTGGACATAACAGTTCTTGTAGTTGATTGCCAAAGGGAGATGTTATCCCAAACTGCTGGTGGGAAACCTGCAGTGTGCAACTGAAATATTCACACATATAGTGACTGAACAGGTCATCTATGAGTAGAGTGGCCTGGTCAGCTACTGAGGTGGCCCTGGAAAATATTCTCCTCTACAAAACGCTACTACCTATCTGGAGTTTCTACTTCAGGAAAAGTTTGCAACTATCAGCATGAGGGAAATCAACAGGATGCTGCATTAGCTTCCATAAGGCTTAGCCAGTTATGACTCCATGGAAACACCCCGAACTGCACAGCCATCCTTCCTTACCCCTCTGCCTCTGGCCACATTTCTGCACAAAATTTCAAAACCCAGTCAAATTTGGCACAAATGATTTTGTCACCTATGGACTGCCTGTGGCTGAAAATGGACTAGAATCACTGTTTCCAGGTGGCTTGTTATGCCTTTGAGTGGTTATAGAGCAGTGACCTTACAGATGTGGCAATGTACAATTATTATTTTAAGGAACAGGAATGCCCTAGCAAAAATTTGTGCCTTCTCAAATAAATATTTACTTTCAAGGTGTTTTTACAGTTTTGCATTTTCTGGTTACCACTTTGAACACCACGTGGTGGCAGACAATCTGCCATTAGGAGATACTTGTGCCAGCTGGGGCTTCTAATAACTTTTGCATTGGTTCATAGAATGGAAATCCCTCCCCTTACAGCATCAACAAACATTAAAACGGAGCCAGAAACTTACCACACTCAGGGAAGTTTCTGTTCCCTCTGTGTCTGCTGGAAGCTGCACAGCAGACTGAGGCATCAAACAGCTCCTCAGAGTATGGCCCCTGGATGTGTTGCTGCTGCTCCTGCTCCAAAGCCTCCTCTGGGACCAGTTTCAGTGATGAGTCACTTCACTGCCCTCACTCAGCACCTGCTGATGATTCCCATCCCAACAGTCCCCAGGCTCGATACTGGGGCCAGGAGAGCACCAATCAGGTCATCATGCACCACAGTTGGTTCTGTGCTAGGCACAGTGCCCGGCACCTGATCAAACTCTTCATAAAACAGACATGATGGCAGCGAATTGCTTAAGGTGTGGTTCTTGTTCCTGGTTTTCCTGTCAGCTCCATCCTAAACTACTTAATCTGCTCCCTGTGCTAGTCGCCACTCCACTAAATTTGCAACACTGCCAGCTTCTTTGCTATTTGCTGGTATGTGTGGTCATTCCTGGTACTTTTACTAGTTCACAGTTTTGCTGGCCTCACACCAAAGATTTGCCAAAATCTGGCTATGCGCCTGTGATCATGAAGCAGTCATGCAACAGACCTCTTCTGCTCAGTCTCGACAGCAAATACAGAAGGCTGTCTGATGGTGTGCTTGCAGCTGAGTGTTCAGAAGACAATAGAAGGGTTAAACGCTGATTCACTGAGCTGCGTCACTACACCAAGGGGGGGCTGCACTTCCATTTCCCTGGAGTCAACTGGAGATTCTTGGGATAAAGGGAGAAAGGCAGCTGAGCCATGGATGGTGGACACTGATGCAAGGCTAGTCACCCGCTGCCCTGAGTGTCTCTGTCATTGCCACAATGCCCTCTCTGCTATTTTTAGCTCAGCTAAAAGCTAGTGTGAGTCTGTCTACCCTGGCTGGGAAGCACTCTCTCAGCTGCAGTGTAGGTACAGTACCTAAGTGCTACAGTAATGCAAACAATAAATAATAACAGTAACTAAAGGCAAAAGAACATGGTGGGGAAAACTTAGAGCTACCAATGCCTGCTCTTCCCCCATCCAGCCATCACAAGAAACTGATCACATGGGATACAATCACCTGTTCCCAAATTTGATCACTGATCCAAAGAAGAGTGGAGGGAAATCAAAAAAATAACAATAAGTTCCTTGCCAATATTCCACAAAGGAAAATTTCTTCCTTGCAGTATTTTGTTGGTTAATTCAATCATGTGCATATGAACAAAAATCAGCAGATTAGCAGCTAATCCCACTAGTATCCAATTAATATGGTGGAGTTCTAGTTCCCTAAGGTGTTGTTTGTCTCTTTAAATACTGCTATGGTAATTCCTCCAGGCAGAGCCTGTTTTAACCATTAGGGATTGGAAATGCAGTGTTCTGACTCTGGAACATATTCTCTCAGTCCACCAGAGTCTTAACTGTTGATCTTCCAGGAACACCAGAAAGGTGAGATACCAAGTAACTATTGGTCTTGGCAAGGAATTGTAAATTTTCATCAGTCTCAGTACTGTTATACTGCCTATGGTGGGCAGAAGACTTGTTATGATTCTTCCAATTCTTTTGGTAAATTCAGGGAGAGACTCATAATATGCATATATTTATAAATAAATATAAAACTATTCTTTTTTCCTTAATACCATTATGGTAAATTCTGCCATTACTTCCTGTGAGAGAAAATAGGCTTTCCAGAAAGCACAGAACTGACAGGACTTTCCATCACAACTGTTGACAGCGCCATCTGCATCTTTAGGTTTCCTTCATTAATTCTCTTTTCCTTTCAAGTAATTAGAGAAGAGAACAGTCTAAGATGTCCTCCTTCCAGCCAACATATTTGTTTTTTTACACTGCCTTAGTGCCATATGGTAACATCTGCTGGAAGGATGGATACTGGAACAAATGCAGGTTTCCCACCAATGCTTCTGTCTTCTGCTGGCTTGAATGATACATAACTGCTGTAAATATTCCTTATCCAAGCCAACTGTGCTCTGCAATGCATTTTTCTGACCTCTAGAAAACTGAAGGTCTAGAAAGTGACCTTACATTAATACCCTAATAGAAATTTATGGCTTTAGAATGGAAAGACATATAATAAGCAGGGAATCATCAAAGTTTCAGGCTACCGTGTGGGCTTCCACTATTCCATCTCTCTGCTTAGTTGAGAGAATGTGCTGGTCGTGTGACCATGTGCAGATTGTATGGGGTGGGAGTCATTTTGTATTATAGAAGTGATAGCTGTAATCTAGGAGTTAAATTAATCCATGCTTGGTCCGTTGCCTGTCTCAGAAGCAGATTATCTTCTTCTCAGTTTATATCACTGTTCAGCACTTAAATACTAAGCTGATAGGTTCCTTGGATTGACAGTGATGAACAGTGTTGAAAATGTTTCCAGTCCCAAGTAGCAGCATGTAAGATAGTACCACAAATAAATCACCCAAAGAGAGGGATAGATTGCAATAGGGCCTCCTCCCTAAGCCTTTGCATTCCATGCAAGGGCCTGTCACAACCGCAGTCCCTGAGCTCAGGAGAATACAGGAACTGCTTCTCCCTCTGTGTGCCCCTAGGTGCACATTTCATCCAAATGGAGATGCAGAGAAGCAGAGCAAAAGCTCCCAAGTAGGCCAGATGCACCAAGGGAAGCAGACTGTACCATCCTACAGTACCATAGTGGAGCCTCTCCCATCCCACCAGGCACCAAAACGGGCTTATGCCTTTTGGAGCATGCTATTCCTGGGATAGAGCAGTGCCTCATTCCCTATGCCTAAATGCCACAATGAAGCCCAGGACAGTTTGGGGACGAGTGCCAAACTAGCAGCCAATAGTAACATGCTGTGAGAGTGAGATTTCATGAGACACAGAACACACCCAAATTGCTAACCTGTGAAAAATAACAGTGGCATGTACAGTGGTGAAATTAAACCCCTTTAAAATACACCTGGGCAACAGAGGTACTACTGAATTTTCACAGGACAATGCTGCCCCACAGACACATTATTTTAAACAAATTTTCTTCTTTCCCCCATGGGTAAGTGTAGCATGTAAAAGAAAAGGCATTTTTCAACCACTGTCTGAAAATAAACACAGCACAGGTAGCAATGAAGGAACATAATACACATGCATGCTTATCCTAATCACGCACAAAGGGAAAGTCAGTTAAAGAGCCCAGTTGTATTGGTAACCACACAGACTTTCCAAGCCCATGTTTCCAACCGTTTTCCATAACAAACTTAAGGAATCTGTGTAAATCTGAGTGGAGGGTTACATAATTTTAGGGCCTCAACAAAGGAACATATTAGACTGCACCATAGGCATGACTGCCCAATCTCCCTTCCTGGTCAAACACAGTAATGCAGGCACACTGCCTCAGTCTCCTCCTCTGATGTATGTTCCCCTCAGCCTTCCCCTCACAGGGCAGCACTCCTCCTGGACTACTTTTAGATCTTCCCTGCCCTGTCAGAGAGCACTTATTCCCGGCCTGCTTTCCCTGAAATCATTCTCACAGCTCTCTGGAATTCACAGCTTCTAGCAAACCCCCTTCCACAAGAGCCTAACCTGCTTCCTGGAGTTCCTTCCTACAGCTGACTTCTGTCAGCCTTAGGAGACCCAGGTGTTCACCGGGCTATCTGCTGACCCTATTTTTCCTTCCCCCTCAGGCTGGGAGGCAGCTAATTATGGCACAGATGGGGGTGGTTGAACAGGGCTGACTCAAGGCTTCCAGACCTGTAAAGGGGCAGGCTGCCCTGTTACAGGCTGTTGTGAGCAAACTTACGCAAAATCTCTTTACAAGATCTGCAAAACATTGTGTACATGTCACACCCTGCATCCTCCACCCCACATCACCTGGGGTTGGGAGTTTAAGGGGACCAGCAGGAGGAATGCTTCCCTGAGTCCTGGCTGCCTCAGTCTTGGGAGAGGGACACTCAGCCCTCCCTCTGCAGGCATTTCTCCTGCTGGGCCAAGAGCAGCCAAGAAAGACAGAGGAGATGTGGGTGTACTGGAAAACTCCCTCTTGCTGGTTATTATGTAAAACTTTGTCCTCTCATAATGACTCCTCTCAACACCTGGTAAGGATTAAAACACTGTTTACCCCACAATTATGCTAATAAAGCTGACACTTGATGCTTTATCCCATCTCTGTCCACTAGGGGGGTTCACCTTTGTTTCCCGACCAAATTGGCTAGGTACACAAAATCTCTTTCTGGTTCCCACATACAGTAGGGATTTAGGTGTTCATATTCCCAAGTCTTAAAGTCAGCAGCTAGATCTGCCTCACAGAAATAGGTGCAGAGGCACTTAGACTCGGATCCTCAATGATTCCAATGGAAATTAGGAACCTAATGGGTGATTATGAGTGTGGTATAAAAACCTACACAGAACAGAACAGAATAGAATCATGACTAGGAATAAAAATTAAAAGAAAGATTTGTGTGGCCAAATTCCATCTTGCCTGGGCAATTCTAAATGAATGAAACTATGACTAAACAATCAGGCCAATCAAATATGAATAAAACACTGTTGAAATTACTTAATTCATCCAGATCAGTTACTAAAGTGCTTCTAAAGATCTGGAGTAGCAAAAAGGGAAATTTTAAGAAGTTCAGGAAATGATATCCCATTAGACCAACTGACTGGGAATATATGAGCTTGTCAAATTCATAACGCTTCTGAGAAACAAATCTAGAAAAGTGTGTCATAAAGAGATGATTTCACATCGCAGCCAGAAGATGTGAAGGGTCTAACACAAGGATAATGTTACACAGAAAAACAAAACCAAAAAAAGCAGCATTCCTAACCTTTCAAACTATAAAGGTGATGATCAGAACATCAATTTATATAAGATATTCCAAGAAAAAGAAATTATCCTACTTTCCATTTTGATATATCAGAGCATATTGGATACTTATTTCAAGAGTACGTATTATATGTATTTCATATAACAAAAATACTAGGACCTATAAGATGTGAATCTATAGAAATGACTGGCTAAGTTTCAAAATGATATACGTCAGAAAATGACAATCTTTCTATCTCTGGGGAATGAAACGGAGGTGTGATTTTAATATTCATGCTTTGGGGATATATTATTTCCATTATTAATCAACCATGAGAATCTACATTATGTTAAACATTATGGTTCATTGTACTATCTGCAAGCTGTTTGAAGCCGGATAAGCACACAACATATGTTTATTTAGCATATGTGGCATCTTTCCTACTTATATATGCTATGTTCTAAATACGTGTTACTTGTCGTCTTATATTAGGGTTATACCACTTACAGAATACTTCAGTAGATGGAAAATAATACCTCACAAAATAAAACAAAAATCACTCAAAAAGAGGTTTCTCAGGTATAATCACTTCCTTATGTGGGCATGAGATGTGAGAGGATGTTGTAATTTAACCTAACTGCTAGAAATCATCTCAAAGTTGCTATCATTTGAAAAAAACTCGTCAGGAAAGGTTCTCCAAATAAATCAGGAGTCCAAAGTCCACAAGACTCCTACTTACCTACCCAAGTGAAATCTGTGTGTATTTTGGTGAGTTTTATATTATTTTATACAATTACCTTAATTATCATTATCTCCAAATGGATACTCTCTCAGGTTGTTCCTAAAGATCAAGCAAGATAAAAAAATTCACTACCTCTAACATTTTCTACCTTATATATTGCTTTGTGATATTTATCACCAATGTTGCAAAAACCCATTGTCAACATTGCAAAAGTATATACATAGCCAGGGATGGGAGAACCCCAGAAGTTGAGGTTCATAGCTTGAATCTGGTTCAGGTAAACATCCTAGGATTTGGATGTTTAGTTAACCCCTGTAGGCTCCATGAGGCTCACACTTGATTATCCATATGTAATTTACAGTTGGTGCTTAATTTGTAATGAAAGAGGTGCAAGGGCTCAAGCAATTTTTTTTTTTATATTCACAACTGGTAGAGCAAGCCCAGAGGTGCCAGGTCTATGAACTGCCAAGCAGAGAGGTGCCGGCAGGGTCGGGGGGGCTTCAGCCCTGGCAAGTCCTGGCACAAATTAAGCACTGCTTATACTTCCTCAAAAATGACCTCCAAATTTGGTTCACTGAGTCTAAGCTGATGTAACTTACACATTAAAGGGCTGGAAGAGAGAAATGTAGCAACACTGGAAACACTAGGTTTGTGTAAGTGACGATTCCAGGATCAGTCCTTAAATGTTTATGTATTGCAGCTACTTACCATGACATGTTTTTCTATCAGGCAGCAGAACAAAACCTCGTGGGCACGTACAGTAATAGGAGCCAGGGATATTTACACATCCCAGAGTACAGCCATGGTTCCAAAAAGCACATTCATTGACATCTGACGAGAAACAAATGTATGACACAGTAGAGTCATTATACTTTTAATACATGCAAGGTCATGGATTAATAAAGCTAAGTAACACAAGGTTCTAGAAGAAATTCTTATTTAGTTGTTCTACTGAAGATAGGATATTTCTTTTGTCAAATATGCTGGTTTTAATAAACTACGAAAAGCAAACTTGTAGAGTTCAGTCAAACAAGCTAGATAACGTACTGATTTATAATTATGAAGGGTACAAATTTTAAGTGCCTAAGGGCCAATTTTTAAAGGTATTTAGGCGCCTCAGTGACTTAGGGCAAAATTTTCAGAAGCACCTAAATGACTTAGGATCCTAAGTTCCACTTTCTAAAGTGATTCAATTTTATTTCAATAGAAGTTAGGCACCTAACCTGCTAAGACACTTTTGAAAATCCTACTGGGCACCTATCTGCATCTTTAAGGGCCTAAATACCTTTATAAATCTAACTCCTGAGTGATTAATACCTTTGATACATTTTACCCTAAAACAAGTTCTAAAATTAAAGAAAAAAGTTCAAAGAAAAATACTGGACTGTTTAATTTGGATTAAAACAAGTGAGGTAAAATTTTGAAAAGTAAGAGGTTTAGGCAATTGAGTAACTTTGGAAAATGTGACTGAGGTGCCTATATCACTTAGACACGTTTTGATCATTTTATCCTTGGAGTTAGATTCATTTCAATTCTTATAAGCACACAAAATTATCCATGCTTATCTGAACATCATCTAACTAATCCAAACTGAGACTGCAAAATTTCACAAAGAACAAACTTTCTTGAGGTATTTTGGTACTTCTGCTTCTAGATTTAGTCAGAACCCGAACATGTGAAAACAAAATATGATAAGGAAAAAAAGAAAGCTAACTGAAATTTTTAGAACCTCCAGAAAAAACATAATTCAAGATTTGAGAAAAGTGTGGGAGAAAGCGTATCCAGCTTCCCTACCCATCCCATGGTTTGAACCATATATTACCTTCACAGTATTGCCTATTTCTACTCAGAACAAATCCATTCGAACACTTGCACCAATGAGTCTTGGAGTCATCCCTGCAGATTCTTCTCTTGCAGTTTTCTTTGTTCAAATGGCAGGATCTGTGTTCTGGAAGAGTACATGTTTTCTAGGATGGAGACTGATTTATAAAATACAAAATTCACCTTGACATACAGAACCTGATTTCATAATCACTTTTCATGTGGAAGTCAGATTGATCTGAAAGACACTTTCATACAGGCACAATCAGACCCTGATACTCAATGAGAAAGAAGGACACAAGCATCTTTGATCTCATCCTCCAAATCCTGCCTCAAAACCCATTCACCATGATTTCCACCCTGGTGTTGTCTACTCATTAATAATTAATTAATTGTTATTTGTATTGTGGTAGTACCTAGGAGCCCCAGTTCTGGATCAGGACCCCAATGTGGTAGGCATTGTACAAAGACAGAACAAAAAGATGGTCCCTGCCCCAAAGAGTTTACAATCTAAAGCTTGCTTTGCCTCGATCAGTCTTGCTGTATAAACTGATAGTTTGCATACTGAAATTGATGTTAATATCCAACAGTCTAGGCTGCCTCTGTCACAAGTTAAAAATACACTTAATCGAAATAAACCCATCAACTACCCACCCAGCACAAAACAACTCCCAACTATATTTATCCTCATGCTAAACTCCTCTCCTCCAAACAATCCCAAAGCCTCCACTAAAGCATGCACGGACAGTCAACAGAGGTTATTTTGGACCTTTACTCTGAGAGTGCAGCTAGAGTGCCTCCACCCATCACAGTTGTGGGAGGAGAGGAGCAGGATCTCCAGTATGTAGGTTCCAAGTCTAGTTAGTTTGTACTGTATTCATCTGCCAATTCTAAGGAAACTCCTTCTCTTTAAAGTTTTGCTTCTTCTGGTGGAAGGCTATTTTAATCCTGCCAGTTAAGAGCAAAGATGCTGTGGGCTCTAACTCTTGCTTCTCTTCAGCTGTCTCCACAAATTAGGGAAATAACCTCATATCATTTTCCATTGGTAAAATCAAGTCAGCAAGCTACTATCTAAAAATGAAGCTCCTTGTGCTCCAACACGAGAGTAGGGGCAGACTAAAAACCATGACTGTGTAGGATCATTTATGGCCACTTGCCAACACAGGTAGTTCCTGGAGGCATCAGGAGAAAGGGCAGAACTGGTTTTGCTGGAGACCCCTGGTCAATAGTCAGAGGCTCACAAGATGATTTTTGTTGGTTTGCAAAGTCAAAGTGGTGAGACTCATCTGGGCCAAATGCAAGATGATCCCTCAACCAGAAAAGGATTGTCTGCCTCTGTGATCCACTTTGCTGTCTCCACCTGTCTGTTCATGTACAAGAGAATGGTCCCTTTACAAAGAGCTTATCACCTTGCCAACAGTGCGTATGATATTGCATCCTGTTTCATACGCTAATCATTTTATTGCTCTCTGTTGTTTATATAGGACTAATAATTAATCATCTACTTTGTTCTGCTGCCTGGACTTTATGGAACGTTTGCAGTGAATTGTCTTCCTTGTCATGTTCATTGTCACTTTGGACAATGGGGAGTCATTTACCTTATCTACTGTGCGCTACTTATGATGAGACTCTCACAACTTTTTTCCTAGCAAGGGCAGGGGGATTGTTCTTGCCAATAAATAGGAGTTAAGAGTAGACACCAGAGCAGGTGATCTGCCACTATAACAGTATATACAATGGGCACATGCATGGAGGGACAAGGTCGAGGAGTGTGCTTAAAGGAACTAGAATCTGTACAATGAGGTTTTGCCATTTTCTACAAATAGGAGGTACACACCTGTGCAAGAACCTAATTTCACAAAAGATTTGGCCAGTGCAAGTAGTCCAGGCCAGACAGCCCCATGTCAACAGGAATGGCAATGGACAATCAGCTGCCAGTAAAGGTCACAGAATCATAGAATATCAGGGTTGGAAGAGACCTCAAGAGGTCATCTTGTCCAACCCCCTGCTCAAAGCAGGACCAATACCAACGAAATCATCCCAGCCAGGTCTTTGTCAAGCTGGGCCTTAAAAACCTCTAAGGATGGAGATTCCACCACCTCCATAGGTAACCCGTTCCAGTGCTTCACTACCCTCCTAGTGAAATAATGTTTCCTAATATCCACCTAGACATCCCCCACTGCAACTTGAGACCATTGCTTCTTGTTCTGTCATTTGCCACCACTAAGAACAACTGAGCTTCATCCTCTTTGGAACCCTCCTTCAGGTAGCTGAAGGACGCTATCAAATCCCCCCTCATTCTTCTCTTCTGCAGACTAAACAAGCCTAGTTCCCTCAGCCTCTCCTTGTAAGTCACGTGCCCCAACCCCCTGATCATTTTCATTGCACTCCGTTGTCCCGGGTCTATAAATGTGGATGGGACCTATAGAGGGGCTCTGATCCTCCAGAGGGCAGAATGGGATCCTATGATAGTGCCGAAGCAGCTTTCCTAAATAACATAGCACAGCATCAACAACAAGGAATGCCTGCCTCTGGCACGTTAGAGACAAAGACATAGGGTCAGATAAAGACCTTATTAGAGCAGCTTATCCACAATAACAACTACTAAAGAACACAAAGGAAAAAAGTATCCGAGTTAAGCTAGCAGTTGAACTTTAAGATGACAAAAGCAGAGCTGATTGTGATTCGATTTCAAATAATCTTCTGTTTGCTGCCAAATACTGTTGTTATTGGTTCCCTGTGAATCCTATTAAATAGACAAAGATCTCTCGTTCTGCATTTATTTTATTTTAACTCTATTACCATAGTTAACTTAGTAAAGCATTTTGGGACACAGTTTGCATAAAAGATGGGATCTACTTTAAACTGACATGCACTGTACAATACTAGATGGTACGCTACTAGAGAAGACGCTGCTTCTTTATTGGAAGTATACTGCTTTATCCTCAAAACAGCAGCCCTCAAAGAAGAAGACAACAAGTACACTCGCTGAATAGAAATAAAAAGTGGCAGGAGTTTCTAAAAACTGTTCTGAAAATTCCATTTTTTACACTTACAGCAGTTAGATATTTAATATATATGTATCTGGCTACCATATCTAAGAACTACTTCAGGTGTCATATTACTAACTAATCCCCAGAATTTACAAGGAAAACCAAAGCAAAAGCCAGGTAAGGAATAAGAGGAAGCTGTGCATGATGAATAGGAATATGTGGGGCACAACTCTCCTTCTGCAGGATACAGGTAACTTCCAGTCAAATCCACGGGAGTTACATTCTGCAGGGGGAGGATCATGCCCTTAGATGCTCCTGTATTAGCAGAGAAAACACCATCTGTAATAGGATAAGAACTATAGTGTACGCTGTTGACTTCTTCCCAGGACACACAGTGAATCTGCTTAGAGAGAATCTGCTCTTATTTCCTAAATATCTAAGTATCATTATGGTTCAAACCAAAAGAGAAGAGCAGGAAAATCAGCTCCCCATCACAAATGTAAAGAAATTAATTAGTTTAATAAACACAGAACACTCAGTGAGGCAGAAATTAAGGAGATTTCCAAATGTTTATCCTTTTTGTGTCCTGGACAGCATTATTTTCAGAGACTGTCTAGAGATAAGAAAACAAAGCCAAGAATTAATCCTATGGATAACTGACTGGAACCTTTTCAAAAAAAAGAGTCAGTGGTAAGCACTACAGAACAGGATAGATCTTGCAGTATGGGTAGCAAATGGAGATAAGGTGCAATTACTAAATGATTGATCACAAGTTCTGTCCCAGAAGACATGGAAGCACTATGCCAAAAAATATGTGGTTATTTACAATAAAAGACCCAAAATGTTAGAGATCCGGCTTATAGAATCTGCCCACAGATAGTTAATTCAGTCCAGAGCCTTGGGTCCTTTGGACTGTAATGTTACTGGATGCCCAAACAGCCCTGGCAAAACCCTACCTACTTCCATATGCAAGTGGCCAGAAAATAGCACCCCAGTCACAATCACCATGACCCCTATGTATTTATGAACTTGAAGCTTGATTACTGCAACTCACATAAAGGAATGGAGCCACATGCCTAGCTAAGCCTCCAGTTGGGACAAAATGCAGCAGCCTCTTTGTGTAGCAACACAGGCTGTTGTGAACACATCACCCAAGGCTTTGCTTCCTGCACTGGCTCCACATGGAATATAGAGCACAGTTCAAAGTCTCTGTCCTGATACTCATATTTCCAAGGGACTGGCCCCACTGCCAACTTGTCAGATCACCTCTCACTCCATAGTCATAACCTCTCTCAGTGGCTACATTCTAATAGAATAATAGAGAGAAAGAATGAGAAGGGAAAAGAACAAGATGGTAAATGCCACTGCAACGTAAAGAGAGGTCATTTTCTTCACATTACCTATGACCAGTTGGTGATCCTGGTTTTAAACTTCAGTAAGAGGTGCTTATGCCTCATATGCTCTGGAAAACTGGCTGGATAGATTAACTGAGCCCAGCAATATTTTATTTAGACAAAAACATTGCCTGAAGCTGGTAAAAAAAATCTGTCACTAATATGGACCCTCGTTCCTTGATCATTAGAATTAAAGTGCTATACATCCGTATTATACTACATCCATAGAACTTGTAGAATATATTGGATCATACAACTATGCAGAAAGCTGCTTTCAAAATAAATAGAAAACAGCACCCAAAAAAACCCCCACCCTGAATTTCCCTCAAACAAAACTCAATTATCCAAATATCCTTTTTATGGGGAGGAGTTTTCAGGCTTCTTGACCTGTCTGTGCCCAGCTCCCTTCAGCAGTTGGTGCTTCTGTAACTAGGACCGAGTGCTCACAAGCTTATTTTTGTCTCCCAAATGATTATTTTTGGTTTAATCTCCCTAATCATCTGGGATTGCCTGACCCTTTATTGGGTAAAAAATAGCTGTGCTGTTGCTGCTGCTGAACATGAGTATGCAACCACCCCCACCCACACACATGCAGCAAACCCCGCATGTGACCACACAGGTGAGAAAGTACAAGAGAGCTTGTTCATGTGCTCTATTTCCAATTCACCCTCTAAATTCAACCACATGGAAAATAGCCTAACAATTGTATTTCATACGCATTATTCTACCCAACCATAATATGGAAAGTGCTGGCCAACTGGTAGAAAAGCACATCAAGAATTACTATTTAATCAAATATGAAAGAAGTTCTTGGTTCAGGTTTGGTGGGAAGTGTCAAAATTTGAGCTGCTTGTCTCAAAGAGATTAGCAACACTATAAGCTGCTTCCACTGGACTTTTATAAAAAATATCATGGAACTATTTCTATTAGCCTCACGAATGAATCATAGAGGCCATTTTCTTAACCCTGTCTGCTTTAAGGATCAAAGGAAGTTACAAATACTCAGAACCACTGAAAATCAAAAGATTTATATATGGATTTAGGATCCTAAATTTAGATACCCATATTTGAAAATTTTGGCAATAAAACCTAAAACTGGGGCTAAGTTTTGCCTGACACTAGTATCCCTTTAAACAGAACAATATTTACAGGGGGGAAAAAAGATAATTAAAGGAGAAATCAGTTTTTGAGATGTGATGCTGACAGTCTATAAACCGTAAGTAGAAGTGGCAAGTATTCCAGAGGAATTATACATTTATCAGCGGCTGAATCTGAAGCTATTTACCTCAGATTCTTTATCATGTGAGAAGAACTTCTTCCGCCTTCCACACTTTGCCCCACAGAATAAGGCTGTTGCATCAGAAGACTGTGGTATTTACATCATGACATTGTGAGAGTACATTGCCTCAAACCCAAAGTCAAATTAATGTCCTGTTAGTTGTGAAACAGTCATGACAAGCTCAAGACTGTCCTGTTAAAGAAAAAGGGGACAGTGGAGGACCTCTCCAAAGCAAAGCATTCACCTAATGAAAAAAGTCTGCAGCATATAACCCAAATTTGATCTTTGGCAGGAATTGTAGCAGTTAAACATTTCCTGTCAGGTTCTTTTGTACCTGAGGAGAACTTACTTGCCATCTGTGTTACTGTTTTAAATAAGGTTGATAATTCACATTTAACGCTGTGTTGCAGCAAATGTTGACTTAGCTCCTACAAGGCATCCAGTTAGAGCCTACATGCTCTCATCTCCAGGCTGCTGTGTTGTAAGATCCCCTATAAATCTTATTTGTGTTTCGGACAAATTAACCTTCTCAATCCTGGTTCTTGGGCTGGATAAGCTAAGCAATGCACATGAAAAGTCCAAAAGGATCATCTGGATTGGGCAAGGTAAGCTTCTTTTTCTCCCCATGTATTATAAGAAGCCATTTGGGAGAGGAAAAAAATGCATTACAAGCACCACTTACTTTCATGCTTCTACCAAATTATCCTTGCAGTAAACTACAGACAGCATGGCACATATTAAAAAAAATTGACAGTTTATCCACTAAAGAAAAGCAGGGGGAAAACCCTTTTTCAATTGAACCGTGGACAGTGAAAAGCGGTATATACTCTTCGGGGGGAGGGGGAGGCAAATACATTTAAGCTCCAATGAGAAGAGTAAAAGCTAAGTGCCCAGCATCAATAAGCTTTACATTATGTACTTTGCCTCAAGGGAACGCTTATAACCCAGCTGACAGCCCCTGGCATTCATTGTATCAGCAATTATGAATTAGCCAGTTTCTTCTCCTCCCACCCCTTCCACATGCAGACACATCCTACTGGTCAATACCAGCTCAGGATTTAGGAGAAATTATGCAGTACCTTCCAAACCTGGGTCAACTAATTGTATCACATTGAGCAATATGCAGACACTTCCGCGTCTGAACCACATCTACCCTGGTCTGGTGGGTGGGTAGGTGAGTGTGCATTTTTTTTTCCAAAAGGAATGATTCAGTCTCCCAGGTTCAAAGTAACATGTTGTACAGAGCAGTGGAAAAATCTCTGAATAAAGGGACAGGCTCCTTAAAGTCATGGCTATGCGTTTTGTTTTCATGCAAGCACTTGCCATTCGATTTTAACTGCTAGCATTCCTGCTGCAGCAGAATAAATGCTTGAAGTGAACATTAGATATTTCCACAGGAGATACCTCTTGAAGATCTTAGTTTCTACCACTCCATGGTACAAGAAGAGGGAAGAGTGGGTCCAAATATGGCATCGGATGGAGTGAAGGGAGAGGAAGGCCAATAGATGGATAAGAGATATGAAGTTAATAAGTGTCATGGCGTAGTTTCCAAATTATGTTTCAAGAGGAGGTTTTTTTACATTATAATTTTTGTTAAATACTCTATGTTCCATACCACCTGAGTTGCTCAGAATCTCATGGTTCTTCACCTTCCATGGGAGCTCTGGAATTACCATAGTACACTCTCAGGTGCCTGATTCTCCACTGTCCTGCACTTTGTGTAGTTGCTTATATACTTGGACAAAATAAGTGCAAAATGCCACTGCATCTAAATAACAACCATCCACACCCAGTTGGGTAGGTATAAATGACTACACAAGGTGCAAGACAGTGGAGAGTCAGATCCCAATTTTTTTCCTCCTCTCTGGGTATTTATAATGCATCCATCACTGTGGTATTTAGGTGCCATGTTGTAATGGTGGGGATCCCTTCCACTTATATTCATTTTGTGATCCCACAGTAAAATACCCATGGTGTGATCATACTTTGAGGTGCCCTACTGTAAATCACACAGACTCACACTTCTTATTTAAAAATTTCTATTGAAATTCCATATCAGTCCTAGGGTAAGCAGTGCGATCCTTAATCCAGTTACTCCACTGTGAGACTGAGACATACATATATACTGTTGGTTGGACATTTCATACATTTCTCACAACAACTTGGGACTGATAGCAAGATTTTCAATTATGCCTTAGAATGAAAGGTCCATAAGGGGACAGGTATTGAGGAAATTAGCCTAGAATGCGAGTTGCCAAGGTATATGTTTGATATACTTAGGGATATGCGAGTGCGCACGCGCACGCACACACACACAAATAAATTAATTCATGTGGATGTTCCTCATTAGTAAATTAATAGAATTAGATTGTTCTCTGTGTACTTCCTAACTGAAGGTCCTGTTAAAGTCATGCATATTGAGTGAAACCCTGGCCCCCATGCAGTCCATGGGAATTTTGTCATCAACTTCAACAGAACTCTTGTTGAAAAAAATTCTATCCTGAAAAATTAAATGGTGTGACAATATTCTTATACACATAAGTGTGTCATTATATGGTGACTTACCAACATCTCGAGCATCTGTTCTTGCACCAGGCTGTTTAAATGGATGCACCACTTTTATTTCAGCAGGTGGTAAAAATGATGGTTTCAGGCTGATTGTGACTATAACCTTTCCTGTAAATTTATTGGCTCTCTGGATCCTGTCAGTTTTTGGGTCTGGATAGTAGAAGTGCTCAGCAAACAGAGATATGCCCAATAAATGGTGTCTGGAGTGGAGAGGAAATAACAAATAAGTAACATTTGATTTCATTCCTATTTGATCATTTGCTTAAGGTCTCCTGAAAACATGGAAAATCTATATCAACCTGTGGTAAACGTCTGTCTCAAATCTGGACTTAGCGTTCAAAATCTGAGTGTTTGCTGTAAACCTCCCCCAAGCTTATACCCAGCTTGGATCTTATCTCGCTGCCACCAACCAGGATTTTTAGGGTCCCTGGTCACCCCGAGTGCACCCAAACCCTTCCTTGGGGGACCCTCCAAGACCCAGACCCCTGGTCTCCCTAGCTCTCCCCAGCTCCCCCCGCTTTTCCCTGGGTGAGCCTGGGCGATGCTATACTTAACTCCTTGATACAACCAGAGAGGCAATCTAGCTTCGCCGAGGCTTACATTCAAACCTAGTCAGCTCACACAAGAAATTCACCCTCCCTTTTGTCCCGTAGCCTTTTCCCGCCCTGGGACAATAGGAAAGTAAGACACAGAGCTTGGGCTTTCCCTCCCCTCTGCCTAGCTGTCACAGAGATAACAGAGCTCTGGGCACAGAAATTCCTCTCCCGTTGCCTCACTAGGAAAAGACTTCCACGAGTTTTAAAAGAGAAACTTTATATAAAAAGAAAGAAAATACAAACAAATATACTGCATTAAAGATCAATACAGGCTCTTGCTTATAAGAAAATATGAATAAACAGTCTGATTTAAAAGATAGCCCACTTAAACCAGTCCAGCAATCAACACCCATGTAAATACAAATCAAAGCACATCACAGCCGATTACTTTGTTTCCTTTGTACTCACACTTGAGTAGAATATTTAAAAGAAGATGGAGTTAGAAGAAAAGCTTGTTTACTCACAGCCGAGGAAAACAAAAAGACACAGAACAAAAAACCTCCAGAGGTTCCCCCCCTTACTTTTGAAAAAACCGGTTTCCTGATTGGTCCTCTGGTCAGGTGTTTGGTTCCCTTTGTAAACCCTTTACAGTAAAAGAAAATTAACCCTTACCTTACCTATCTACTTATGACACAACCACATTTGCTTCAGATACTCTGATATACTTTTTATCAGAAATTAAAACCTGTGAACATGTGATTGGTTTGTGAGGTATGGTATGACAGCTGAAATGTCACTGTGGACACAATATACTGTGGCTCACAACATAGCACACAACATACTGCACATACAGTGGGGCCATCCAAACAATTACTAACAACTCCTGCAGCTTGAGTGACTAGTTGACCAGGACTAGTTCACAGAGAAAGTCCTGGTATTCCGGCTAACTCTATTGAACCATGTGCCACTATGCCATGTGCCTTTGTGGAAGGAACAATGCCTGTTAAGCATCCCCATTTCTTTGAGAGACTACTGATTTTTACCACCCTCGGCTGGGTTCCTGAGCCTCTCAGGAGCAAAAGAGAGGCTGGAAATTCTGCATGGATGGCTCGTAAGAGTAGTATGCTGGCATCCATTTCCCAGAACATACACATGGGAGGATGAGGGAGGAGACTCTGCCCTTTCCAAAGCTATCCTCTTCTGGTTATATATTGGCTATTCTGAAAATGTTGTGCCATTTTATCTGTACTTTACAATCTTTATTATTTCCAGACTCAAAGAAGAAAGGGAAGAGGATGTCTTTATCAGACATAGCCCTAAAAATATTTAGTTTCCCTCTATCCAACACAGAAAAACTTACCGGGCAGAATGTTTGGGCAAATGAATAGAGCCACCGTTATAGTCACATGATCCAATGCGTGAAACATCTTCTTTACTGTCATACTGGATCCAAAAGAGTCTTGTGTCAATAAAATCCAGTGAGATGGTCTTTATTTTTTCTGTGGTCCTCAAAACAATTCTCATGTCAGTTCCATCAAGGACTGCTCTGTGAACGCTGGAAAGAGCACCATCTGAAGACCAAAATATAAACCTAAAGACAAAAAAGAGTCATATTTTGAAAACTATTTGCAAGATAGTGCAGCAGCTGTTGAAAATTATCTGTTTAGCTCTCCCTTTTTTCAGTATTCTTCATTTTTAATCACGTACTCCCAGAACAGAAACATCTAATTCAGAAGCTGAGTAATACCAAGATATCTGTTGCATGAAGGAAAATCAGATATGCAGAAACTGTCCACCAGAAACAGAATGTTTACAAAATACCCTTTTTCAACACTTGTGCAGTATCATTTAAAAGTCCATAAAATATACATATCTAAGTGGATTTGAGTCTTGCTCTTGACATACTATTGACATTATGGTTTACATCTCTTAAAGACTTCCGAGGCTTGCAATCTTAAAGGCTCTCTGTCATTTAGGCAAATAATTTTGATGCATTTGTTACTCATCAGAAACATTTTTAAAAATACTTTTCCTACTTTTTTAACTGCAGATGTATCAGAAGTGCCAATTCTAGTCTCCCCTGGTTTTGCTGGAGGAGCAGTTGTGGGTCTGAGCGTTTACACGTTGTGAGCTCTCACTTTAATTAAATGGGTGATCATCATTTCTCCAAAATGTTCATTAGCTATTGGAGTTAAATAGATGTTAACGATTACAAAAGAAAAAAAGTTTTATACAGTCTGACTAAAAATGTCCTCGGCACTCAGTTCTTAGCTTCCTGCCTCTTTCTCCCATTATATGATAATGTCAAAGTTCTTCAGTCACTACAGAAACTTCTAGAACAGACAAGATCTGAGTGTCTAATGTAAAAGATTAGCAGGAAAATAAAACCTTAAACAACAAAGGGGGAAAATATTTGGCTTTATCTTTATATATATATATATATAGTAAATAGGGCAAACACCTTATTTTCCCCCTTTTCAGGACACCTTTAAGATAGAAAATAATTTTGGTTACTGAATTGTATCTTTTAACAACTGACGACTGTCCAATGGCAACCAATGTAGTGCTAAGATTCATTTTATAATTTTTTTTTCACATCTAAAAATGTTTTCAAGGGGACTGAATGGTTGAGAGAATTAGGTAACAAGACACTAGAAACTCCCCAAGGAAAATCCACTTTAGTGGTAACCAAACATTGTTTCCAAAAGTGCAGTCATGATCTAGCAACACCCTTGTTGACTCTCCCCAACAGAGACAATATTGTCACCAAGAACCACTCACCCCTACAGAGATGCCTGCAAGTCAGGGAAAAGGCACATGACTAGGGAAAGCCTGCACTGCTTCTGGCTATGCTGTATCTCTTCTGTGGATAAATACAGCTCTTCTGTCCCAAGCAATTTTAATCCAGAATCTGTTTTACCGGAACTTAAGTGAAAAATACCCGTTCTAATATTTTATTGATTTCATTTAATCTAAATATTAGGGCACAGCCACAATGTCCTGCAAACACTTGGGCATGCCCAATGAGACTAGACTATTCACTTATACAAAATTACTTGTTCTCCTTGAGGTTTGGAGGATCAGGGCCTATATTTGCACATGACCTGGCTTGGCCACAGTTCCTCCAACAATATATGGATAGTTGTTTTATTTTATAGGATTAGGGTTTTTTCTTCTCTCTTTGTTTTACGATTGCACACAGAAATTTCAAAAAGTATTATCACATTCCATTGGTTTCATAGCACTAAAATTGTTAGACATAAACATCCCATTCAGACCAAAAGTGTAAGATCGTACTGAATTTGAAAGAACTACAATGCTTCTTAAATGTACAAAATAATTTACCACAAATCCTGTGTATTATCATTATTCTTATTTATGTCACGGGAGTACCCGGAACCCATAGTCATGAAAGGGCCTAACTGGGTAGGTGCTATACAAATGCAGGAGGAAGACTCAGTACTTGCGCCTGGAAGTCTACAATCTAATTGTTGTGGTATGTGCTATGTCAGTCTGATACAGATGAAAAATGTTTTAGTAAGGACAATATGAGGTGGCTACTATAGCAATTTTCAAACACGGCAATAATAATTGTTCGCTCTTTTATAGTGCTTGTTATCTCAGGATACCAACATGTTTTAAAAGGTTGGTTAAATTCTATAATCTCCATTTTACAGGTGGAGAAATGGAGAAACAGAGCCATTAAAGGCCCATTCCAAATCACATGAACTTCCATTAACTTCAGCATAAGTTGGATCAGGCCCAAGTGATGTGCACAAGGTCACACAGCAAATTAGTGGGAGGAATTGAAACCAGATTGCCTGACTCACAATCCCTTGCAGTACCCCTAGACAACTGCGCCTCCTCTACAGATTCTTGATCATGTGTAAATTCTACACAGGAAATAGAGGAATACAGAAAAAGTTTACTTTATTATTCTGTAGCAAAACCAGCCAAGCATATTTTGAGAAAAATGTGATTATTAATTTAGCTATCATGCTGATCTTCATTACTTGAGAGTTGTACACATTTCCAGGAAGATATATTTCTTCTTAGTTTCTGACATTGCATATGTTTGTCCCTGTGGAAATTAATTCACTGACTGCTTGACTTCACTATATTAATATTAAAATAGCACCATCAGGACTTTCAGACAAACAGACTGTCCTAAAATATAAAAATGATACATAAGAAAGCAGACTTCTAAGAGGACCTAAACAGTTTTTTAATAGCTAACTAGCCTGACAGGGCAGCATGTGAGTAATGCTTTAAAATAAACCCCTAGCTGATCACACATAGGTTTATATATACACCTTAGTCTGTCCACAGAGTTCATAATAGTTTAGCAAATATATTTTCATTATTCCATTCATAAAATGTTTCTATGTGGCTCTCGGCTGAAAAGGTACAAGAACTTGTGAGAACTTCCAAATCAGTAAATGTGAAGTCAGTACAGAAAACAAGTACTCTGGCATTCAGCCTTTTAAATCATGCTCAAATGGTAACCCAGTGAGGAATATAAATATTGTTGGCTAGCATGAAAAGAAGGTTAGTCTGTAAGTGCAAAAGAGGCGGACACGTGAGCCTTAACATTAAAATGTCTCGACAGCGGTGATGAGCGGCTTCATTGTAAATAAAAAGTGCCAACAAAAATATTTTATTGCCATATCAATATGAAGTACCTCAATGTCTCCTCCGCTGTTATTTTAAAAATTACCAATGAAAGAGCTTTACACAGTCAAGAGAAGTCAACACAGAGTATTCAGGGTGATCATACAAATATCTCTTCAGACCAGCCAAATCTCCCTGCATGGATGCATCTATGAATGGCTCTCTATGTAAATTGTTTTGAGCCTAGAGAAGCTCCCTTATCAAGTCTAAAACACTAACATTTATAGAGCAGTAACAGCAGTCAGTAGCTTTACAATCGGTATTCAAGCTGACCAAAATTGGAGGCAAAAATAATAGAAAGAGGGGAACAAAGAAAACCACTATGGCATTAGCTGAGGGGCTCCATGCCTGTGAATGCTCCAGGTAAACAAAATGTCCAGGCCCACTAGCAGCTTACCCTAATAGGCCAGGAGCCAAAATTTGCCAGCCCCTGAAATATAGGGTCAGCTTATGAAAGGGTCATACAGTTTTTGCTATTTTTACCTATCCATCTTGGGGGCTTGGCTTATAAATGAATGAGCTAATGAACAAGCATATACAATAAGTACTATATGCTTAATACGAATTGTGTTATAGATTCGGACTTCTCAGCATTTTCAGGCATCATTCCTGCTTTACCAAATGAAGATCAAACTCATTCCCCTTAAGTCCTCCACCTCCATCAACTGAGGCCTCAATGGCTCCTTCCCTGACAATCAATAACCTCCTCATTACTCTTCCCCCGACCTAAGCCCATCTCCTCCCTTGCAAACAGAGATCTCCCTCCTCACTTTAATGATGAACTGGGCGGGGGGAGGGGAGTCAGGCTCTGTGTTGGATTACAGTATGCTGCAGCCACCTTCCACTCTATTTATCTTTATTGTGTTCTTGGGGAAGTTGTAACAACCACTTGACATTTGATCAACATACTGTACGCAAGCTATTCCGTTAGCCTACAAGAAGCCATCAGAGCATTTGGTTTATTTTGAGACTGATTCAAAGAACTTATAAACTCAGGCAGAGTTACCTTTTCCCAGGGTCAACAGCAATACTTGTGGGATGACCTACATCCTTTAAAAGGACTCGGGAATTGTTTCCATTCAAGTCAGTTGCTTCAATAGTTGCTTTCTGGTGGTTGGCCCAAAGAATATCTTGATTTATCCAGTTGATGGCAAACCCTGCAACACCTTTTTCAACATAGCGTAGTCTCTGTAAATAGAAATTAAAAACATTAAAAAAACCAACCCTAATTACCATCCGGAAGTTATCACCAAACCAAATAGTGACCTGCAAACACATTGAGGCTTCCATTTAAATCCACTGGCTGGTCTCTTTTTAATGGCACCACAGAGACTAGATTTCCTTGCTTGCTCTTTAATCACCTTGATTTGTGCTGCACTTCTCCCCAACTGTCACCTACATCTTGAAGCATAAACCATTGAGTTAAGTCATGCTAAGCTAAGTTCTCAAATGAAAATCAGGCAGGGGTATCCCAAAGTTGCCCAGATTTTCCATTTACCTAAATTTATTTTGTATTTCCTAAGCTATAAAATATCCATTCGCACACTGGAAAAAGCCCTAATGCTTCAAGTTCATAAATGCAGGATAAGTCAATGAGGATGCATGTAGACACAGGAGTTCACCTGTGAGGTATTCATTGCAGTCCACTGCAGACCTGGCAGCGTTTTGGGTTCTGGAAGTGCTGAAGTTCCTTTGTCTTTGCCACACAACCTTAGTCAGATATAGAGCACAGCTGTTTCTGAGCAAGAGAGGTAATGCTGAAAGGAGTGTTCATGTAAAATTAGGACTCAATTAGTAGTTTCAAGAAAAATGTCAGGGGAGTTGCGTACATTTTCTTCATACTAGCTGTGCCAGCTTGGGTTTCCAATGGTATATGTAAAGCTGGTAGAAATTAGTGCTGTCTGTGAGAAAAACAAACCTAGATCTGTCTGAATTTCCTCCCCTCAGCCTTTATTCTATCACCATCCCCTCACCTTATTAAAGAGATCATGTGTATTGTGAATGCCAGTGGGGTAGCCCACTGAACACAGACCTCTCTGTTGCTGCCAAGGCTAGTGTGCCAGGGACGCACACTTCAATGCTACAACTGCATCACTATATCTGAAGAGTAGCCCCTCACATCAGATTTGCCATTATACATGGTTTCTTGGAGAATCCCATGGCAATTACCACCTTACCTCTTGTTTTGTGCCATTCAGGTACACTCGTTGCAGAAGCCCTTTTTCAGAGTCCACCCAATACATTTTCTCCTCTTTGTAATGAAAATCTATGAGCACTGGTACGCCAGCATTGGCAACTAGCCGTTCGTGATTGATCCCCTCTCTGTCAATTCTGAAGATGGCATTTCCATGGCTAAAAATTAGGAATGGTGCAGGATCTGGGGGAGGGGAAAGAAATGTGCTCATACATAGGTATTTTTCTTTGATGACATTAAATTCTTTTCAGCACTTTTCCAGTCACAGGGCTGGGGAAAACTTATAATACTCATACCTCACAATGTTCTGCATTCTAAGGGTCATCACCCATTTTAGTCCCAAGGTTATCTATGTTTCACGTTAATTTGATGCCCTCTCGCTTTTTATTGTTGAAAATCAACTGAATCAAAAATTACAGACTCATGAAACAGAGAACACAGAAAGAGTTATTTACACTGAAAGACAGAATCCCACAGCATTTTAAGTTTCCTGGATGAATACTATTTTTGGTGACCCTCATTTTGGGTCTCAGTGAAACTGTGTGGGGCCATCTTTGAGCTTTAGCAGGTGAGAGGTATGATGTTACTAAATGGAAAATCAAAATAAAGCAATTACTGAGTAAAGCCAAGATTTTCAACAATTGAAATGCCTACATGTCTACTATAGCATACCTCTCAGGGACCAGAAATCTGAAGACTTCATACAAATGCTTCAATGCTCTAATCTGGATATTTGATAAATATGGAGCTCTTTAATAACACAGACAACAGCAATTCTCTTGATAAACTTGACAGGGCAGCATAGAACAAGCTTTAGGAACACAGGAATTCCTATGTTCCTGCTGGCTGTGGGCTCTCCCCGAGCTGTTGTTCAGAGATTTCTAGTTTCCCCTTGAGACTCTGCCACCAGTTGCCTTGGACTGGGAGTGGGATCTGGCTGCCTCCTACCAGCAACTGGGGGATGCTCTAGCTGGGTTCCTGGCCCATTGGTATGCTGGTGATGGGGGCTTCCCATCTCCTGAGCCTAGAGAGAGATGACTACTACACTGACTAGCCCTGAGTGGCTGCATCTGTATGGTTAGTATCCTCCCAGATTTCTCTCTCTCTTTGGTTGGAGCAGTCCCAGCCCTAACCACACAGAGACAACCAGAGAGTCTTTTCAGATCTCCACACTGGGGGATGAAGGTCCTGGTGCAGAGTAGCAGAGACTGGCCAGGTCTGAGCATAGGTAGCTCATGGGCACCAGGAAAAAGCTGCACATAGAGACTCATGCAGTCACTAGTTATTATTATTAATTCCCAGACACAATCCACACTAGGATGGAGTTAGGGTTGAGAGCATATCACTAACTTATTGCTGCAAGTATACTACACTCAGGGAATTAAGAACTAAGGTTAAAGGTAAGGAATGGAAATGCACAGTTAGGGCACCCAAACAACCTTAACTCTGCCCTGTAGTGACATCATGCAATAGCCATATGACTTTGATTTGTACATTAGTGTGTCTGTGGCCCCAGATTACATTAATCCAATGTATGGGTCTTGTTAGTTTATTTTACTAACATGATTTCCCCCTACAGGGCAGAGTTAAGGTTGTTTGGGTGCCCTAACTGTGCATTTCCATACCTCAACATATTTGTGCATTTCTTTTTCAGAAATGAGGGCTTTTAGCAGACAGGTTGTCTACTCTGATAGAAAAGTATCATCATGCATTCCCAACAGCACAGCCCTAGAGGCACTACCCAGAGTCAGAAGGGACGAGAGAGGTATGACAACTTCCTGACTGTGCCCAGACAGGGCCAGTTCGGCATGTGCAGCATTGCAAGCAGTACACATTTCTTTTCACTCAGGCAGTACAAGAAACTGCTTATTGACTGGTATGCTGGTGAGAGAAGGGGCTTCACTATGCCAGTCATAATTCAGTCTTTCATTTTTTTTAAATGTCTTGCATATCAGGCTGCTGCCTAATAATTAGTTTGCCACCAAAACCACATTTGGAGGGGAAAGCACTAAACATTTTAAAGGTAGTTTGTGTGTATGTCTAAAAGGTGTCCGAAACTGGTCAGAGCACATGAAGAGGAGAAAGATGCATGCGAAATCTATTTAAAAAGTTATCCTGAAATGTGTACCATGGGTATCACCCCCATATATATTACAGCTATAAAAGCCATCCATTCACCTCTTGAGTTTAGTTTCCAATACTGCAGGGGAAATTTTAAATCCCTCAAACCACGCCCTGCCACCAGTTTTCACTGCCATACTTTTAACATTCACAAGGATGAATAAGTACATCAGTTTCAATAATAAGTTTCACAAACTTTTTAAAAAATTCTTATTAATACTAGGCATCAGCTTTGATTCTAAACTCAGTTTTCTTCATTCCTGTAAACTTGAACTGGATGTCCTCAAGATGCATAACGCTTGCAAGGTGAAGGTAGACAAATAAAACTCTGTGCCTGATCCACCTCTGATCAAGATCATGGGACTCCTTACCCCTCAAGATTCTGAGTTTGAGTCTGCTTTTAAATAGCAGGTTAGGCAGCAGTTTTTGACCGGAACCCAAGATTTGGTTTATTGTTGTACATGAGGAAGTTGACCAGCACATTGATTTGTATCATAGGCTCTTTTGTACTTGGAGTTTTCAAGGTATTACCCAATTATAACAGCTGCATCTAGGATGTTAGTGACTCTCTTTTTCTGCTGTTTGCACTGACTAAATCCATGTGAGACTATTTCAACTATGTAGACTTGGTTTACATAAATGGTAAATGAATGTTGAACTGCAGGAAGGTTGATTTGTCTCAGGAACCTGACAGCTGTACTGCTTGCATTTTTGCCAATTGCTACACTGACCAAGAGCTTACATATATTTTGTTTTTGGCCTCTCCAGTCAGTGAATTTCTCACAACAGTAGTTTAATTGGGGGCTTTAACTGAAGGGGACTTGAACACATTGAGGAATTTTGTTTTGTTTGGGTCCCTTGTTGTTGTTATTATTTAATATTTACTCTGCGCTATCATCCAGAGACACCAATCAAGTTTGGAGCGTCATTGTATCAGACCCTGTCTGTCTGTCTGCTGTACAGACCGACAGATAGAGACAGTCTGTGCCCCAAAGTGTTTACAGTCTACAAAACACGAAGGAATTTTGTTTGATGAGTTTCCTACTGAATAATTTATATCCAGAGATGGAGATATGAGCTGTCCCATGTTGACAACTGCTGAAGTGAAAAGCCACCTCTCCTTGTCCACACATCATATCTGATACAGATATAAAATATACAGGACTAGGGCTTGATACTCGTATTATTCTTAGAAAGCAGTGCAGGAAATTACCCAAACAACAGCCCCAGAAGCCCTCTTGGAATAGTATTTTAAACATTGAAACTCTCCCTTAGAAAAATAATGATGTTCTCTGGTATCGTTTTCAATTTAATGTAGGACTGTTCTCCGAAAAGCATCTGTGCACAAATGGCATTGTGAGGCTACATTATTTTCCTCTCCTTGGTGTAAACTATGTACATTTGATCTGGACAAGTAAATATAAGATAAAAATGCTTCTTTTAAACTGTCTGTACTGCCTGTAGCCTTGTGACCTCAGCCAGGGACCCAAAAGTCAAGCTTGTTTCTTTCTGGCTCACACTTCATCAGCAGTGTGAGGAAGATGCTAAAGCTAGAAAAGAGCTAACAATTCTGTTGTTGATTTGTGAGCTAGACCCAATCCAGTTCAGTCGTTCTTAGCTATACTGGCACTGGGAAGTTACCAGGAGTAAAATGTATTCAAACTTGATTTGGTCATAAGTGCTCAGATACTACAGTATTGGACATGAGAGAAGTTATTTTTAATCATGTTTACTATGTCAGTGCCTAAGGCTCAACCAAGGCTGGGACCCCATTGAACTAGGACTGTACAAACAAAGGAGCAGACAGTTCCTGCCCCAAAGAGCTTACGTTCTAAATAGACAAGACAGACAGAGTATAAGGGAAAGGGATAGAACATACAGACAGAGTGAACAATGTGATGGCAGCAAATGTCATGTTAGTGCCATGATTTTGGGGCGGGAGGGATAATATTAGAAGAGTTAGTTCAGAGAGGGATGGGTGAATGGATGGATGCTATGACTCTGCACAGAGATAGGGAGCAGGTCTGTTAAGCAAGAAGAACTTATTTTTACATGATCATTTTTCTTACCACAACCACATTTTATGTTTTGCGTGTGAACTGTCACGCAAACACCAGAGCACGGGCCCATTCCAGTAAGCTCCCTTTCTGCTTTAATTTTTTGTTAGCTGTGGCAGTTATTTAATCAGCACATGACTTTTTCCCACGCGTTGTCCTGTAGCAGAGTTATGTCAAGTCAGTGCTGGGAGCAGACTAGCCTGGAATGTTTTCGCATTGTGAACCGATGCTGAACAGATAGATAAAATTATAAAGCTCCTTTCAGCCATTTAAAAATGTTATCTTACCATCAGCATAACAGGACCACTTGTCATTATCCAGAGTGTAGCCAGGCAAACAGGAGCACAGATAGGACCCTGGAACATTGACGCAAGTTTGGCCACAGGTACCTAGATCACCTTCAAGGCATTCATCAATATCTGAAATACAAGTACATACAGGAGAATTCAGCAAGCAAAACAGAACAAAATACCTTAAGAAAGCATGTATATGACTCAGCTAGTCAATACTATAACATGTTAACTACAGATTTTTAATCTCCCATTTCAAACTGGATCTAGTACATTTGGGATTCAGCTAAGTCTTGCATAGAAAATCAGACCCTTTTTGTTCTGAGACCAACAAGCCCAAACCAAACACCAGTCCAGTGCAGCTAGTGAATCAGTTAGAAACGCTGACTTCTAACTGACAGATTAGTCTGGAGCAGTCTAGATTACTCTAGTCCAGTCCCAGACTTTAACAACCTGTGAATCCCTTTCAGTAAAATGTCAAGTCTCGCAAACCCCTCCTAAAAATGAATATTTCCAGGAATTTTCTCCTTTACCAGAGTATAAATTATAAAAGCAGTGATCTTGGGAATATAAAATTTGCTTTTCTGACAAGCTCATTACACACTATTTATTATTAATTATTATTATTACAGTCTTTTATTACATTATGAAAATGACAACACTCTTCCAAGATCTCACCTTCATAGCTTGTATCACTTTAAATAAACCTGTTATAAGACAAGGCTCCTATGTTTCATCAAGGAGTATCAGATGTGAAACAGCATGAAGGTATTTAAGAAGCTGCCTCAAAGAGTTCCTCCTGCACAAGCATTCAGGTCTTGAGTTGTCCAGGCAAACAACGCACGTTACAACAAAGCTTAAACTTGTTCTTCATAATAATTTTAAAAACAATACTAGCTGCCTATTTAATTTTAAAAACAGCAAAAAAAATCCACCTCCCTTTCCATTTCTTTTAAGGAGTCTTGAAGTTTAAATCTCCTCAGTTGATAGATATGCTTGCGTTGATCTGCGTAGCTCTTGGAAGTCCAGGAGCTCCAGGCTGCTGGCCCTGTGCTGTCTAGGATCCCTAGGGACAGCTCTGTCCACCTTTAGGGATTTTTTTCCCCAAGAACCCCCTGTAACATTTCATGAACCCCAGTTTGGGAACCACTGGTCTAGAGCCTTCAGGAATCAACAAAATGCTTGATGTATTTATGCTGTATTATCGGGGCTTGAGGCAACAGCTACAAGAGTGAAGGACTTTTGGAAAATAAGGTCATTCCTGAAGAACAAGTTTTATTTGGGGGTATATATGGTGAAAGGAACTAACACTTAGGGACCACTCCTGTGAGGAGTACATCCACAGAAATACAGAGAGCCCTCAGTTCCAACTGAAATCAAATGCAGCTGATGGCAACACTCAGTAGGTGTTCAGCGCTTAGTACCATCAGGGTCTTATGTATTTGTTAGCGTACATCAGAGGAAGCTAACTGTACAGACTTAAGGTGCTCTTAATTAATGACTTTTACCCTGCATAAAATCCATTTTTCTGTACATTATGAAGGGAGAAAAAAGTATACAAAAGGCTTCTTTCTGCGGATTTATCAACACGGTAAATACATGAAAGTACACAAACAAACAGAAAATGCAGCAAGAGAGCATTTGAAAAAGAGTTGCGATTGATTGCAAGTACAAAAAGGACATTGACTCCTGAACACATCTTTTCCTAAAGAGTCAGGAATACAGTTCAGAGAATTATAGTCACTGCATAGGTTGCTGAGGATTTTCCTTCTATATCCTTGCCTAGACTTTGCAAAAACTAAACAAGAGAAAACCTGGAGAACCCATCCCAAATTTTAATTTTAGCCCAGAGCAATTTGAAAGAGGGCTTTGGGAATTCACTGAAGGCTGTGTGACTACTCCTCTAGTTCAAATATGATCAAGAAAACTCCTAGTCATGCATCTCAGTATACCTGTAGAGAGACTTGATTGAAAATGCTTTCGATAATCAGGGACACAGCTATTGCACTTCCTCTCTAGATAACTCAAGAAACTGACCTTGATCCTTGCATCATAACAAAGGTTCAAGTTTTTCACAAAACTTAGCTGTTCTTGAACTATTTCTCCAATTAATCAGGTGGAGCAAACCCAGCATTAAATGATCAATATTAGGTGTTACATTTCCTTTTTCTATCTTTTTTTTAATTGCAAATAAACTACCTTGCTTACATGGAAGTGAACCAATACAGGCGATCTCATTTCCACTTTTATTGGCTTCTACATTCCTCGTCAGCCACTAGAGAGTGTAACCTCTGCCCCAATGTCTTCAAGCACAAAGGCATCAACAGCAGATGCCATAGAGGCAGCAACTTTCAGTGCTTCTGACATGTATGAATCAGAACCGTCAGCATAAGGTAACTATATTAGGAAGTGCTGCAATCCTTTTCTTATCGACTGGGCTGTGAAGGAAAAGCTGCTCCTCAGTGGGTAAAATAAATCAGGTTTACATTTTGAAATGTGGCCTCCCTTAGGACATGCACTACTGTGTGTGCACAAATCATTTTTGTGCATAGGTTTCTCACACTATCACTTGTGTGCAAAAACAACAGACTTTACAAATACAAATCCTCTCTGTGTGTGCAAACTAATCACTGACTTCATGAAACTGGATTTTGCATTTGTAAGTTCTAGAACTTAGGCGAATAAGAGATAAAACACCAAAAAGGGTGATTACAAGTGATTGTGTGCAGAAGTGAAGGCTGAATTGAGACTTTTGAAAACATAGCCCAGATCTAAACTCATTTCCCCTTGCTCCTTTCAAACTCTCTTCCCTCGATCTCTGCTTCACACCTTCTATCATGCCATCCTGCCCCCATGCTTTGAACTACATCCCACTTCTCTTGTGACAAGCAACTTCCCTTTCTCCTTAAAACAAATTCCTAGCATAAAGCAGGAGAATCTGCTCCAATATCTGCACCTATTGTTTATTAAACTGTTGTTCGGTGTATTATATTTCCCTGAGTTAGACAGCATGAGCCTTACAGCAGTATGTACATGACAAATAATAATACTGAACACAAAGCCAACCCCAAAAGTTCTGTAGTTGCCCAGTATAGAGAAAAACAAGAAATACCTACTACCCATGTATAAGCCTTTTACTCAAATATACAGCGAATCACACACCAGTGTGTTGTCATGTACAGATTGTTCAGAGCTGACATGCGGATTGCCAACATACTTAGCTGGCTACACACAGGAACTCTGTAACATAAAACAAAAGAGAACCATAAAATTGTACTTCTTGCTGCTCTCTACCAATACAAGTCTAGTGACAGAATCAGTGGCATCATTTTTTTTATTTTGAATTCATTAAATCTGCCCATCAGTCACTGGACAAATTTACATATATTTTATGCATAATATTATGCTGGATGACATTAGCCCTAAAGATAATCCAGCCATTACCATAAGCACTGAGGCATAAGTCTGAAAAACAAATGAGCAACATACTCTGCCCTATAAGTGAATGGACTCTCACTTTGTCAGACCAATGGGAGAACTGAATTCCAGAGCCAGAGACACTGGCATTCAAATCTAGGAACTATGAGACAAAGTGCCCCATTTTATTTCATTCTCAATATGTTGCACACAGAAGGAAAACAAACAGCAAATTTTGATCCAGCTTCTGAGCAGTGTTTGAAATGTGCTTAGCACAGCTCTAGGAGGCATGGGGCACTGGTGGTTTTTTACACCACTTTTATGATCCCCCTGGATTCTGAGGCCTGTTAACTCCCTAGCGTAGTTACGGTAGCTTAAAGACTGCTCTAATTTACTCCCAGATGCCCAAATATGCTGTTCTGGCAACTGGAGATAGTTGGAGCAAAGATTCACCCTGGTCATGCCACTCTTCCCTCAGACAAGACCCCTCCACTAGGGACTGAGTGGAAGGGGCACAGAACTGCTACTTTGGCTCCATGCCATCTTTATACAATGGAAGTACTGTTGTTTTGTTCCTTAAGTTCCCAACTGCAAAATGGAAATAATAACTTTCCTAGACCCTGGGTTTGTTGTGAAGATAAGTTCATTACTGTTTGCAAGGTGCTCGTACACTACAGTAGTGGGGACTTCATCAGTCTCTAGCTAGACAGCTATTTCCTCAGAAAGCTTAGTAATAATTATTATATATCAAGCCCCTCTCCTCAATTTTTTCTAAAAGTTTTCTTTGAAACATCCAGTTGTATGATTGATTTTGATAGTAGTCTTTTGAGACAGATTCCTACCATGCTGTCCTTTTGTATATCGTTTATTTCAATATGCATCCTTTGCAAAGAAAGCCTTCCTTTCCTTCTTCCTAAACTTCTACATGAAGGTTATTAGCCTACCACATTGAACTCTGCAAAATGCTACATTGAACATCCCCTAAACTTCACAGTCTTAGGCCAGGTCAAGCAGATTCATTGTCCCTTCATTGCGTACATACATTGAAATAAGTTAGACAAAAGAGCAACCTCAATAAAAGTTTCCTTCCAACATGTTGCTAAGCAGATTCTTAGGATAGTTATAGCTATTAGGAAGCTGCATCTAGGATGCTTGGGACTAAACCCTGCAGCCCTTTGTCAGTCAAAACACTCATCACTGTCAGTGAGAGTTTCAAATGTATAAAGACTGCAGGATTTGGGCCTTTAATTTGAGTGTCAGCAGTATTGCCATTTGGGAGGATCAAATTATAGAATCATAGAAAGGTAGGGCTGGAAGGGATCTCGAGAGGTCATCAAGTCCAGCCCCGCTGTGCTGAGCCAGGACCAAATAGACCATCCTTGACAGTGTTTGTCCTGTTCTTAAAAACCTCCAGAGATGGGGATTCCATAACCTCCCTTAGAAACCTATTCCAGAGCTTAACTACCCTTGTGGTTAAAGTTTTTCCTAATATCTGACTTAAACTTCCCTTGCTGCAGATTAAGTCCCTTACTACTTGTCCTACCTTCAGTGGACATAGGGAACAATTACTTCCTTTTTACATATTTGAAGACTGTTAACAGGTCTACCTCAGTCTATTCTCAGGACTAAACAGGCCTTTTTAACCTTTCTTCATAGACCAGATTTCCTAAATCTATTATCATTTCTCAGAGTGGTAGCCGTGTTAGTTTGTATCAGCAAAAAGAACAAGAAGTACTTGTGGCACCTTAGAGACTAACAAATTTATCTGAGCATAAGCTTTCATGAGCTAAAACCCACTTCATCAGATGCATGCAGTGGAAAATACAGTAGGAAGATATATATACAGAGAGGACATGAAAAAATGGGTGTTGCCATACTAACTATAACGAGAGTAATCAATTAAGGCGGGTTATTATCAGCAGGAGAAAAAAAACTTTTGTAGTGATAATCAGGATGGCCCATTTCCAACAGTTGACAAGAAGGTGTGAGTAACAGCCAGGGGGGGGCGGGGAATTAACATGGGGAAATAGGTTTTACTTTGTGTAATGACCCATCCACTTCCAGTCTTTATTCAAGCCTAATTTAATGAAGTCCAGTTTGCAAATTAACTCCAATTCTGCAGTTTCTCATTGGACTCTGTTTTTGAAGATTTTTTGTTGGAGGAGTATTGCGACTTTAAGGTCTGTAAATGAGTAACCACGGAGGCTGAAGTGTTCTCCAACTTTATTTTTTGAATGTTACAATTCTTGATGTCTGATTTGTGTCCATTTATTCTTTGGAATAGAGACTGTCTGGTCTGGCCAATGTACATGGCAGAGTGGCACTGCTGGCACATGATGGCATGTATCACATTGGTAGACGTGCAAGTGAATGAGCCTCTGATGGTGTGGCTGATGTGATTAGGTCCTATGATGGTGTCCCTTGAATATATAAGTGGACAGAGTTTGCAATGGGCTTTGTTGCAAAGATAGGTTCCTGGGTTAGTGTTTTTGTTCTGTGGTGTGTGGCTGCTGGTGAGTATTTGCTTCAGGTTAGGGGCTGTCTGTAAGCGAGGACTTGCCTGTCTCCCAAGGTCTATGAGAGTGAGGGATTGTTCCTTCAGGATAGGTTGTAGATCCTTGATGATGTACTGGAGAGGTTTTAGTTGGGGGCTGAAGATGATGGCTAGTGGCGTTCTGTTATTTTCTTTGTTGGGTCTGTCTTGTAGTAGGTGATTTCTGGGTACTCTTCTGGCTCTGTCAATCTGTTTCTTCAATTCAGCAGGTGAGTACTGTAGTTGTAAGAATGCTTGATAGAGATCTTGTAGGTGTTTGTCTCTGTCTGAGGGATTGGAGCAAATGCAGTTGTATCTTAGAGCTTGGCTGTAGACCAGGGGTAGGCAACCTATGGCACGCGTGCCAAAGGTGACACACAAGCTGATTTTTAGTGGCACTCACACTGCCCGGGTCATGGCCACCAGTCCGGGGGGCTCTGCATTTTAATTTAATTTTAAATGAAGCTTCTTAAACATTTAAAAACCTTAGTTACTTTACAGAGTGGGATGGAAATTGTTGAAATCATGGTGGAATTCCTCAAGGGCTTCTTTTCCATGGTGGGTCCAGATGACGAAGATGTTATCAGTGTACCACAAATAGAGTAGGGGCATTAGGGGACGAGAGCTGAGCAAGTGTTGTTCTAAGTCAGCCATAAAAATGTTGGCATACTGTGGGGCCATGCGAGTTCCCATAGCAGTGCCGCTGACTTGGAGGTATACATTGTCCCCAAATGTGAAATAGTTGTAGGTGTGGACAAAGTCACAAAATTCAGCCACCAGGTTTGCCATGACAGTATCGGGGATACTGCTCCTGATGGCTTGTAGTCCATCTTTGTGTGGAATGTTGGTGTAGAGGGCTTCTACATCCATAGTGGCCAGGATGGTGTTTTCTGTTGCGCTCCTCTGGACTCTTTTCAATTTATCCACATCTTTCCTAAAGTGTGCACCCCAAATCAGACACAGTATTCCAGCTGAAGCCTCATCAATACTGAGAAAAGTGGGACGATTACATCCCTTGTCTTACATATAACACATCCCGGAATGATATTTTCTTTTTTCACAACTGCATCACGTTGCATCATATTCAATTTGAGCTCCACCATAATCACCAGATCCCTTTCAGCAGTGCTGCCACAGAGCCAGTTATTCCCAGTCTTGTAGTTGTGCATTTGATTTTTCCTTCCTAAGTGAAGTACTTTTCATTTGTTGTGATTTAATTACCCGTCTCTATTTAAAACAGAAGCAACGAGGGATACATTAGCTCGGATGGGTTTATTGTGCCATTCTGTGCCACACAGGGATCAAAAATATGGCAACTGTCCTGCATTACCAAGCTCTACCCAGCTGGGCCCCACAGAGCAGCAACAGGGGTGGATAAAGGCTGCATGCAATGCATTTTCAATTGTCCAAGGTTGATGATCCAAGCAGCAGCTCCTATTTGTCCTGCTGCAACCTTTCCTTTCCCCAGTGAAGTAAATCACCCTACAAGTAGCCAGTAGCCAGTCATAGCTTTTCTGAGGCTGTGCCACCAATTGCCATGAAAAATGTTTGCCTGTTTGTTGGCAAAGAGAGACTAATCCATGTATACCACAGGAGAATGAGGGTTGGGGGGGCTCACCCTGCAATTTCACATTGCCTGCAGCCCTGAGATTGGCTAAGGAGTTGATTCAGAGAGAATAAAAGTAGAGAAAGCGTTTCAAAGAGGAATATTTACAAGCTAAACTACAGTGAATTTTAATATTTTTCATCAAATATACAGAGCAAAGACAAGCCTCTAGTCATTAAACATAATGTTGTTTGACATTAAATAAAATGTCACACTACCACAATGTAAAAACAAGCTTTGAATGAGTCTGAGAATACACAGCAAAAAGCTGATTTTAAATTCTTGGTGAGTAATCAAATATCTATTCCAAAACCCTCTGAATCATGCAGTAATTTGTCTTATCAGAGTAACCACTTAACTGGACACTTTCAGTCTAGAGAGTCAAGAGTCAAATTACATCATATACCAGACATAGTAAATTAAGTACCAGTGAAAAGCACCTGTGAGCAACAGGTAAGACAACAATCAAAAAAATTGGTAACTAATGTCCCCTCCCAGAAACCAGTGTTTCTGTCAGACATGACCAGCTGACATATATACAATGTAATTGACTCATCCCAGCATTATAAATGGAACTTATCCTCTTGTTCTTATCGACTTTTGGTGATGTATTCTCTCACAGGAGCACTAGAGAGGGGTGGGGAGTGTGAGTGTCATTCTCATTAATATTAAAGAGAGTGACTTGCAACTCTCATCTGCAGGGACTGGATCATTTGAGGGACTGCTAATGGGCTACAGCACCATTTAGCTCTATCAAAGAAAGGATAATAAGAACCAACGGCTGGAAGGTGAAACCAGACAAACTAAAATTAGAAGTTAGGCATAATTTTTTAACAGAGAGCGTGATTAGCCACTGGAAAAAACTATCATGGGAAGTGGTGGATTCTTCATCTGCTGATGCCTTCATATCCAGATTGAATGCCTTTCTGGAAGATGTACTGTAGCCAAACACAAGTTGTTAGGCTCAAAACAGGGGTAACTGGGTGGAATGTAATGGCCTGTTATACAGGAGGCCAGACTAGATGATCTACTGGTACCTCCTGGCCTTAAACTCGATGAATCTAAGAAATAGTTCCTCCAGGTAAGGGCATACTGGCTGGTCAGGGTGAGGGAACTTATACTTCCCTCTGTTGTATATGTTTTGTGGACAGAAAGGGAATTTCAGAATTTACAGCTGTCAGTCTGGCACCTTTCATCATCACCAACGTTCATATGAAAAAGAAAATCACACACACACGCACCTTGATGAGTCAACAAGCACCTTAACTGAAAGCATGCTATAGTTAAAGAATAATTGTTGAATATAAATCAGAGGCATATTAATAACCCAATTCTGCTATCAGAGAACGTTTATTGCAATGGCAAAGATGAGGTGCCAGTATTACACAGGGGGACTACTGAATGTATTGGTTCTCCGTGTATATTCTCAGCAGTATTGCAGTACCAATAAACGATAGCCTACTACTAAATATGGTTGCTCCTCTCTGTGCAAAAGTTTAAGAAGTAAAAAGGTTATTTCTTAAACTCCAGGAGAAACTGACGTTAAAACTGCCCACCAGGTACAACATACATATTCTACACCTGAACTATTTGTGCCAAGGGGAAGTGCAGCTGACATCCTGCTGGAGCTGCTTTATGTATCCCAGCAACAACTAATGAGAACTTTTCCCTGTGAAAGAAATCAGCTTAGTGAACACAAAGGCTGTCTGCAGTGCTCTGACAGGCAGCTCTAAATAGAAGAATGAGGTGCTGCTCTGTACTCAAAGACCTCTTTATGCAGAGGATGCCTTGAGAATTGGTGAAAACGATGAATCATGTCATCATGATGCTGGCAATGCTGAATGCCCTTACACACAAATATTCCAGTTTATTGAGAATCCTGAGAAATGCTCTGCACAGAGAAGGTGAAGCATTAGCATGCTTGGCAGGGATGCAGAGAAGCAATGTGTGTGTGAAGGCTGTGAGTCAATCTGCCTTCATTTACTTACAAATGCGACCTCCCTGAAGTTTGGCTCCTGTGGAGTTCCACTGGACATTAATTCAGCCCATTATATCTAGTCACCACCACAATTTTATCAACAAACAAAAACGTAAAATTCATTTGAAGGACGAAGAAAATCCCAGGGGTGACCTCTTATGCTAAAATTGTACTGTTAAAGGCCTAAGGAGAGCAAGAAATGAAAAAAGAAATTGCACTACTATGAAGTAGCAACAGAAACTGGCATGTCAATCTGAGGTTGTAACACAGACCTCTTGAGTCTTAGGCTGGTGGAATCTAAGGAGCAGGTGTCAAAATCAATTCTAATGCATTAATTAAGCAAAATAAACAAGCGTGCTGCTTGTCCTTCTGTAAAAGACTGTGGGCCAGATTCTCAGTTCTACTTGGGTTACTGTGTGCCAGACCTGCAGAGAAATCTCCAGTGGACGGGAGACTCCCCTCTGGCATAAAGCTGTGCAAGTTGCCCTCCTCTCAGCATTGGGGGGAGAAGACATTGGCAAAGCAGAGGCAGCCATTTGGTTAGGGGAAAGAAACAGGCAATTTGCTGATCCTCTCCAGCTCCATTGGAAACCTTATTGGTATAAGTCACGACAGCCTTAGATTCTGTAACTCATGCTGGAGTCTGCCAACCCAGAATCAGGGAACCATAATGAGCTCCTAATTTTCACCTCCTCTACACATGAGCTCAGATGCAGTGGAAGATCAAAGCTAATATGTCTGCTGGGCATTGGTAAAAAGACCCCAAGAGTCAGCTTCTTAACCTTCCTTTGACATGTGGACCTTGACCAGTTTCTCTTGACAGATACACCATATGTCCAAGGCTAATCCAAATATATGCAAAAACACAGTGAGCTGTGATAAGCTTGATAGTTCTGCTAACTTTACATCTGGACTGCATCTACTACAGCACCCACAGCAATAAAGTACTTGTGGCCAATCTAAGAGACATGAGCAACACCCTGGTGATTCTTGCCCGACGGAACTTATATCTTTTTCATTCACTCAGTAAAGCACCTAGCACACTTATAGGAATCCTGATTTTGCTATAATAATAATTCAGACATGTATATGACCTGTCCATTGTTCCCAGAAGGAAGGATGGAGCCAGGTTTAATGCATTTATACTACATGCATATATTATATTGCTCTGCCATAGACTATTCGTGTGGCCGTAGGCAAGTCACTAAGTCTCTGTGTGCCTCAGGCCCCCATCTGTAAAACTGGGATATAATAGCACTGCCCTGCCTCACAGGAGTGTTGTGAGGATAAATATATTAAAGATCAGGAGGTTCTGATATACTATAACAACAGGAGCCATGTAAGTATGATACAAAGATTATAGATCCTTGGACTTTTTCCAGTGGAATAGGGCCAAGGAGGTGGTCCTTGAATCTGAAAGCAGAGTGAATTTAAGCTTTGGTTTGGATATGAAACTGAACCAGGTTTTGGACTAAGTATCAATGGTGCAAAATCTCTCAAGCTGCTTTTAAGGGCTATCAACTGAAAACGGCAGAAATCTCACAGAGAGAAACTGTACTCATTAGAAAGAACAAGAGTACTTGTGGCACCTTAGAGACTAACAAATTTATTTCAGCATGAGCTTTCGTGAGCTACAGCTCACTTCTTCGGATGCATAGAACGGAATGTTCCATTCTATGCATCCGAAGAAGTGAGCTGTAGCTCATGAAAGCTCATGCTGAAATAAATTTGTTAGTCTCTAAGGTGCCACAAGTACTCCTGTTCTTTTTGCGGATACAGACTAACACGGCTGCCACTCTGAAACCTGTACTCATTAGACTTTTTCAATCTTGGACCCAAATCTCAAGAGCATGGCTATGTCTGGGCCAGAACTGGCAAACAGGCTATTTCCAATTTGGGGATGGATCAGGAATATAAACTGTAACGGCAAGTTAGTATCTGGGGATTCAGATACACAGCCCTTCCAGGTATTCTGAATCAAACATCCAATGTCGATGCATCTCTACTAGAGCTATGCAAGTAATCAATTTTTTGGATCACTGGCTGAACTGAAAATTTTTAAAAACTCATTTCAGGGCAACATGAAGTGAATTTTTTTCAAATGTTTTGACCAGCCAAAAAAGTTTTTTAAAAAATTGCTTTGTGTCAAACAAAAAACATTTTATTGAGCCCAAAATGCAGGTTTATTTTTGAGGGTTTATTTTTTAAAATAAAATTGAACCACCATTCTAAAACAAAAAGTTATTCCGAATAGAAATGCTTCATTTCAAAAACACTGAAACGAATTGTGTCAATTTTTTTTAAAAAAAGGGTTTTTTGTTTTTTCGACCAAAACAATTTGGCAAATTCAGCAAAAATTCACTAAATGTTTCAGTCAACCTGAATCTTCAAAAAAAATTTTGTCTGAAAAATTTCACCCAGCTCTAATCATTACTTCCCTTATTTCTCTGTTACTGAATGCATTGTTAATTTTATTATTATTATTAGCTTGCCTTTTTCCAAGGTAAATCTCATTGTTATTTTTGCCCCTTTTTTTGAAAAAGCTCAGAACTTTCTGAAAATCAGGCCTTTTTAAAAGTATTTCAAGCTAGACACCTAAATTCTGAGGCACCCAAAATCTCTGGCCACTTCTGAAAATCTTGACGTAAGACTGGACACTACAATAATGCCTGCTACTCCTCACCAAACAAAATACTGATGGGAAAAGCTCAGATAGCTTCATTCTATCAGACCAACTGACCTGTCCCTAGTAAAACACCTTCCAAAGTTCCTTTAGACAAGAAATGTTACCCTTGAAGTCAATGTGAGTTGAGAGCACTTGGCACCTTCCAGCAGAAGGCCCCAGGAGAGATGTGATATTAGTTTCCAATATTTCCTGGTTACTTCTTGTTCATACCTCATTTTCAACGATGCTCCAAATTTTAATCCATAAAGATGATATTTATTCATATAAAGCCTGATCCAATGCCCACTGAAGTCAGTGGGAGTCTTTCAGTTGACATCAATGATAAGATCCCTGTAGAAAATATCTTCTGTTGAGTATTTTCAATATTCCTATCATGCATTATGAAGGTGAAATGTTTAAGTAGCGTGGCTGGTAGAAACTTACTAAACATAAGCAAACAACTGCAGTAGCACATGTACTGCAGCTCTTTCAAAACTATGAGTGATGCAGATAAATGATCATCTACTGTGCTGGGAATTAAAGCTCCTCTAGAAACGGGACATGGGGTATGCATTCTGATTGTGGTACAAAAGGAGCACCACGCTTGTATGGCTGAAACTGCTTTTCCTGTACAGGTGAAAGTTTACATGTATTCAGAGAGGAGTTACCAACCGGTAACTAAGGCCCCAGTCCTGCAGTCTGACTAGGTGCTTCCGTACCCACAAGAGTTCAGGGCCTAAAACCATTAATTTTTTGTAAATGGTGACATAACTTTATAACATACAGAATACAGTATTTAACATACTCCTCCTCCCCTAAAGTTCAAAAGATTTGGTCCAGGGACCGAATAAGCCCTTGTTTTGGTCTATCTGTTTTTTTATTCCTTGTTCCCAATAATCTATGGAGTTCTGGGCTCTGTGGTCCCTCCTTCATTTGAGGAGGCAGGGCCATTCACTGATTTGGTGTATTCAAATAAACTGCCTTACAAAGCTATTTTAAAATATTTAGGGCCAGCCTTACACTAAGTAGCACCTTGATCTTGGAACATCCCTTGAAATCAACGGAATAATTCAAGGAGTAAAGTACTACAGTGTGAGTAAGGATATCACAGGTTAGCCCTGAATCTGTAGTAATAATATTGAACAACAAATCTAGAAAAGCCTGTGTTCTTTCTGATAAAGAGAGAGCTGTTGCAAAAAGCACTAATTATAGAGTTGTTGCCTTCTCATTTTGGTGAAGGCCTTTATGGCTGACATGATGCTGATACATTAACAGGAAAACAGACACTGTCAGAAGTACTGATTAATAACCAATATATTTGTTATGACCTACAGATGACAAATATGTTTGTCGAGCCCTATCCAGCATTGTCATTGTTCACTGTTTGCCAGTACAAGTCATGAGACCCACTCTCCACATTTGTCCTCTCAGTTGCCTTCAAGCATCCGCCCTCAGCTTCCCGGCACATGTTTGCACAGCACCTTTTCTTTGCTAATTGGATTTGTGTAATTATTGCAGAGACTCAAACATTAACAGTTCTACAGTCACACAACTGAAATCTTATGTCACAAGAAAATAAAGAGAGGGATTTAAAAGATCAAAAGCCATTCCACATAAGTGTTGTTCTTCACTGCTATGCACTGTGCCAAATTCTGCCCTCAATAACACCCACACAACCCCAATAGGCTATAACTGAGGGCAGATTCCAGCCCATTTCATTTCAATTCCTATATACTCTGAACAGCAACATGTTACTTGACATCATACAACATCCATGATCACATAATCTACTCATAGTCTTAGCTACTGCACAAAATACATACTTCTACCAGGTTACCCAGAAAGACTTTATAGCTACAGACTGTATGACTATTTCCTCAGTGCCTTGCTGAGCTACTCGCCAGTTGCTCTGGTGGTTGAGGTGTTTAAAAAAGAAATCTCTCCCAGTACAGTATGAAAAATAGAATGGAGTCTGTAGAAAAAAAGAGGAGATAGCAAAGCATTTCTCACTTTTCTGGAGATTAATAAATATAAAGTAAACGTGCAGCTGAGTCAGCTGCAAGAAAAAGAAGAAAGAATGCACCTTTATAGACTTTTAAACTTCAGTGGCCAACATTTGCTCTAAATTATACCCAGGAAACATCCTTCAGTTCAATAGGGTTATTCTTGTGTAAGTGAGGACATAATAGGGACCAAACAATGTGTTTAGGCGTCATACTGAACTCCCAAAGGAGTGATGAAATGCACCTCAGTCTGTGAAAAGCCTTCAGGTAAGTTTATTATTTGTATACCTTGTAGCTGTATGCCTTGCTCCTTTTCTCTTAACAGTAAGACATTTAGCATGCATGCTTTTGTGTTCTGTTTACAAGTTGCCATTTCTTGGCAGAACATACCAAGAGGCACCTGTTATTAAATCACTGGAATCTTGTCAAGAACTGAGTCAGAGCTTCTGATGCACTAGAAAACCAAGGAAAGGGGTTAGCTTCTAATATTTGGGTTACCTCTTTGAAACCTCCCTCCCTTTTCCTCCCTCCCTTGCCATATAGCCCAATACAGCACTGGCTCTGCCCTTCCACAATCTTAAAGTTCTGTTCTCAACTTCAGGTTGTCAGGAGAAAGGGCTCCCAGTTCAAATATCTTAATTTCACTATGAGTGAAACTAATATTACTATGACATCCATTTTCATCAGTGCCTTTTAGCATAACATGATACCAAATAGATCCTTGACTCCTGTAGCACGAGATGTAAGCTAGATATCTTTTAAAAAAAGTTCTCTATATATGTGTATATATATACACACACACAATAATACATACATAGAGAAAGAGAGAGAGATGTGAGTGTATGTATACACACACACACACACACACACACTACAGAGACACACATAAAAACAGAACGGGGTAACCAGGGACGGTTCAAATCTCTTTACTAATAATATTAATCTCTCTCTTACAGATTACTTTCAGATAGCTAAATTGGCATTGGCTAGTTTTGGTATAAAAATAAAGGAATAGCAGTCCTGTTAGTTGTGGGAAACAAAAATATATAAAAGCTTTATATATTTAAAAATTTATAAAAGATTTATCGAGCCAATCATAGTAACGCATACACATTACGTAAAAACCAAAAGCACATGAAACTCAGGAAAAAGGATAAAAAAATGCAGATTCCCTTAACATTTGAATGGTCTAAAGTAGAAGTCACTTACTTACCTATACAAGTGGAGTTTTCATTCCCCAATCGGTATCCCCTGGGACAGTTCCAGTGCTGTAAAGCTGAGAGACTAACAAAATCAATTTTGAAAAATACTGGCAAAAAAGCAGTAAGTATGAGAAACATAATCTTATGCTTTTTGAACTGTCAATAGAGAGCAACTTGCTTGTACTCAGTCATATCCAGGACAAGATGAACATGTGTATTCCCAGAGTGTTTCTACAACAGCCAGCTTTATGCAATGGGACATCTTTTCACAATCCACCACAGATTTTTATCCCTGTCTTGCTTTTCTTGTCACTTCAGTCCCTACTACAACCTTTGAGGAAATTCCAGCAAGATTTCTTCCACACACACAATGTTTTCTCTCGCTCTCGTTTCTTTTTTTTTTTTTTTAAGTCAAGTATGAAATGCCTGACAACCTTGCCACAAATTTAACACAGCTTAAAAGCAAAGCTCACGAGGATCACTGCAAATTTCCTTGCAACAAGCAAAGCTGTGGAATAAATCTTAAAAACAGAAAAGCTGTGAAACTGCCCACCACAGACCTTAAATGAGTTTGGGGGTCGCTATCTATAGGTATTATCTCTCCTACAACATAGTTTCTCTTTATATACAAACTTGGAATGACTCCCCATTCCTTTTTAAAGCTGTGCTTGCCCCACCTCTTCTCTTTTTAGTGCCACTTGAGTGAAGCCTGTGTTTGCAAATAGTAATGTTGTCAGTTCTATACTACAGGGAAGCCAGCCAAAGTGCAGATATCTCACTATGCATAATAAATACTCAGTATTTAAAAAAAGCAGTGTCTGGTGACTGTAGGTACCTGCTTAACAGTGGCTGTACTTTAGCTTCTCAGCAGCAGTATCCAGACTCACACTATGCTATGTACAGTCATGATTATGAATAACTCATATTAATAACATCATGTGTTTCATCACCAGAAACAAACTTTGTCCTAAACACATATTTGACACACAGAAAAAAATATAGTCTTCCAGTTTCCCTGATGTCTATTTTTGCCTGGAAAGGCAGATTATATTAGGGTCAAATTCAGAACGGGCAACCACTTACATCAGTCTGAATTTGGCCAATTGTTCTTTCACAGTCACAGGCAGATAGCTATTGTCAGATATTGAGACAATATGTGGTCTGATTCTGCCCTGTTTTGCACCTGCTGTCGTCATTGATATCTGTGCACAGAGGCTACTGTTTTGACACAGTGGCCTTCTACACCCATTTTTCACAGGAGTAAATGACTACAAGATGCTAGGTAATGATGAATCAGACTCACTTTCTTCCTGCTGCTCCAAAAATCCCTGACATATAAGCGTTATGGAACCAATTCAGCAAAGAACTTAAACACATCCCTAAGTGATTTGCTGAATATGGATGGATTTAAATGTGCTAAAATTTAAATAGTTGCTTAAGTGCTTTGCTGAACTGGGGCCTGTTACACTAACTATTGTGCGGTGTTCAGTTTTTATATTATTCTTACTGCATTATTTTGGAATAAATACTCTGATGATGCAGCAGCTGGGAACACTGGCAGCACCAGAACCCAGCACAGCTGTACGCTAGTCCATCCCTGGGAATTTTTTTTTTAATATTTGCTTGAATTGACGAAACTTGTGGACTTGTACTGACTGAAAATAAGAACCATGAAACATTGATTTGAAGCTGTGTAACTCTCTGCCAAAGCAACTGTGTGAAACTGTTTCTTGATGTTGATACCCATGCATAGTAATGTTCTGCTTGCTTAATCCACTGCCTTCCTTGCAAGAACAGAGGAAAGCCACTAATTAAATCTGTACTGATGAATGCAAACCTTGTTTTCCTGTAAGATATTCATAACTGGATTCACAACTGTGTGTACTATAAACCAAAAGAAATGTCAATTATAAAGGGCCAGAAACTGCAGCCCTGACTCCTGCTGAATAGCACTCACCCTTGCAAAAAGCCCTATTGAATTCAACAGGATTACTGGTGTGAATGAGAGGTATTCACTAAAGGATGGGGTTTGCAGAATCTGCTGTAAATTGTGATGTTCAGCCATTAGTATTTTTCCACTAACAAAATGACTTTGGGTCATGGCTTTACCTCCCCTCTTCCCCCATATTCTCTTCTAAGTTCAAGTTGAGGGGGGGGGGGGGGGGGGGGGGGGGGGGGCGGGAGGGAATAGTGCCTGAGCAGCACTAAAGGAATGTATCAATTCTCTGTGAGTAATCACTAGGCAGTGTTTGCCAAGCTGTGAGATAGGCCTCCCCTGAAGAGCGCTTACCTCCTCCAGGTCAGACTCACACAATCCCACAAAGAAGGAGGGGAAAAAATGAATAATCTCTCCTTCTTCCTTAGAACCAGGGCCAATTTTATTCCTGAGACACTCTTTCTCTCAATCTCCCCTTTACTACACATGGCTTTATTCAACCTCTCCTCCATCTTTTACCCTGATTATTTACTCTGTCTTCCCTCTACCCAAACACATGCTCAGAAGGGAGGCCCATGGATTTTTGTTTTCCCATCCATCTCAGATCCCAGATAGTGGGTGGGAGAAAGGAGAAAGTTTGAACAGCCAACACCAGAACAACCTTTACCTTAGGCAGAGCCCCTTTCAGTGCAGTCAGGCAACAGCAGACCCCCAGTCACCCATTAATTTCAGGACTGTTTTATAAACCTAGAGGATCCCAAAAAACTGGAAAGAAGCTCTCTCAGTGGTGGCATTTTCCATCTCCAAAAGCTAGATCTGCCTCAGACTTGACAAAACCAGAAGTGAATACCTAATAGTAGTTACTGAAATCTGAATAAAAGAGATCATGCCTTGTTTCCTTAGTCCAAAGTAGGAATTTCCAAGAAAGAGAGGAAATTGAACATGTTGTCTTGTCTCACAAGATTCAAATGAACTTTCCAAATGCACCATGGGCTGTTTGCTACAGCATCCCATTTTTAAAATGTCTGTCATAATACAGGAAGTGCACTGGACTGGGTCTCAGGAGACCTGGATTATATTCTTGTCTCTAAAAGCAGCAGAGAATCCTGTGCTGTGGCACCTTATAGACTAACAGACGTTTTGTATATTCTTGCCTCTGCCACTGGCCAGCTGAGTAACTTTAGGCAATTCAGTCTGGACCTGATTTTGAAAGCTATTTAGACATCACTGTACTCAGCATTGCAGTGCCTGATTTAGGTGCCTAAATCTCATTTTCAAAAGGGATTTAGACACATAGGAGCCTAAATCCCGTCAGCTAGCAATGGGATTTTGGCTCCTTTGGTGCTTAAACACCTTTTTAAATTATATTTAGGCTCCTAAATCAGTTAGGCATTGCAAGGCTGAGTGCAGCAATGTCTAAATACCTTTAGAAATCTGGACCTTAGCCTCACCATGCCTCAGTTTCCCTATCAGTAAAATAGAGATAGGAATACTGATCACCTTTGTGATATACAGATGAAAAGCACTATATAAGAGAGAGGTGGTAATATTATTTAGTGCTTAGGAGAGAAATGCTGCAACAAGGGAGCAGAGATGTTGTAATCAGGACCATTACTTCCATATGGGCAAGGGCTCGAAACATGTAGTGGCTGTTTATAGTGTAACTGTCACTGGGGAAGTGAGGAACAGTCCTGGACAAAAAAGCCCAGTGGCTCCTCCCCAGTGGCCCTGAGTCGTAGAAGCTCCAGGTACAGAATACCTATTGAAGTTGAATTCTCTCAGTCAGGGTCGTGCCAGGGAATCAACTCCACAACAGTAGCAGTGGGATTCAAGTGCACCTCACTATAACGAGGCTCTCTGCTAACCTCCAGGAAAAATGGGTGATGTATTTGTTAACATGCTGTTTCCTACCCACCAAGAGCTTATCTGGATATCTGGAATTACTGCCACAGTGGAAAATACTTCCAATGACTGTGCTGAAGACACTACTGAGTAGTGCTCACTTCAATCTCACACTTATCGGTCATATGATCAACAAGCTGAAAGTGTATGTCAGATAGCTTTAACATGGGGCAGATGCAAGGAATATAAATCTGCATGCTATTCCATACACCACCGGCAAAGTAGGAGGGGCACAGAGTGAGACACATATTTTCATGTTCTCTGGGCATGCAACTGAAAAATCAGGGCTTTTTGAAATCTAATGACATGGATCTTTCTGTGGCCTTAGGCAGAACTCTGCCTAAATTTCCTCTTCAGTAAATGGGGGATAATACTGTCATAATACTGAGATGTCATGAAGATTAATTAATTGATATTTGTAAAGGACTTTAATAATGAAAAGCATTAGGAATACTAAGTATTATTATGCTTCCTGTCCTCACTATTTATTTTGCAATAATTCATGTGCCAAACACTTCACTTGATTTGGTTTTCACGGGTTGAATTCTATATTTTTCTGTTATAATTTTAAAAATTTCCTATTACTAATAGGATCTTCTGTTAAGATTTTTTTTAAGGCAAAAAAGCCATGAAAAAGTTCTTACACTAACAGCAATTACAGCATTAGCTGTAACTTGCATCATCAACTTTAGGCAATTTCACTTTTTTAATTTTGACTTGTAGGCTCTCACATGGTGCCTGACAACTATCATCATGCATAGTTACTTCTCCAGATAGAAGATATTCAAAGGAATTCACAAGTAATTCAAAGAGGTGTCATTTTCTGAAAGTTATACTTTTTGTAAAATGCAATATAATAGCTAGACAGTTTAATAGAACACCATATTAACATGCTAGAGAAACAATTTAGTGATCTGCTTATTTATGATATAGGTAGAGCCCACTGTGTTATTTTGTCTGGTGACGCTTTAGGTCTCTCTGTTAGATGACTACTCTATAACAGCTAAGCATCGGATTTTGGAATACCACCACTCCCTGGAGCCCAATGGCTCAAACTGAAGCAGATCTTCATTATTCAGAGTTGCTATAGATACATTAAAGTTCAGTACCATCTACCATGTGAGGATATTTAGGATGAGACCTAAAACCTGAGTATAGGACTGCTTGCATGGCTGACAGCACTCTTCCTCGTCTCACTGTCCTTGGTCAAAAATGTATCCTCCCCCATAGTAGTAAAATGATTCCTAATCTATGTATCTGAACACAGACATGCTGCGAGATCCTTCGGGATGAAATCTGGCACTGATCTTCAGAGCAGCTGAGCACTCAACACTTCCACTGAAGTCAATGGGAGCTGCAGTGACTAGAATTTTGGACGATCAGGACACATTATCTGGTGCATTATCTGGCGCATGATAGGCAAATTATCAGATGCATTGCTACTCTGTGTGGGCACCTTTTTTCCCCATGAGTTCTGGCTGGGGCGATGGATAAATAACATAACTACATAATTATTTAAAGCCAATTTCAGTCTGTGGATTGCAAACCTCTGCAGATGATTCACTTTCTCTCTCTCCTCATCTGTAGGCTTGTTTCTCTCTAGTAAATAAATGTCTGAATCTATTCTAAGCTTTTCTTTACAAACATTTCCTGAGAAATCTGACATGGTATCGCTTGATTAGTTTCATGAATTAGCTCCCTTTACTCTAACAAGTTTGAGTGCCCCCATAACTCCAACTAGCTTGATTCTCAGCTAACTTACACCAGCTTGACAGAGGTAAATGTGTGTGTTTGTGTGTAATTGGTCTGAGAGGAGAATCAAAACACATATGAGGACACACACATAGATACACACATTTACAAAAGGATCCTGCAGGGTTCCTAATTTATGTCTAGTTAAATCAGATAGTGTCCATAATACTATGAACAGACGTAGACGCAAACATCATTGTAGGCCAGTTTTTATAAAATAAAAACAAAATAAAAAATAAACAGCGCCTCTTTCCACTGTCGTGGCTGCGACTGGCTGAGAACTCCTTGGGGGGAGATGGCAAGACATTCTTAGTGAAGGGTGCCAACTCTGGCACACACTGCCTCCTACAGTTAAGCAGAGCCTTTGTTGTTGACTTTCTGAGCACAGTGAAAGTTCTATTCATTTAATTTAGCATTTCCCTTATTTGGGCATTCAGCTGGGGCAGAAGGGATTGGTTTGGGGGGTGGCAGAGAGCAGGATTGATAAAATGTGTTGCTAATTGCTGGCAATATTTATCTATTTTTAATTGTGTATTGAGTAAACAGTGAGGTGACCTTGGGATGCAGAAAATTTCTCATGAATAAATATTTGAGTTGCAGAACCTCCTGAAGAATTCACCTAAGGCAGAGTCTTGCACAGAAAAGTGAGCAAAGCTAGCTGCAATGCAATTTATTCATCTGAAGTAACATTAAGGGCATTGCATAGATCTAAGATGAAAAATGTATGGTTATTTGGATCCTTCCCTAGTCATCATCAGAGTCTTCTATATGGATCTGCTATACCATATTAGGAAGGAATTACAGTTGGTCAGGGAAGGGGCATCTCATCGGCAAGGGGCCCAGCCATACACAAAGCAGTTTAACCTGACACAACTTCAGAAGCGGCCTCACAGCTGCCAAGAGACAATGCCAAAGAGCCTATCATGGACCTCAAATGCCACTGTGAGAACGATATCCCGGAACTTGGCATCCAAGACACACCCTGTTTGAGGCCACAGCTGTCAATTCTCCTCTTGGGGAAAGACAAGAAAAAGAGAGCAGGGTGGGAAGAAGTGCCAGCACCAAGTACTGCAGCCTAACTTATACCTGATTCTTAAAAGGCACTGATGATTTATCAAATAAACTCGCTGCTTATTTTAAATCTGCAGAGAAGCATCTTATTGGGCTGTATCCAGCCAGTGAGAGTTAGAGCAGCTGTTAACTTACACAAGAGTCTAACCCCACATCTGGCAGCCCTGGGAGGGCAAAGGTGGCATCAGGTACTGCTCAGCCATTATATACGGAAATGAAAGGCAAAAAATAAAAAGTCTACAACACGTAATTCTCAGCCTGCTGCATCTGTATGTACGCTGAGCATCAAGTGTTCTATTTCCCTCTCTGGCACAGACTTCCTGTGTGATTTCGGGTAGGTTACACAGTCTCTCTCCACCTCAGTTTCCTTACTTGTGCAAGGGGTGATAATGATACTTCCCCTCCCTCAAAAGACTGCTTGAGGCTTAGCTCATTAACATTTGCACTGATGGAAGATGCAATTCCAAAGTGCAAAGCACTTGTTATAATGTATTACTACGAATGGTATACCACATAGAGAAACAAATATGAGGGGAAACAAAAAGAAAACATCCATTTAGGATTATACTGTATTTGCATTTGGGAAAAGTACTGATGAATTATACGAGTATGATATCGTATTATCATAACATTTCTGTAAGCCACTGAGAACTACTAAAGATTATGTAATGTCCCTTAACAGTAAGTATCTTGAATATAAATATCTACCTTATGGTAAAATATATTAATGTTTTATTTGAGATATGTAAATATTTTTACTGCATACTGAAATCATTACACTGTATATGGGAAGCTAAGAGTAAAATGGGTTAACTATGTAAAGTTCCTATATACACCAAGATAAGGCAACACGCAAAGGAGCCCTCTGTGATTTTACTAAATCTAGCAGCCCACATCTCTACAAAAGTACCAAAGTAGCCAAAAATAATCTGATAACATTTCTCAGTGATCACTGGCTTGTACGCTATGTAGAAAACTACCTCATTCTCTCGTGTCATTTCATTAGATACCTCTATTAAAAATTACTGTGTTTTATTTACTGTAATAGCCCCAAAGTACAGTAGCTACTGTTTTCAAGAGTGTTCCAAATACTGTAGTATCACTGTTACAAACAAGAGTGTTTGGGGCTGTTCTGTAGTATATGATAGTATTTACAGTCATGCTCAATGGGGTACAATTTCAAAATGGAGTTACAGACCCAAATCCTTCTCCGCTAGGAAAGTGGGAAAGGGTTAGGTGTACCTCTCGGGCAATGCTTTGAAAATTAACCCTCTGTGTCCACTTTTCCAAAATGAAACAAGACTCTAGTAAGGGGAGAGGGGCGAGGGAATTCTATTCTGAGAGTTTGCATGTGTTTCCAAATGCTACTGAAACCTCTCCATTTGCGTGTATGGAGTTTGCCTGCCTTATTTGGAGCTTGGCTCCCAGGCAATGCAGAACATGTTGTTAAAAAAAAAAGATTAAATACCTAAAATACCTGGATCAAATAGGAAAATTCTAATAATATCTCAATATCCATAGAGAGACATCTCAGGACCTACCTTAAGCATGTTGGCATGAAAGTCACAAACCAATTCCTGTGTGAATTCTCAGTGTTCACAATCTCGTGATGCTACAAACATGTGGACCTTGGGCGTGGGCTCTCATCATGTTGCTGGAGCACATACTCTTCTTCATGTTCTAGGATTAAGGATCTGGAGTGACAGCTCTTCCCCTCTAGCTATACAGCATATAGGAACTGATCATGCTCAAGTCAACGGCAAAACTCCCATGGATTTCAATAAACAGAAAACTAAGTCTATCTACCGCAAAGGGACAGATTCTCAGCTAGTGTAAATCAGTATGGTTCCACTGAAGTAAATGTTTTTTCAATGGTATTGTGAATCTGTCAAGATGACAGTGGGTCTTTTGAGAACAGGATATTTTAGTCTTATGTTCTGCACATTGTTGGTTTTTATTATTTATTATTAATTTCATAATTTAAAATGCATTTGCCCTAAATCTAAAAGCCTTCTTCCATCTTAGAGTCAAAACTCCTACTGATGTCAAAAGATGCTTTGCTTGAGTAAGGATTGAATAAAACCAGATTAAGACTTTAGGATTTGGTCTTTACTGTATATTATTTTATACCTGAGTCCATTCTAGGCTGTCAGAGATTGGGACATAATATGTAGCCATTTCTGCATGTTTCTTTCATTTGTATGGGAGGGTTCAGTGACCACAGCATCAAGCGATTGAGGTCAAAATGTCTAGTCCCTGCTACCAATAAAATCACGTGTTATTTAACATGCAGATTACTCTTCAGAAACATGAGCTGGCAAAAATATTTTAAATTGACAAGTGCTATTTTGGATCAAGTGCAGTCTCATGGTTACCAGCACCTCAACCATAAAATGAAGGAGAGGGAAAATTCCATTAAACAAGGACGAATTCAAAACCAGAAAGCAATCAAAGTGTTGTGGGGCGAGCTGTTTGCATAGAAATGCTGAGTGGTTAGTAGGCTTTGAGCGTGCAGTTACATCCAGTAATAACAGCTGCTGTTCATATTTTTCTTCATCAGACTGGGATCAGGACTGGATCCCCTGGTTTAGGCTCTGGGGTACATTCAGATGGTTAAAGAAGGTAGAGTTCCTAGACTTGGCACATCAGCCTCACATTCTTAATGTAGAGCTACACATAATGAAGATTTCTCTCTGAAGGTGGCAGAATTGTTCTGAACTTTCAACCCATAAACAAATGAGCTGGGCTACTCTTAATGGCGGAGTTGCCCTATGGTTCAATCAAGATAATGTGGAGTCCTTTTGTTTTAGAGGTCTCTTGGCAAACTGAACTGCTCAGCCTGTTCCCATATAGGTGGTGAGGACTGCAAATAATATACCTGAAATCATATTGCATCCCAAAAGTGTGGAATTCAGACCCTGCAAATTGCAGCCCAGAGTCAGGGACTATTTCTTCCAGAATGTCAAAATGAGAACTTTTTCATGCCCAGTTGAATTGTGAGTATACTAAGAAGCAGAATTTCCACAAATCTAGACAAAGTCAATGCCAGAAAAGCATGCCTCCTCCTTCCCACAAGGCCAGTGCTATCCTTTTCCAAGGTCTATCTGGAAAAACGGTGGTTATGAGAGGTTTTTTGAGCAAGGTCTCTGGTCATTTGGCAAGACTTACAGAATTCCACTTTGTATTTTAGGTCCTGCTCTATGCTGAGTTGTTATACGGAAGTTCAGGCTCACTCGCAGCTTTTTGTAAGGTCCTGGTGCGTCTAATAATGTTATTCTGCAAGGAATGTAGGACTACAATGAAATTTCCATAGGTAATTAGAATTTCTGCATAAAAATCACAGGCTGGATATGAACCCATTAAGTAACTGGGCTAACTATCTCCTAAAATCATGGATAGTTTGCAGCTGTGTATCAGCATTAGTGGATATTTTAATCAGTTCTAACTCACATGCTGAGGCTAGCAGGAGATACAGAAGCACAGGTAGATGCCACTGAATTGTCCCAAGCCTCCGGAGAATATGGGTGATTAACAGGGCTCCTCAACAAGGTGTCAGCCACCTCTAAGTACCTCCCTGGTGCATATTCAGAAAAAGGCTTGAAATTCATAAAATGCATGAGCAGTCTTAGACATCTAAGGAGATGTCTTTATTGTTTATTAATAGAACATGTAAGTTGTGATCTGTCACGATCTTGAAGCTATCAAAACCTTGCAAACATTTTGTGAATCTCTTTCACGCTCACAGCCTTGTCAGTCATTCTCTCTAGCTGTGTGTATTTGATCTAGGCGTCAGAAAGTTATCTGGAAAAACATGCTACAGGATTTTAAACATCTCACTGAAACTGGAGTAGAACGCCAACAACCCTAACTGCTGGCATCTGTTGAAACGGCTGTAGAATTGGAATCATCATCAAATGACTGTTCCAGGGACGTGGTCCCTGGAATTTAGATCCACCAAATTTGTGTGTGCTTTCTCCCAAATCCACACACAGTCTCCTTGAAATAGTTAATATGGAGATTGGGCTTTTATAGAATGTGCTCCAAAAATTTACCAGAGGAAGAATACATTTCATCATTTCAGATATATTTTTAGATCACTGTATTTCAACTATAGTTATAACTTCCTCTGGATCTGGCTCCCAGCCCTCTTTATCAATTACATGCTCTTTGAACTATGATGGGGTTTCTTGCAGCATACATTTTTCTATATTTATTTGTGTCAAACAGCTTCTATCACCTTCAAGATATGGTATAGTCCTTTTTTCTATGACACTGACAGACCCCATAGGAGTACATCACTCTGTCTGTGCTTTAAGTACACTATTTTTTCCTCTCCTATCCAGTCCCTCCTGTACTGTGGAAAGAAGGCAGATTGTAACCCTCCAGACTGCATTCAACACAAAACGAAAGGCCCTTTTTATGGTCCAATCCACATTAGTTGTCCTTTAAGCAGGTGGTTTTCACCAAACATGTTTCCAACTTTTCCTTTGTGTTTTATGAGGCCCACCTCAATAATTGTAGTAACTTGCAGTGGACACATTAATAACCATACACATTAATAACCAAACACATACTTCCTTGCCTTTGTAGATACTATGGACTTTGAATTAACCCAAATATCTTATCTGTGCTTGGGGTTTATTGAGAACTACCCAGAGCTGCTCCAATTTATGACTGAAGAACACCTCCTAAAAAGTCTCTTTACAAACCAGTGTTACACCTCAACACCCTGAATTCAATTTTAAATTTAGCATACAAATCCTGTTCGAGAATGGTGTGTTTGGATGCTGATGCCAGGAAACAAGCATCATTCATCTTTGCTTGAGCTATCATCCTCATCCCTCTGACATGGTCCCAATGTCCTTCTCTCTTACCTTTCTTACCTCTGCTGGTTGGGTACACCTCATTTGGCTGTGTTCTTCATTATACCTCCCACTTCACAGGTACTCAGTTCTCCTAAGCAGTATTTTTTATTGTACTTCTCTTTTCCCTATGGGAATTTTTTCTTTGCTGCTTCTTGTACCACACTTCCACGACTCCCTTGTTATTAACTTGCACTTTTCTTAGATCAGACTATCAACTGCATGACCTGTTTCAGAGTGAACTCAGACATAATTAATTTTCCTGAAATTCCCTTGTTTAAAATTCCAACTATTAGACAATCCTTATGCTTGTTCATATTGTGCCTTTATTAAGGCTTCCATGAAGTCTCTGGGACTCTGCATGCTCACGAAAGAACATCCGTTTGAGTATTGCATTATTTAAAGCATCAAAATGCTGATCAAACTCTTTAAGAATGATTTCATGGTTATTCTCCTTTCTCAATGAAGGCAAATGATTTTTAAATATCTCCAGGGTCCAGCTTAATTCCTTGCTGCATGAACTAATGACTTGATCTGTACTTCATTGCTGTGTTAAGATTTGTTGGGTTCAAAATTCCACCTCATCAAACTGAAAGGCCTGTGAAAGGTTGAAGTTTTGGATCATCTTTTATTAACCCTGGTTCAAATTCAGTCAACTTCTGACACTGTGTCATGTAACAGTGGAAAAGAATCACAGAACAAGTCACTTTCTTCTATCACATGTCATTTCAGCTATCAAAGAGTTAAGAACAAGCAAATGCTGTGGTTCTGTTATTTTAAAAAATGTATATAATGCAAACATAGATGCAAAGTACGTGCAACAGGACTTTTGAGCAACCTGCTCCCATTAAATCCTTCCCAGGTTTTACAATCAGGCTAAGGTTTGCCAGGGCAGAACTTTGGAAGTGGTTTAGCTCAGTGGTTTAAGTATTGGCCTGCTAAACCCAGGGTTGAGAGTTCAATCTTTGCAGGGGCCACTTAGGGATCTGGGGCAAAATCAGTACTTGGTCCTGCTAGTGAAGGCAGGGGGCTGGACTCTATGACTCTTCAGGGTCCCTTCCAGTTCTATAAGAGAGGTATAATCTCTATATATTAAGTGTATTCAGTACTGTGCAGATATTTATGCAATGCTGATACAACCAATGAAGCCAATAATATAAAGTTGTCTCAGTCAGGGCCAATGCAACCATTTAGGCGACCTCTAGGCGGTTGCCTAGAGTGCTGGGATTTGGAGGGCGCCATTTTCTTCGGCAGCGACCGCGGCAGCCAGATCTTCGGCCGTCCCAGTCGCCGCCGGCATTTAAGTGGAGGTAGCTGGGGCAGGGGAGCACGGGGATGGCCGCTGCACCAATTGGGGGAGAAGACAGCATGCAGGGGAACTCCCCGCCCCAGCTCACCCCTGCCCCACCTCCTCCCCGAGCATGCTGTCGCCGCTTCACTTCTCCCCCCTCCCAGGCTTGCTGCACCTAAGATGATTGAAGAAGTGAAACAGCCATGGCATGCGGAGCAGGGGTGAACTAGGGTAGGGGGGTGCCTCAGGGCGGAGGGTGGGGAGCTGCCACAAGGGGGGTCACCTCAGGGCGGAGGGGGACAGCTGCCGCACGGGGGAGGCGCAAGGTGCAAGTTTCACCCAGGGCACGAAACATCCTTGCACCAGCTCTGGTCTCAGTGCTTAGATTTACAGAGCCCACAGCAAACTGAGCATAACACAGCCCCTTATGCTCCTGGCGGTGGCAGGTACAAAATGTCACACAGCCAGGCCATCTTGAACTAGGGAGTAGGAAGAATCCATTGTTAAGTAATCGTCAAAGAGAATGATGAGAAAGTTCTCTCACGACCAATAAAAGTAAGCTTTGGAAGAATATCCTTAGATGCTGCTGCCTCTAGTTACAATCAGAGAGACCAGGAGCATAGTGCAAGATAACTTTAACAAAGACAGAGACTCCTACCAAAAGTCAGATCAGTTACTGAATTCTGCTGTATTCTGAACTTAAAAGGCCAGATGCATTATAACAGTACACTCAAATTTTCCTTCCCTGTGGCTCAAACTCCCACTTAATCTTAAATGCAAAGGACTGGGCTGTGGAAGACTTAAAAAATACAATTGCTAAGAGCTATTTTTGGAGGCATGACTATTTGGCCCAATGCTAGCTGCTTGAAAATTCAAGACACATGACTCAGAGGTCAATCTGATCAGTCCATGGCATCAGCTGTGTTAAAAAATTTAGACTTCAGCATCATTAGTTAAGCAGCTTCACATGAAAATAAATACTTATGGGTATTGGATTTAACTTTCTCATCAACAAAGACATAATTGTTTCAAAGACTGGAAAAACTTGTTACAAGGCTAACCCCACGGGTGGTTTTATTTCTTGTTTCAAAAAAAAATTGAACTATGAGAAATATATGAGAGAGAGGAGCAAGTACATGACTTGAGGATTAGTTTTTACTTTCATTTTTCAGAGTATTGGAGAAAGAAGCAACTGTTTGAGAACTATAATATCATCCCACAAGTGTACTACTTATTGAAAGAAAATATTAACAACTTAATTACAAAATTTTTGTTTAATGCACTTAACTGCCTAATGGCATTAAAAATGGACTTGTGCTAAATGAATATATCGCCATACTGGATCAGAACCAAAGTGCATCTAATCCAGTATCCTGTCTCCAACAGCTTCAGAGGAAACTGCAAGAACACTGCATTAGGCAGATGTGGAATAATTTGCCATCCATGTCCCCTTGTTTTTGTTACAAGACGGGGAGAATACAAGTTCCCAATCAATTTTCTCTAGACCATGTGTTATTTTATATAGTTTTATCATGACCCTTTTATATTTGTCACCCTTCTACATTCCCAATCTTTTCCATCTCTTTTCATGCAAGAGATTTTCTAGGGCCTTTATTATTCCTGCTACCTTTCTCTGAGCCCCTCCCAGGTCTGCAACATGATGTTACCCTGTGTTTTGTAGGGAAGTTGGTGCTCTATTTCAATCACCATCCAAGGTTCAGATTCTAGTCATTTGCACAATAGTCTCTGTTCATAAACTTCCAACACTGAACTTCAGGGTTTGTAATACTGCCTGACCTAGAATTATATCAAAGATAAATATATAACTGAAAATGGCAATCACATTGGATGCAGTAGTTGGAGTAATTCCTGATTCTTTTCTAGAAACAAAGATGGGAGGTCACTTCATAGTCAAACTCATTCAAAAAAACTCCATCCCTTTTCTGAATACTACGTGGGTCTTGGGATAGACATCCTTTGGCTCAAGTCTCTTTAGTGTGATGATAACTGTAAAGGTTCCTGTCCTGATCATTGATCTATGCTTTACAGACATTATAAACAGAATTCACATGATTGTCATTCATTGCTTAGGAATGCAATTCCAGATGGACTTCTGCCATTGTTCGGAAAGTTCTTCATCCGCCATTTTTTTATATCATCCCACTTTGCTTATATCATTCACCCAAGCTGAACTTTTCCCTTTGTTTTGTTCTGTAGTGGGACAATGTTTTAAAATGTATAAAACTGATTTTATATTTTATGTAAAGTGTAGATGTTGACAAAAATTCAGTCCTAGGGTTACATTAAGTTCAGTTTTCCTGTACTGTGATGAAACTATTTGAAGAGGAGAATATTTGTGTCTACAGAAATGGAATGATAGTCCTGATCTGGTGTTATGAATTGTGTTGATTATATGCTGTTGCAGGTTTATGTACATGCATGTACAACCTGAAAGTTTGTATTTTCAATTCTATTAACAAATATGTATAATATTTTGTCATCAGTAAATTGTTGTAAGTGTTAGTTTTATGGTATATCCGAAATGGACACCTTGAAGAGGAAATGGGATTTTATAGTCCATTAATTTTCTGTTTTGATTTTTGCATATATTTTGTAAATTTTATGATGCAGCATTCAAGATGAGTGGAGTTACAGTGACTCACAGGATTATATGGCAGTGGGGAATGGCTGGAATTCTTAACTGCTCATTTCAAGACTTTTTAACATTAACAGGGTTTTTTGTTTTTGAAATTGTAGATTGTTTTAAGAAAAGAATTTATGGTGTTAGCTGAACTAATAGAATCACACCTGTACCTTAAATCGGGGCTGAGGAGAAGAGTTAGTAAATTCCAGGAAAAGGCAGAGTACAAAAAAGAGATATGCAATGCTCCATCAAATCTTATCCAGCCCACCAAAGCAAGGCTAACCCTCCTCTTAATGATGAGTAACACTTTCAAAAGCATTTATGACTTTCAATGGGACTGATTCTCCTATGTGCCCAAGTCACTTTTGAAAAAATAGAACTTAGGTTTCTAAGTTAGTTATGTGCTTTAGAAAATTTTACCCCGTATCTAGAACATTTAAAGATATAAAGTTTAGATAGTATCAGAGGGGTAGCCGTGTTAGTCTGGATCTGTAAAAGCAGCAAAGAGTCCTGTGGCACCTTATAGACTAACAGAAGTTTTGGAGCATGAGCATCCAACGAAGTGGGTATTCACCCATGAAACTCATGCTCCAAAACTTCTGTTAGTCTATAAGGTGCCACAGGACTCTTTGCTGCTTTTAAAGTTTAGATAAATCTTTCTCAGTCCTCTCTACTACTCCCCATGGCGCCCTGCACTCCCTCCAGGCCTTACACATCCCTTCCCATGCCCCCTAAGTCTCCTGCAAGCCCATTCCATGTCCTCCTGTCTCCTGCTTCCACCTCCATGTCCTCCATCCCTTTTTCACACTTTCCCTTCTATTCCTCCCAAGACCTTGTACTGCCTTCCAACTTCCATATATTTCTCTATCTCCCTACCCAGCCTCCCACTATCCTCTGCACTCTCTCCGTGCCCTTTATCCCATGCTCCCATTTCAAGACCACCCACATGTCTAGCTTATGTACACAGCTCCAATCACTGCAGCATATAGGAAATATCCCAGTACCCACCTCATCCCTCCTTCCACACCCTGCCAGTCTGTTGTCCTACTAGATCCCCTGCCACATGCACCCTAGACTCCTAGGAAAAATCCATGTCCCATATGGTCCCCTGCCATCTCATCATACCCCTTTCCCTATAAGTCTCAGTCTCCTACCTCCTTGCATTCTTTTTGGTCTCCTATCCCCATCCAGGCCTTCCACCTCTGGATCAACACACTTCTCTTCACTGTGTAATCTCAAGAAATAAGCTAAATCTAAAAGAAAATATCAGAGATCAGGCAAGCATTTATGTAAACAAACAGCATTTTATTTTCATCTCTTAAAACATTTTTTTAAATGAATATACTATTTGAACGACTTTTTGGAAAAAATAATGAATTTAAATGCCTTTTTATGATCTGTATTCGTTATCCTCTTAAACATAGCCCAGTTTCTTCAACTTTTGCTAGCCATATACATTTTCACCATATATTTGTAAGAAGTTTCCTTTTTACTGAAAAAATGACTCCGATATATTTTTCATTTAAAAGAGGAAGAAAAAATAATATAGTAGTTAGCTATGATAGTTTAAGGAATACAAAGTTTCTCTGAGAAAAATGGCTGAGATTTTTAAAATTGGATCCCTACAGTTAGGCTCCTAAATCTATATTTAGACACTTAATTATGTGGCCTGTCTGTCGAAAGTGTTGAGACACCATGAAAGCCATTGGGAGCTGCTGGGTGCTCATTACTTTTGCAAATCAGGCCTCTTAGGATCGACGGGTAGTGTTCAAAGCATCGGGGATCGATTTATCACGTCTCGTCTGGATGCAATAAATCAATCCACTAATAGACGCCCATACTCCACCTCAGCAGGAGAAGTAAGTGCAGTCGATGGGGGCGCCACAGTAGTCAACTCGCCGCTGTGAGGACGGCCAGGTAAGTTGAACTAAAATACTTTAACTTCAGCTATGCAAATAACGTAGCTGAAGTTGCTTATCTTAGTTTGAGAACCCCCCACCCACTGTGGACCAGCCCTTACTTGAGAACGCAACTATAACCACCTTTGTCTTTGAAAATCTCTTTTCAATTAAAGTAATAAAAAAAAAACAGGTCTAGCCTCCAATGGGAGAAAGAGAGAACCAACAAAGCTTAAAAAAAATAGAAAATACATTAAAAGGAACATTTAGGTATATAAGGGCCAGGAGAAAACAATATGGCCAGTGAAGGGCTGCCCTTGTAGCCTCCTCCCCACCTTGTAGCCCTAGGAAACACAAGTCAACGTGAATCTTGACATCATTTTTACCACTGCATCTATCCATTGGCAAAATCCCTTCTTCCCAAAAACTAGTTTACATTATGAATTTCCATTGTTTATGTTAATGATTTGTTCAATAGTTTTCAATCCCCTTGCTCTGTAAATAAAAGACCAACATGTTTTGTGATTTTTGTGTGAATTTCTGTTTAGTTCTGGAGTTAAAAATGATTGAAAGAGGCATTTTGAGGTGGTTGGAAGAAGAATCTATAGAACTCATGGTCTTTCTAGCATTGTATCCAGATGATTTTCCCATCTCAAGAATGCCAATCTCCCAGCCGCGCCCTTTGATGACACTGATGGTGTTCCTAATATAATGAATACAAAAATCTAACTAGAATTTACTGTTCACTAAGCCATAAAGAGCCAAGTATAAGGCTCAGGACAGACAGATCGGCAGGCAATGGAAGAAATCTCTAAAATCAGATGTCTGGTGCACCAGAATTGTCGTGTCATACTGCACCCCTTCTGAATCATCATGATCATTTACTGTAACATAGCAGGGCAGATTTTGCCACCCTTATTCATATTGATTAGTAGCATTATCTACAATTAGTTCCATTGAAATAAGTGCGACATCTCCCAGATTAGGATATTATTCAGCTAGAGTAAGGGCAGCTGAATCTGTCCCATAATGATTCTCTCATGATTCTCAGCTGCTGGCAGTAGGAGACTGAAGCTATGAAAAAAGTTACCTGGGGCTGATTTAGAGAATTGTGTTACTCATATTATATCTCTTCTAGCAATGGACTTGCAGCATTTGGTTTTATGGTAACTATGAGTGAAGATGCGCAAATGTGCGTGTTGCGCTGGCAGAGTTGTGTTGTTATGTGTGGGTTGTGTTGCGCTGGGAAATATGTATGGGTGTGTGTGTTTGGGGTTATTGTGTGTGCTAGTTGTATTTTTGCATGGGTGCTTGTATTGATTAGTGTGTGGATTGCATTGTGCTGGGAAAGTTGTATGGACTTGTGAAAGTTCCCAATGAAATTCACTGTTGATAAGTGCAAAGAAATGCACAATGGAAAAAATATTCCCAACTAAACATACATACATGATGGGTTCTAAATTAGCTGTTACCACTCAAGAAAGATCTTGGAGTCATTGTGGATAGTTCTCTGAAAACTTCAGCTCAATGCTCAGCAGTGGTCAAAAAGGCTAAAAGGATGTTAGGGACTACTAGGAAAGGGGTAGAAAATAAGACTGAAAATATAATGCCATTATATAAATCCAAAGTATGCCCACACCTTGATACTATGTCCAGTTCTGGTTGCCCCATCTCAAAAAGGATATAGTGAAACTGGAAAAGGTTCAGAGGATGGCAACAAAGATGATCAAGGGTATGGAATGGCTTCCATAAGAGGAGACTAAAATATTAGGGCTGTTCAGCTTAGAAAAGAGACAAGAAGGATATGATAGAACAGTGGCTCTGAACCTTTTCAGACTATTGTACCCCTTTCAGGAATCTGATTTGTCTTGCGTACCCCCAAGTTTCACCTCACTTAAAAACTATTTGCTTACAAAATAAGATATAAAAATACAAAAGTGTCACAGCCCACTATTACTGAGAAATTGCTGACTTTCTCATTTTTATCCTATAATTATAAAATAAATCATTTGGAATATAAATATTGTACTTAAATTTCAGTGTATAGAGAAGCATAAATAAGTGATTGTCTATATGAAATTTTAGTTTGTACTGACCTTTACTAGTGCTTTTTATGTAGCCTGTTGTAAAACTAGGCAAATATCCAGATGAGTTGAAGTACTTCCTGGAAGACCTCTGCCTACCACCAGGGATACGTGTACCCCTGCTTGAGAACCACTGTGATAGAGGGCTACAAAATCATGAATGGTGTGGAAAAAGTGAAGAGAAATGTTATTTACCCTTTCCCACAGCATGAAAACCAAGGGTCACCAGATTAAATTAATAGGCAGCAGGTTTAATATGAACAAGAGGAAATACCTTTTCACACAACACACAATTAACATGGGGAACTCTTCCACGGGATGTTGTGATGGCCAAAAGAATGACTAGGTTCACAGAAGAACAGGATAACTTAAGGGAGAATAGGTCTATCAATGACTATTAGCCAAGATCGTCTGGGACCCAACCTCATGCTAGGGGTGACCCTAAACTTCTGACTGACAGAAGCTAGGAGGGAAGGACACGGATGGATCTCTCCAAAACTGCCCTGTTCTGTACACTCCCCTTGAAGCTCTGTCAGCTCTGGCCACTGTCAGAAACAGGATACAGGGCTAAATGCACCATTGATCTGACCAGTAAAGCAGTTCTTATCCATTTAATAAACTGCAGAGCTATTATGCAAATAAATGTATCATGCACCTTTGACTAGCTTACCTGCTTTCTGCCTACTACTCCATGTTTCTCTAGCACTCCTTTTATCATCCTAACCCACTGAGCAGTTTCAAATAGATTTCTTGGGATGAAGAGTTTACACTAAGTCAATTTATGACAAAAATATTTCTTCCTCCTTACCCAAGTTTTCCCCACAAATGACACCTGCCCAAGATGAGAAAGATTTAAACCCAGCCTAATGGCACCTAAAAGTGTTATGCCTTGAAAATCCATTATGCTATGTTATTGCAGAGGCAGAAGCAGAAGCTTTATCTTGTTTATCCAAAAGACGTGGTCTCTATTCCCAGCTCTGCCACTGGTCTAGTGGGTGACCTTCGGAGAGTCACTTTACCCGCTCTGTGCCTCAAGTTATCCATCCGTAAAATGGGGAGAAAGACACTGGCCTGCTTTGTAAAGCACTTTGAGATCTATGGATGAAAAGAACTAGATAAGATCCAGGTATTATCATCATCTCATTGGGAAGGGAAGATTCCCAGCTTCCCACAGAACTCACATGGAAAGGCCCAAGATATCAAAGGTGCTCACTCTTTTTAAAAAAAAATAAATCCATTTTGGCATGTATTGTGTTCTCTCTGTTTACACACAGTTATACTCATGCAGTTGGAACCTGCATAAACAAAGTCAATAGGAGTCTTGTTAGGGACTTCAATGGATGCAGGATCGGACTCATGGCAGGCAATCCTAGATGTCTATTTTTAAAATATATAATATGATTTTGGAAATGTTGAGTTGTGCTCATAATTTGCCTACGCAATTACACATTTCCAAATGTTACCCTCACCCTGTCGCCTCATTCCCTCCTCCTATTTGTTACATCTCCTGTTGCATCTTGTCTGTAGCTATTGGAGGACAAGACCTCATCTTACCATGTGTCTTATACATAAACGTATGTATGTTATATAGTGTCAAAGGTAAACAATTGTCAAAGAAGTTAATTAAATTGCAGTATGCATAGTGTTCTAAGGCTGGGATTTTGCAACAGGACCATATTAAGTACCAATAGTTTCAACCTATTGTTAACATTTGTCCCTTACAAGGCTACCTACATCAAAACCTTACCTTAAGTTCACCAGCCAAGAGAAGCTCCTTCCAAAAGCATCTGTAACTTGATGAAGATGGTCTATGCTGCATCTCAAGAAACAAAGCACATGATCTCTGGGTAACTGACTTGAGCCTTGATTAACCCAAAATCACTCCCACTCCAAGACGTTATATAATTTAGTGCTCTACCACATTTTGAAGCACAAGCTGTCATTGGAAAATCTGTATTTTCAAATATTAAGTATAAGTGACTATCTTCGACTCAAGCAAAGCCAGAGTTTAAGCTCTGCTCCTATAGCTTTTCTCCAGTACATAATATTTTTTATAAGAAACGTGGGGAATATTTGCTAGATACAACTTGCATGTTGTACACATTAAATCAGATGACAAGATAAATACCAGTATGTTTAATAAAAACAGAAAATATAAGAACATAAATCAGGCAGAGTTACTTTATGCTCTATTTACTCTCCAAGGAACATCACCATCTCATATCAGAAGTCACAGGATGCATGACAGGATGTAAAAAAGACAAAAAACAAATGCTGGCATCAATTTCCCTTTCCCCCTCCTACCACAATAGTCTGAGTTGTATCAGATGCTATATCTGACAATGGTATTTCCAACTGGCACTGACCTGCTTTGAGATACAAGACTGCAGTTTGGAATTAGTTTTACCCTTAGTGTATTTCACATTGTCCACTATATACAACAGTCAACAGAAGTACTCAGACCTGGAGCCCTCACTTTTGAAGGTCATCTGAGAATCCATGCTTGACCTAGAGCAAAGCAGAAGTTTTTCTGACTCATCAGTGTTTCTTCGAGTCCAGAGCTCTCCTCCTGTACCCACTGAACGGGGCTTAAGGGAAAGTGTTTCAAATTTGACATAGGTCTCTTTTGCAAGGTCAGCTTCCCTAGCAGATTTTGGTTTCTTGTGAAGTTTTAAAACTTTATAGAGTAAGAAAAATATCAAAGGTAGAACAATCACACATGCCACACTGCTAGTCATGATCAAAATGGAAACTTGAGAACCACTCTCATCATTTATTCCATCAGTGGAGAAAATAATGCATTGATCTTTTGTAGGTGGGACTCCTTTGGGACAGACACATGCCATGTATTGTGTACTAGGCTGCAAACCATCTATTGTGACTTTGTTTTTGCTGGGATCTGTACTCAGAGGCAGCATATCTTTCTCACCATACTTTGAGTACAATACAGTCACTGCAGAGTTGCTTATGGCATTGATGGTTTTCCAAGTTAAGGTAACTCTTTCATCCGTTTCACTAATAACTTTTAGGTTTTTTATGGTGACGTTCTGCTCACCCAGTGCTGCTGCATTCAATGAAGTCGACTCATCTTTCTTGCTTGTTTCTTCAGACTTTTTGTTGTTTCCATTTGTTACTCCCTTTGAACTTTTTTTCCCATCAACCATGGACTTGGACTGTTTTTTGTCTGTGATCTTGGCACTTGTTGCCCTTTCAGTGGTAGCCATTGTTGTGGGTAGCGATGTTAAGGGTGGAGGAGGTGTGGTGCTTTTTTCAGATTCTTGCTTGGCTTCCTCCTGTGTGTTATTTTGTTGGTCTGCTTCAAACTTCTTCCCATACTTTTGTGGTGACACAGTCGTAGTGACAACACCAACCACAGTGACAGTAACAGCAGCTTCTGACATTCCCGCCAAATTTTTGGCCTTACATCTGTAGTCCCCTGCATCCTTGTATGAAATCCCTGTCAAACTTATTATGGACCATCTGACACCCTCTCCTGGAGTTTCTTGAATTACTAAAGGAAAACGAAATGCATATAGTAAAACAGTGTAACAGTAACATAAAAGAGGCAAGGTTATGACTTTACCCCTTCCATGCTTTTGCTATGTTAGAAAAAACAATTTGAATTGAACATATTGTTTTTTTAAACACAACTTGCAGAACTCCCTGTCATATAATAGTATTGAAAAAAAGAGTTGAGGTCTGGTGTACACTACAGACCTACATCAGTATAACTACATCACTCAGGGGGGTATGAAAAATCCACACTCCTGAGAGACATCATTATACCAATCTAACACCCTGTGCAGACAGAGCTCTGTTGGCAGGAGAGCTTCTCCCATTGGCATAGCTACCACCTCTCGGGGAGGTGAATTAACTACGCCGACAGGAGAGCTCTGTCCAGTCAGCAGAGAACATCTTCACTAAAGCGCTATAGCTGCATCAGTGCAGCTGTGCCCATGCAGTGTTTTAAGTGTAGACTTGCCCTGAGTACGGTTCAAAAATAAAATTAGACATTTATATGAGTAATAAAAATATTTGCCGTTTCACTATAAAAAACAAAAATGGTTAAAGGGATACAGGGAGGGATACAGGGTAAAGTTTCAAAAGTGCATAAGTGACTTGGCAGCCTAAATTCCATGGACTTTAGAAGCTAAACGGACTTTCAACAAGACTTAAAACCCTAAGTGTCTAAGTCACTTTAGGAAATGGTACTTTGGCTCCTACATCACTTAAATGATCTTGAAAGTTTCACCTATCAGCTGTTATGCTTAAGGGTAAAATCTTACTGCTAACTGTCCGGGGTTAGCAAGAAACGTCTCCCATGAGGAGGTTATTGCATAATTACCCATTATGGGGCTTTACACAACTGTCTGAGGCACTATTTTGGACTACATAGAGCACTGGTACAATCCCATAGGACAATTATTAAGTCTATCACATAATCCAGGAATTGTATACACCACCTCACAAGGGAGGTTAAAGTCTAAACATGCATTGGAAAGGGAATTATCCTGTTTCACCTAGGGGTAAGCTCTCAGGTCAGGATTGGATCACATGGCTGGAGTAAGAAGCAGCAGCCTGCATTACCCAGGCTTAACTTGTCTTGTGGACTAAACTTTCCCAGAACTGTCTATCTAGATCCCTTAACAGTCCACACACACACACACACACTTTAAATAAAGATTAAGAGATTAAGTTATACCCATATAATTAATAGAGTTATATCTATTTTTATGATGTGGATTTTACTCTTCACCCCATATATTTTAATTATGCTGCAAAGGTGAAAGACAGGCACTGTAAATAATTAAACAATTGTAATGTATGACATCTCGATTTTACAGACTTCTGTGTTTCCTCTATTTGTGTGCTCTACAATGACAGTTGTGACATGAACAGCAAAAGCAAAGACAATTTTATATATATATAGCATTCCAGTTACAAAAGCTCTCCACACAAATTTTGGAAAAGTTTGGATTTGAATTCACACTGCAGAGTTCAAACCCACCTCTACAGAATATGTAATCATCAAAATACTTTGAGTTACTAAAATAATTGAGTTCTGAGGCAAACAGTTTAATTTCCAGACTTTTCTAGGAGCTGCAGATTTTATACATTCGCTAGCTTCCCCTACTCTCAGACCTTTGCTTTTTCCGTCTTTCCTTTTCTACAGTTCTTCTTTAAATTCTAAAGATAATCTTTAGATGCTAACCATGGTCCATCTACTGGCAGCCTCCAATATTGCACTATAACAACTCTTCCACTGACAGGCTTATTTTGTTTTAAATGAGTGATATTAGCTTACTGCTTTGAGTTAAAAGAATTTTTCATAATAAATATAACAATTTATTATTGTGGGCTTACAATAAGTTGTCATACAGTTTCATTCTCACAAACCCATTACTTAGAAATAGAAAAACTTCCGAATTGCTAGATGAAATTACTAAAATTGGCTGATATACAAAAACAATATCAGATATTCACTGTCTCTTTACCGTTCAGTATGGACATTGGTGGTAAATGACCAAAATTCAAACAAAGTAATATTTATGACAAATCCAATACTTATTATAAAAATTGCTGTGTTTAAATAGCTCACCTATGGCTACACTGGCTTTTTTAACTTGCGTTTTGTACCAGAGACAAGCCAAAACTGAAACTCAAGTCCAAACGACCCCATCCAATTTTGGGATCCTGAATCTAAGCCTCCTATCCAGTCTTGGTTCCATGTCATGTTCTGAATTGGAAGTGACTTGTTTGCCCTGTTCATGTACAGATATGGATGAATTTAACACAAATAGGGACAAGGAGATTCTGGACCCAAACGATAGAACTATTGTGAGAAATATCTGGTCTTGTTCATTTTTCGCTATTCATAATAATGATCTCAAAGATCATTTCCAAGCACAAACTATCAATATATCTAGGTTCTCATATTTCTTAGTAATAAATTAGAAATACCTGTATAGTTCACCGGTAAATTGTCTGATCTGATCCAGGTAAGTTGTGGGGTTGGATATCCAGTGGCATCACAGCGTAGCAGTACATTGCTTCCCAGAGGTGATGTGATTTTTGTTGCTGAAGTCATCACTGATGGTTTAAGACACTGTTCCAGCTCTGCTCTCTGGAACAAGATACCTGCCAGGCTCTCAGGTCCACTACAAGCCACAAGAGGATCCAGAAGTACAACAGAGGTGTCCACTATTTTGGAAAATTCAATTAGCTTTGAAATCCGACAGTCACAAAACCATGGATTGTCTTGCATACCTTCAGCAGAAAAAAAAAAAGCATACACTTAGTTTCAAGCATTACTTGGATTTCATGATTAGAGTGGGACATACCATTGTGTCTAAATGCTAATAGGGAGAATGTGTCTCTTTTAAGTTCATGAAATATTTAATCTGTTCCTTTTATACTTTTTTTTTTTTTGAGGTTCAGGAAGGAGGGTTAAAGCTATTTTGTTAACAATTGATAAACTAGATCTTTTCCCCACAACAACCTGCACAGAAAATGGTACATGAATTGACATATTCTACACTAAATTGTACCATTTTTTCATTCCTTTGAAACAACCTCAGAAGGAGCAGCCTTGGTTAGCTGCCAAGTAAGGTGTTTCACCAGCAAGTGCAAGTAGATCTTCTAATAGCTATGGTTGTCCTCTGACCTCCACTGATCTCCTTTTTCCCCTTCATTAAGTATGGAGTTTTCTAAACTTTTTTTTTTTTCCAGGCACCTTTTTCAGTGCTTGGATTTTGGCTGAGAAGACAGCAATGATGAAAGTGTTTATGACTTATACCAACTCTTCTGTCATTGAACAGAGATGGCTTTAAGCCAACGAAGTTTAGATCTGGATCTGAACTTTCCCAATGTTCAGGGGTGTTTGGATTCAGAGATCTCATTCAGGCCAATCTTTTAAATATAAAATATTTAAAAGCTGTGGAGGGATGCAGAGAGAGAAGGAGGAGAGCAGAGGAACTGTCAAAATAATTAAAGGATTTTAGCATTTCTGATGGCACACAAGGACCCTGCCACTCCCCATTTGACTTCAGACTATTTGCCCTTTAATTATGAAGAGCAGGAGTGAGGGGACATTTCTTCTATTGTTGAATTTGATTTCAGGTGAATTACATTGTCCATTTTATAGTAATATAGGTCCAGCTCTTATATTGGTGTAAGACAGCATAGCTCTGTTGACTTCAGTAGAGAAATATCTATTTATACCAGCTGAGGATCTGGTCCACAGCATTTCATTCATGCCTTTAAATAGTTTCCGATCTGACTTTAGATCTTTGTACACATCTCCCTGGAACACTCCATTTCATTTGAATATTAACAATAAATAGAACTAATTCTAAATTCAAGCTATTTTTGTAGGGAACATGGGATAGCCTCCAATGCTATGATGATGGGTGCATTAAAAGTGAGCAGGCAGATATAAAATAAAAGCTACTACTTTGCAGTGAAAACCTATAATTATTGGATACTCTGAACAGTTTAGCAAACCAGTCATGAATGAAACCCAGATAAGAGGACATAGTACACAATTCATGATGTGAAAAGATGCATTAACTTTATGAATAATTAAATAAAAAATTGGAATTATTTCATGTTACCAACACCTTTCTTTTTCCCTTTCTTAATACTTCATTTGCTTCTAATGTCTTTGCATTTTTAGAAAAGATCTGTAGATGTAGAAACACATGCTTCCTTTAACCACCTGAGCAAGATTAGGTTATTTTAAGCACAAAGTCAGTGATTGATTAAGACAGTGGTAAACCCTGACTAATCCCACCCTTTAAAACATGACTTGACCTGAAGAGATTCCTTGACTATGTGTTTATGACATCACAATCCAATTGTACTCCTTCCAGACATGAGTGATTTTAAATCTGACTAGTTATTACCCACAAGAAAAGGAATAGGCAAATCCAAGAAAACTGTTTCGAGTATTGTACTTTAAAAAGCTAATCTTCAAAAAGAGAGCGAGCGAGTGCAAGCGTACACTCCTCTTTGGAGATTATATATAGCTTTGGAGAAATTTATTTATATATATATATATACACACACACACACAACTTGACAACCTCTGGTGAACTGGACATATATATAAAAATACATACATAAAAGACCAGTTCACCAGAGGTGAATTTCAACAGGTTTCCTCTAACATCAGTCCATCCTATCTATAGCTCCCCTTTGCACTGTATATTTAAGATGGGAACATGGGTAAAACTAGCAGGGGAAGGAGAAGGTCGACGTTCTCAATTTCCAGCCTACTCCCTTAGTACATAAGATAAACTTCCTTCCAGTTCATAGACGCAGTACAGGTGTCCCAGAAGCCATTAATTGCAAACAAATCCAATGTAATGCCCCTAATTCCTAGGATTTGCAAATGTACGTTCCATGTAAGGATGTTGAAGACCATTGGGCAAAGTAAAGGGGTCAAAGAACATAAAAACAGCCAGGGTGGGTCAGACCAAAGGTCCATCTAGCCCAGTATCCTGTCTTCCAACAGTGGCCAATGCCAGGTGCCCCAGAGAGAATTAACAGAACTGGTAACTATCAAGTGATCCATCCTCTGTCGCCCATTCCCAGCTCCTGGCAAACAGAGGGTAGAGACACCATCTCTGCCAGGATAACTTAATGTTACTTATCCACATTTCCTGAATATACATTTTCCACATTTTGGAAAATTTGTATGTTGCTGAGTTGGGACAATTATGTCTCTTTAAAAAAAAATTAAATAAACTAAATCACATTTTTTAATAGTCTGATCCTGCAAAGTCTTACTCATGTGAGTAATAATGATAATAGGGATTTGTAGGATTAGTCCCTTAGACAGGTAAATTATTCACCAATATGATTGAAATATATAAGCCTATTGTGAAACTTTTAAAACATACAAAGGTGCACAAAAATATCAACAAATAATTCCACTGAAAGCAATTATGGTAAAAGAAAGTGAAGATTGTAGGATTAAGCACTTAACAGTCAAGCACCTCATATGCAAATGAGCTTAACTCAAATTCATTTCTCACTAATCTGTCCATGCTTTGCAAAATGCTTATTAGGGCAATGCATGGTTAATGAAGTTTGTGTGACATATTAATGCAGTGCAGTAAAAAAACCAACACCACCCTACTTAGAGAGACAAGATAGGCAGGGGCAGCAGCTTATATGGGCTCAAGGTGCTTAAGCACCAGGAATATTTAAGGGTGGGGGCTGTGCTCCACCAATATTTGGAGCTGGACTTCTCCTCTGCCCCTGCCTCGGAGCTTCCCTTCCTAAAAGAAAACAGCCAGTGCCTCTCTCCTTTGTTTGTGCTGCTTTTGCCTAAGGCTATAGAGATCAGTGGCAGGCAGCCTCTTGGAGCACCGGGGGTGGGGAAGAGAGAGAGAGGAGGGGGAAGGAGGCACACACGTGCTTGGGAGCTCTCTCCCCCGCCTGCCCCCAGCACCCAGGGGCAGCAGCAGGGGTGGGGAGGCCACACATGATGGCAACCCCCTCACCCTGGTACCCACCATAGGGAAGGCGAGTGGGCTTAATGGACCTGAGTCCCTAGGAGCATGTGCAGTGACAGTGGTGCAGAGTGAGTGTGCTGCGGCGGGGGTCCCTCCCCTGGAACTTGCTGCTGCCAGAAAAGAGGTGGGAGAGTCCTCTCTGGCCCTAGCCCTGGGGCAGCCTGTCTGCATCCCAAGTTCCTTATCTCCAGCCCTGCCCCACCCCAAAGCCTGCGCCCCCAGCACCCCAACCTTGAGCACCCTGCTGCACTGAGAACTCCTCATCTCCTGCCCCACCCCAGAGCCCTCACTTGAGGGGAAAAACGTGCAACTTAAATTTGGTAGTCAATTTCGAGTATCATTGTGTTTAGCACCATACTTGATTATTTTACACCCTTTAAAGTATACGGGTGTTACAAAGTGGGAATGTTCTTAATGTTTTCTCTGAATACTGTTTGTGTGCCTCAGTTTCCCCTATGCATTTCTCAAGGATCTAGATGGTGGGATAAGGGTGTGTGATTGTTGTAGAGCCTTAGAGTGCCAGTGTGATGCCGTCTGCACAGAGAATGGCCAAAACCCTGTCTCCAGCCAACTGATGGCCTGGGTCGCTTTCCTGCAAGGTGCCAACTGAAGGTGTTGGAGAACAAAGAGATCAGGTGGCCTCCTAATGCCTGGAAAAGAGACAAAGGCCAGAGGAGAGAGTGTCAGTGCCTGTGCGGACTTCCGGGAAGCGCATGGTGTGGAAGGGGATGCTGGGATGCTTTGGAAACTACTCCATACAAAGCCAGTCAGGACTCTGGGGAGCCTCCTCTCTCTGAGCATACTGTCTCCAGGGCAAGAAGCTTACACCTTCCTGGGTCTGACCTCGGAGCATTCAGCATGCCCTTCCACACTGTGCGCTTTCCGCAGCGAGTCTGCCCAGGCAGGTCCTGGGGCAACCAGAGGTCCCTGCACCCCAACTCTGCAGTCAGACATGACTCTCAGCCAGCTGGTAAAACAGAAGGTTTATTAGACGACAGGATCACAGTCTAAAACAGAGCTTGTAGGTACAGAAAACAGGACCCCTCAGTCAGGTCCATCTTGGGGGTGGGGAGCCAGACCCAAGTTCTGGCCTCTCCCCATTTCCCCAGCCAGCTCCAAACTGACACTCCCTCCTCTAGCCTTTGTGTCTCTTCTGGATCTCTTTGTCCCCAGCACCTTCAGTTGGCACCTTGCAGGGGAAACTGAGGAACCTACACAGTATTCAGAGAAAACATTAAGAACATTCCCACTTTGTCACAACAGGTGCAACAAAATTTAATACCGTATATTGAAGCAGACAAGTGCTGCTTCTGACTTTCCACTTTTAATCGACCCTTGTAATCTTGTGGTGCCAACGCGTTGTAGTTTCATTTTATATTGGCTTACTGGGCGAGAGCAGGGAGGGAGGGGCACCACCATTTTGGGCACCACCAGAAATTATACAAACCTGCCACCTATGAAGATGGGTACAATGTAGTTATAGCCTTGACTCTCTAATGTCCTGGGATCAACACAGCTAGAATAACACTGCATACCACATCATGCTTGTGAGTCAGACTACTGCCACCAATCTCATTGCAGAGAATTAATTGTAAGACAGCTTCTCAGTGTCCAGGGAACCTCAGCATGCTCTGGAGCACACTTATTCTACTGAAAGTGGTCCTAATCCCACAATCCTTTTCTCGGGTAACACTCTCCCTCAAATCAGTGTAAGTTTTGCCTGGGAGAATGGCAGGATCAACTGCAGCATTTGTCCCTACTGCTGTCAGAAAAACACTGATTCAGACTGACAGGAAACAATGTTTCTCCTAGAGTAGTGGTCCCCAAACTGGAGGAGTGTTGCGGGAGGCCACAGGGCCCAGGCTAACCCCCCTCCTCCCAGGATGGCAGGGAGGGAGTGCCACCCAGCCCCCTGCTCTGCCCCCAGACTCCTTCCAACTGCAGCAACACCACCACTCCACCCACAGCCCAGCTCCAGCCACAGCTGCAGCTCCACTCCACCCCCTGCTCGGCCCCCAGTCCAGCTCTGCCCTCATTTCTCTCCACCCCCAGACCAGCTCCATCTCTAGCCCCAGCTCCTCCCCCATTCCCAGTTTTGCTCCCAGTTCTGCCTTTAGCCCCAGCTCCTCTGCTGAGCCACGGACTGATTCCATTACTGGTAAGGTGGGGCACAGCAGGAAAAGTTAGGGCACCACTGTCCTAAAGGAACATAACACTATTTCAGTTGCACAAGGGGAATTCTCTTCCCAAATAAAACATTCAGTGCATATAAAATATATGCTAAGATAAAATCTGAGCTGTAATAACACATTAGGGAAGCTTCTTGTGGAATATGTTGTCTCATTTGAGGTACTGATGCCAGGACTGTTTGAGCTTTGTTTTGTGCTGCATTAACCTCTAATAATCATTGCAAAATTCCTCTAGGTAAGGTGAACACTTAAAGATGTGTATTACTCAAAAAGGCAACTAACCCTAATAACCTGTTGAACTATCTGCCACTGGAAATTATTAACATTTGCAGAGACAGAGTTTCAAAGTCAGGCATGTGCAACTGCACATTGACCTTTGAACATGACTAACTGATGCCTGGAAATAACTGGTGCTCATGAACATGTCAGATACAACATCTGAGGGTGCACAAGTTGAATGCCTGCCATCCATGTGTATATGCACAGATATTTGCTCACAAGCCCAACTCACTCAAACACACAATTGCGTGTGCCTACTTTTAAAATCTGTCTAGTTTTATTTTTAACTGGTCCAGAGGCAGATGCTATTCTTATTCAGAGAAATGTCCATTCCTGCTTGATATTTTACAAAATGACGTGTTCTCTTTCCTCTGGACTGGAGAATAACAGTATAAGGAGAAGGAAGTACTCCTAAGAAATTGGAAGGGAGAATGGCTGCTCCTTAAATGCCAGCAGCTTTCCACAGTAGTAAATTATGCTAAAAGCCAAGTTAACACCCCTATAAGGCCTCTGTTCTTTCCGGTTCAAAAAAGGTAGAAACATACAGCTGAGGGGATACGGTGCAGTGGGGAAGAGAAGGTCAGGCATCAGGAGACCCCAGGATTCCCAGAGTTAGAAGTTCGCTTTCCGCATGGACCCTCAAGATTGGTAGGGCTAGCAGCTTGTCTCCCTTCACAAGATGGCTGAGTCCTTCTCCACAGGGTCAGCTTGTGACAAAACCTCGTGGGCTGACTTTTTCCCTCTTGCAGATTTCCAACATGAAGTTATGACTTGCTATTTATTGCTCATATTGCAGTAGTGCCCAAAGGATTCAATCCAGATCCAAACTCCACTGCCTGAGGCACTGTACAAACAAACATGAGACAGTCCCTGACCTACAGAGTATAAAACAGAAATAGACTGAGCAAAGAAAGACAGGGAAGCGAAGAACAAGGTAATACGGTTACGTGGTTATTCAGGCTAGCCTGGAGGGTTCCAGATCATTTGGAAGCACTGGATTTTGTGAATGGGGAAAGCTGTAGAACCCCAGACCCGCTCACTTTGCCTCTTTCCCAACATATAAATATACACTTGGGTCTGCAGGTAGAGACAGGAGGCTCTTTTCTTAAAATCTTCCATGAGGGAGACAAAGATTTTCATAAGTTACCTAATTGGTTCTGAGATAAATAATTGTTTTCACTGCAGCCAGACAAAGTGCAGTTATTTAGAGTTGATTCATTAACACTGTTTCAGTTTCTCAGGTCCAACATTGACTCCCAGGAGGTAATCTCCTCACTCACATGATGGCTATTTCCAGCCAGTTACGAGCCAGGGTTTTCTTCTAATATGAAACCAACACTTAAAATGGTTGCACAATAAGCACTGATTTGCCATACATAGATAAGATATGGTACAAGTAGACAACACTGTACAATGAGCAACTGACAAAGCTTCCTTCCTAATGAACCACAATGGAGTTTCTGTGCAAATGGACAGAAAATGGTCACATTCCACAAAGTGTCCTCATCTGATTCATTTGGAGACTAGCCTGGATGCTGCAGTGATCACAACAAACTCAAATAATTTGCTTCTTCAGTAACTCATTGGTTATTCATCCCCATCAATGCCTAATAACAGCCCATAGTTACAGCTGTGAATTATATACTCCAATGTGTATCACAGAAGAATACAGTTATTCAGTCTCTCCTTCTTGGTAAACAGAGTTTCCCCCACACCAGTACGTCCTGCTGTGTCAATATGGACTTTAGCTTAGAAGCGAGATATGTAGGAAATTTTCTCTGTAAATCAGTAACCAACCTCAGGGTTTAATTAAATGCACATTATTCCCCTTTTAGTGGGTTGTAAAGTGGCAATAAATGAAATATTCAAGGTTCAAAACGAAACCCAAATGTTATTAACACGTGATGTTTCCTCCACCCCAGTTGTGATGTTTCCTCCACTCAAGGCTGTCTGTAACTGCAACACCATCTGCAGCCCTTGCTGCTCAGCTGGGGTTTAGTCAGTGGCTTCACATAGCAAAAGACTGACTGGCCCCTTTTCTCACTGGCTCCCTGTGCTTCCCTCTCCCCACACTGCCACACACAGTGTCATGGAAACAATCACTACAGAGCAGGCCCCAGGAAGAGCTGAGTCTTCCCAACTACCTGGCTAGCACACTCTGCAGAAGCCTGGTGGCTCTGCTGCATTCAGGGTCCTTGGCACATGGGAAGGCAGCAAGGGCAAGATTTCACCCAGCGCAAACTGCATCTCTATCCTATGCTGTATTCCCTCATCCTCTCAATGGCTCTCTAGGAGGGAGACCGCAAGGGGAATGATATTACCATTGTGCATGCCTCAGATTTGAAACCACAGTATGCTCTTGCAGCCCAGTCCTGCCACCACAGACTTCGGTGGGAGCAGGACTGAGCCCTTGGTGTCCAAATTGATTGAAGAAAATTGTCATAAACAGATAGCTAAGGGTTAATGTTTCTTTCACCTGCAAAGGGGTAACAAACAACACCTGACCAGAGGACCAATCAGGAAACAAGATGTTTTCAAATCTCTAGGGAGGGAAAGTTTATAGCGGTGTGCGTTCCTTTGTTCGTGTGTCTGTTGCTCTCTCGGCTTTGAGAGTGATCTCTTCTGTCCAGGTTTTCTAATCCTCTGTTCCGAGTGTGAGTACAAAGGTAAAAGACAATAGGCTATATTGTTTTTGTATTACATGTGTGTGTTTTGCTGGGAATGTTAAATTGTATTTCTTTTTGGATAGGCTGCTTTATTCATTTTTCCTTTTTAAGGTCAATAACCCTGTATTGTCACCTTGATACAGAGACTATTTTTATGTCTATTTCTTTCTTTTTATATAAAGCTTTTCCTTTTAAAAACCTGTTGATTTTTTTTTCAGTGGGGCTGCAAGGGGATTGGAGTATGCAGCTCCACCAGGGAATTGGTGGGAGGAAGAAATGGGGGGAAGAGAAAATCTCTTTGCGTTAGAGTTACAAAGGTTGCATTTGCAGGGACTCTGAGTGAGGGTGAGAGAAACCTGATCTCTCTGGTTTGCATTTCAAGGAATTGAAACAGGGTGATCTTCCAGGGTCATCCAGGGAGGGGGTTATTTCCCTTTGTTGTAAGACTCAGGGCATCTGAGTCTTGGGGTCCCCCAGGGAAGGTTTTGGGGAGACCAGAGTGAGCCAGGCACTGGAATTCCTGGCTGGTGGCAGCGCTATCAGATCTAAGCTGGTAATTAAGCTTGGAGGTTTCATGCAGGCACCCATTTTGGACGCTAAGGTTCAGAATTGGGACTTATGCTTTATGACAAAACGGATCAAGCAAGGGTAAAGTTTGGATTACCGACAAGACTAGGGAAAGGCCAGGTTCTTATCAGTTAGAAAAAAGCAGCTCCGGTTTTCCAGGGGCACAGTCAGTCACGTCACCTGAAGATTAGGGAAGGGAGCCTTCTCCTGTACTCTCTCTTCCTCAGGTTCACTTATGACATTGCAGCTAGCAGAGCCTTCTAAATGTTAAAAATCACTTGGTTTGGGTTTGAGTTTTTGTTTTGTTTAAAAACCACCAGCGAATAATTTTGTTTTCCTGATTCTGCCAACCATTGTTCACATTGAGCAGAACCCTGACTGCCATTTTACTGGCAGCATTTCAACAACTTGACTTTGCTGTAAGTACTGCTAGGAAGCTCTGAATTTCAGCTTCCAGTGACACCATGCTTTCAGCTAACAAGCCAGCTAGAGATAGAGCACCTAGCTGGATGCTCCCACAGGAGGGGGACAAAGTACCCAGGACTCTCGGCAGGTTCACTTTGCAGAATTTTCATCCAGAGAAGGTAGAAGGTGCAGAGAACTGCAGATCTGTGAAGAAGTGAAGCTTTAGTCCAATGGTCTAAATGGTTTAAGTCAGCTCCTTTGGCCCCTTCTTATCCCTGGCAATGCGGTTCCTCCAGGAGAAATGCTACCATTAGCAGGCCAGCCTCTCTGAGAGGTGCAGAAGTGTAGCCTTAGTTAGCACTGATTCAAGCAGAATTAATTAAGGCATGGAATCCAAGCAGATACTCACCACCTCTGGGAAGGGGGAGAGTGCTACACAGAACAAAGGCTCTTTGGTTCCTCTCCCAGCCCTGAAAACCTCAGTGAGCCCCAGCATATCTTCCACGGGGTATCAGAGAGGGCAATGTCACAGAGCCACTAGTCTCCCTTTTTCATGGTTCCTACCCAGAATCCCTTCTGCTTGGAGAAGTGAAGAAGATAGTCAGGCTCATATAAATCCTACTCAACATGGTACATTTTTAAGCAACAAAAATACAGCAGGGAAGGCCTCTCTCTCTGATTTTGTCACCAGATCCTAAAATCTATCAGGTCGTAACAGCCATGTCCCTCTGGCACAGACCTGAGAGTGAGACTCCTGCAATGAGTGCGTGAGCTCATGCACGAGTATGTGTGTGTGCATGCACAACCTCGCACATGAGTGAGAAACATGACCAGGGTTCCTGGACACTACAGTAATACACTCAATAAAGAGGAAGGAAAAGCAGATTTAGTGGGAAGGGGATTGTGGGCTTGTCAGGGAACAATCCAAAACACAAGCAGTGTGACACTTCAGATCTCCAGAGGTTCACGTTCAGATTTATTGTATAACAATCATTGTCTGCTTGCACTCTAATAGACTTACAATAAATGGCTTTTGTAATGACTGGAAATGAAGTGAATCATTCACAGCTAACCTAATGTATAGTTGCTCCAAATTCTACAAAGAAATCATCATTTTATTTTCAGGGTATTTGAGTTCAGTATGTAAGTCTGAAGGTAGGTAACTGCATACCATCTCCACAGAACATAGGATCCAAAAACCAGAGGCAAATTGGCAGCTGAATCCAGTGAATCTACTGCCCTTTCATCTATGGAGATACGGGTTCAAATCCAGGCTTGGTTCACAAATGAAAATGAGCTAAAGGTCTCATGCTAATTCCCCTGGGGACTTTTTTGTATGTTATAAAATCATCACATAACATGGCACAAACAGTCACGTGCTCAAGAGAATACAGGTGCTAGGGCTCCAAGGCTTGTCAGGATTAAAGGCTGTTGACAAAGATTGAAGAGAAACTTCGCGAGCACTCAACCAGATTCCACTATCTTTGCACAGCAAGGGCACCGCAAAGAACCTGGAAGTTGGCTAGATCTCCTGAGATGAGGAATCTGATATGGGGAAAATCCTCAGCAGATTTAGCGCTGACATATACAGCAGCTGGAAGGTTAAATTCCCAGCACAGGTAGACAGACACGTGCTAGCGCTGCTCAAGCTAGCACTTAAAAAGAGCAAGGTTGCCATAGTGGTACTAGCAGCAGTTCAGAATAGCTGCCCAAGTGCATAGTCAGGGGTCAAGCGAGAGTGTGCCAGGGCAGCTAGCCTGAGCTACTACAGCCAAACTAGCTCATGCAGAGCAAGCACACATATGTCGACCTGGAACTGCACCTCAGAGCTGCTGCACAGACATACTCATAGCCAGCTCCTACTCTCCTCCCTCCTGTAACCATTAGCGTAGCGGGAGTGTGCAGGGGTAGAAACAGAACACATTGTGCTCAAGCCATCACCAGGTGTGTAGATTAGAGCAGCCCCCACCTACATGAAGGCTGGTTGTCCTAGGATCAGGGCGTCACCCTCTGCTCCCACATGCAGTCCATCCCCTCCGTACACGCTGCATCCACAGAAACTGAGAGCAGTGGAGAATCTCTCCAATTATACCTAGTCCTACATACGATTTTTTTCTGAGCACCCAACGATCAACATATTATAAAAAAACAAGTATTAGCCAAAATATTTACAGAACTGATGAGTGATTCCTGTGAGCGACACAAGTTACAAAAAGCTAAGCGTCTTATACTAACATTTTAAGACATGTATTAGTATTTTCTACACAGTGTTTGTCCCAAATGTTAGCAGTAAAAATATTTAAAATAAATAGCAGGCAGCAATCAGCATAGCATAAGCAGTTTCACACTATATTTTAAACTAACATATTAGCATAGATATAACAATATTTTGCATGTTTGTAGCACCTTATATCCTGAATGATCCCAAAGCCCTTTATAAACTATGGCCTTAATCCTGCAAACACTACACTAAGCTGCTTCCCTGTTAAAAAGAAAATATTTAGACATGTTTTAATAAGGAATCCAATGGCTTCATGAGTTTACCTAATATGACTCTCTGTGCTGCTGGATCTGTGTTCCTGGACGGTGTAGCTTCTGAGAAGGGTGGCCAAATGTCCATTAGGTCTGATGGCAAGGTGGTTAGTTTGTTGCTGGATATGTCCAGGTAGGTGAGGTTTCTCAGGTATCTACCAGCCTCAGAGGGAATGCTGGTCAATTTGTTGTTATGTAAATCGAAGGTTCTTAAGTTGGGCATCTCCACCAGAGACTCCCAAGGGAAACTTGATAGCAAATTCCCATCCAGACGCAATTCATGCAGCTGCTTCAAATTATAAAAGCTGCTGGCATCAATGTTAGCCACACAATTGTAGGTCACCCACAGGTATTTAAGGTCTACCAAGTAGTAAAAGGCTTCAGTGGGGATTCTTCGTATGACAGTTTTTTCTATGCGAAGTTTTACTGTGTCCACAGGAACATTCACAGGGATCTCAAACATATCAGGGTCATTACACAGCACAGACCTAGCACCAAACAAAGAGAGATCTGTATTTCATTACCAGAGACTTGCATCTCAAATACATAAGTGTTAATACCTTTTCTACCACCACTACTGCCAAAATATCAGACTAAGTGCAATCTTCTATGTTTAAAAGATAGAGACAATTTGGAGGTGGACTTTCTTTCTAAAGAGAAAATGAATATAAAATATTAATGATACTGCTGCATTAATTCCAGATAAATTCAAATGCTATCTTTTATCCAGTCATTTTAGGGTCAGCAATGTAATTCAAGAACAGAAGGATTTTATTTGTATTTTTATCACTGAAACAGGAGATTCATGACCTCCGTTTTAATAAAAAGTCTATAATTCTGTGTGTCACTTTTTCTAATTTCTCTTCAAGAGTGGAGATATCAGATATTTAAGGCACAAGGGTAAATATATTTGTGGAACTTTACTTTTGAAAGTAGGTTGAAGATTACAAAAAAAAAAAGGAAAATTTTTCAAACTGAGTGCTTAAATTTAAGATTCTAAATCCACCTAAATAGAAATGGCCTAATCTTCAGAGGTTCTGTGGACTTTCTACTCCCATCGACTTCAGAGGTGTTGGGTTTTCTCAGAACCTCTGAAAATTAGGCCATTTCAATTTATTTTAAGTTCATACATATGTATTTAGGAGTCTAGGCATCCAGGTTTGAGAATTCTGACCAAAGTTAATGTCTCTTTTTTCTCTCCAAATAGATGCTGATTTATGAAGAACATCTATTTTCCTTTCTTCTCACCATAACTTTGTATCAGGTATAGCACGAGAATAAAATTAGCTGAAATTGTAATTCCCAAATGAGCAACAATACAATGTCTAGTGCATCTGCTGTACAATATTTCAAAGTGGTTAAGCTTTTCCTTTATCATCATACTTTTTCTATTGTCTAACAATGAGATAGAGTAAAGGAAACTTCTGCATTTATCTAAAACCAGGATTACTGTACCATGGATAACTGGTTTGAGAAATGGAATTTTCAAGGAAATATCAACATTTAGTAAATTAGAGTGCAGAGAGAAGTCTCTGTAAAAACTGAAGATGTAAAAGGCATTCAGCTGCTAAGTAAAAACCAGTAAGACAAGATATTATTGCTACCTGCAAATATCCATGCACGTTGTTTACCATGTAAAGTGGCATAAAAATGGAGTAAACTTCCCCCTTTATACTTCTAAAAAGTACATGAACTAAAACTACACAATCTGCTCTCATCAGTGGTGTCAGAGAATGTTATTCTAAATTTCCATCAACCTATTTTCTTATAATTACGTTGCATAACTGCAATAAAGAAAGGCATACCTTGTTCCAGTGCCATCACTTCTGCCATGGTAAATGCAAGTGCATTGTGAAGGACAAAAACCGTTTATCTCTTCAAAAAAGCTAATCATGATGCATAAACAAACAAACAGATACATGACTACCTCCCAGCAAAACTGTTATGAACAAAATCTAAAAACTTTTATTCCCAGGCACTCGCGTGCTGTGTGCGATGAATGTGAATGTAGCCATCCATTTAGTAATAGCAGATTACACTGGATTAGCTGAGATCTGTAGCTACTTAACCTTCAAATGTATCCTGAAAGGGATCAGTTGAACCAGCTTGTTTTTTATTATGTCAAAGGAACATATTCTGTTAAAATTATATCTATCACATATCAGGAAATCATCTTTATAGTTAACTATATTGAATACAGATTTACTAGATATATTTTGACATATCCCTTTACTTCACAGGGTGTTGTGCAGTTTAGTTAGCTAAGATTTATAAAGCATTCTGAGATTCTGGAAGGAAGTGTACTATATAAGTGTAACATGTCAAAGACAGTACTAAAAGGGGCTAAAAGTACTTAAAGGGGCATATTCTAAGACTGAATAACTATACAGTGCAGAATGTATCTGCATTTTAATATTAAAAACAGTCAAGATTAATAGCACAATGAGTTAGGTTTTAAAACCTTTTTTAGACAATTTTTTCAGGCTTTATCAGAAAGATTAAATACGTTTAAAATAATAGTTGTCATCTATATTCTTTTCAGAATACTTCATATAAAACTTAAATGTTAATAAAACAGTCAAAAATAAACTAATTGTTGGTGCCATCTATTGATTATCAGTTGATAGCACCAAAAAAATCATGTGAAGTGAAATCCCCTTAGATTGTGCTTTAAAATGTGTGTTCTTTGTTCTTCCTTGAAGCATTAGAATGTTTGCTTTTTAGAACAGATTAGCGGATTTCAGAACAAACTATATTCTCTCTCTTTATTTTATTGTTAATGCAAAGTAAAGAGTTCAACATCCAGCATTCCAAAAGGGTCTGTATCACTTTAAAAAAGACACAGGAACTGGCTAATAGGAAGTGAACTCAATATGGTAAGTAGTTGCAGTTAGATGAAGCTGTTTTAGTTAAGATCTGCCTGAGTGTTGTTCATATTTTATATTACCAGCAGACAAGATATTTATTCTCCAAACATCGGAAATACCAATATCAAGTTATCTACCACCTGCAATTGAATCTTTGAAAAGATATTCATCCCGTCAACCTTGAATAAACTGATTCCCAAGATGGCCAGCGCTAAGCATTCAAAAACCATGAGTCAGGCCTCAAAAATCATGAGATTACCTTAAAATAATAAATTTGGGGGGTTTTTACTTGCCTTTTGGTTTAAACTTTTAACGTGCTTGGGTCACAGTTTCAAGATTTTTCTCTTCAGGCACAAAGGTTAGAATCTTACTATTTTAAAAATGAAACCTGAGATTCTCACATAATCACTTGGCTCCAGGAGCCAGAAAACCACCAAAATATCACAAAACTGATAATAAAAAGAGAGTTGGCAACACTGGAGTTTAAATACGCCTGCATACTACAGTACTCGCAGAAGCAAACTTTTCAGATCAGATCAATCTGTGCATTTAAGACATTGAGGGAAATGCAGGATACAGTAGTACTATGCATGAAGTTTTGAGAACTGGTTTAGAGTTCAAAGGGGGAAATTACACATACCAAAAGAATTATACGTACACAAAATTTATTTCTGTTACTGTAGCACAATTAAGCATGTCCTGCTTTATTCTCCCTCCCACACCATTTTATCCCATTATCCAAGAGTTACAAAACACGCTGAGCATTCATGATCACCTTTTGAGAGGGGATAAGCATATTATGCCAATTGACCTAGTCTTCAGTACTAAAATCTTGGCATTTTAAAAAAAACTGTATTAAATATTATTGAGACAATGAGAAAAACAACTGGCTTGTTGGACTGGATTATTACAGTGTGATACAAATTTAATTGTGGCCCAGGTTTGACTACTTATTTCAATGTAGTGTACAAAACATATACTGTAGGATAAATAAAGTAGCAGTGCTTTTGAGCAGCCTCATTATGTTAGCGTGCTTTGAGAGACCCTCATTGGTAAAGCGTTATTAATAGTGATCTCTTGCCGAGTTTGACATCGAACCATTGCCAGGATTGCTCTCCGGAACCTGCAATGTGAGGAGGGAAGTAAAAATTCAGATGATTAGAGGCACAGATAAAGAAGCAAAAACAGAGATAAATTAAGACCAAATTACTCAAATGTGCTATACCAATAAGGCTTATTATTTTAACAAAACTTTTAGAATTCAATTAGTCTCTAGTCTCTTCCTCTGCCAGTGTAAATCAAGAGGAACTCTGCTGAGGTCTGTGGAATTGCATCAATGTGAAACTAGCATGAGTGTAATTTTGTTCGAGTGACCTTACAATCCATTTTTTTCAGGACAGTCCCATTTTTCAAGTGGTCTGTCTCAGAAATTTGGCTCCTGAAAATAGGATCTCTCATTTTATCATCATCTCTTAAGTTCCCTGTAAGCTGCACAAGTGCAGCAGCCTATTTAGCACCACACATGCGCTCAAGGAACCCACCCGGTGACCTGCCCCCAACTTGCTGCAAGAGAGGCGCCCCTTCCCCGGCCCCAACTCAGCCTGCAGCCCAGACCTTCTGGGGGTGGCCAGGGTGGTGCAGGCCCAGCCGCAGCAACAGCTGCCATCCCCCAGCACAGACTTGCTGGGGCCAGGGGAGGGGTGCCTATCCTGCAGCCCCAGTCCCAGAGTTCCAGGGGTGGGGAGAGGCCCCTGTCTCTCCCAGTCTAGGTGCTACTGCACGGAAACAGCCCTGGGAAGAGTCATCTCTCCCCACCGTAACCCTGGAGACCCATCCTGCACCCCAAAGCCCATCACCTCCATATTGGTTCACAAAACAAAATTCATTCAACGCATGGATGGGAAAAATTAGAGTGAACACTGGTCATCTCCCTAGCAGGAGGCACAGGTGCAAGCTCTAGGACTTCATTTAACTGAGCCCTAGCCCCTTGGGAGAGTATCCACAGTAGCACCACCACCTGTGGTGCTTGGTGGACACCAGGAGTCAGGCAAGCACAAGTTGGGCCCCGCCAGCACAGCTATGCGATAAAATGTAGGGAGATGAGTGGGTGAATGGAAGCATGCTGGTTGTGTAGTACATGAAGGTCTAGGCAAAGCGCAGACCTAAACCAACAGGGTTGGAGAGAAGAGTCAGACCATATCAATTACTCAGCAAGAACAGTTCAGCTCATCTGTATAGATGTCCCAGATCCTGCTTGCAGGTTGAGGAATGGGAAGGGAAGGATTCCAGTGTCCCCAACCTCCGTATATTTCCGAACCACAGGCAAAACCCTTTTGATTTTGCCTGTTTTTGTGATACCAAGGACATATCCCAAAATTATCTCAATTCAATATGATACCTATGCTCAAAATGTGGTATAGGTTTTATTTTGACAGAAGAGGTGCCACCTGTGACTTGTAGATTTGCTCTTAATCGTCTCAAACCACCCAACTATGGCACTTCCCAAGCCAAGCAATGATATGCATGGGAGCTACAAGTCACGAAGACCCAGATCCTCCAAGGTATTTAGCTTCCTAATTTTAATGTAAGCTATGAGGCTAAATACTTTGAGACTCTTGGGCCTAAGCAGCCATACATTTAAGCCTGTTTAATTAAAAGCAGACAGTCCCAGATTCAGATAGGACTCAAATTTCACCCCAATCCCATCTTGGCAAAGGCCGTTACCTGAAATTGTTTTGCAAAGTATTTTTATGAGGATACAACTGGAGATATCATGGAAATGTTGTCAGACATATATGGTGCAGATACTACCGCCTACCTTTATTAAAACCTGTCCAAAAGATCATCAGACCCATCACAGATAACTCAGCACTGGTTTAACCTTTCCATCTTTGTTAAATATTTTGTCATATCTTATAGGTGGTCTTTCTGCACAACTAGGATGCCCAGTAATCATAAAGCAGATGGAGGCTGTTAATTTAAAAATGGGACACTTACTTTTTGTTTGCAATGACATAAATACAGGGGTTATAGAATGTGGAAGATTTTGCAAATAGAGGTGCTATGATGGCCATTGCAGGGGAAATCTTCTTTGGGTCTCCAAAGGAAGACCATAAGCATACAATGGAATATGGAGACCAAGCCACCAGAAACATCACAATCATCACAACAGACATCTATAAAACAAGAAAAAAATGTTTGATAGACCAAACCATTTATATCTGCTTACCAATATCAAAATCAAACACTATATTTATTTAAGAATTAAGACCCCCTCCATCACCTTTGTTACATCTACTTGATCAGACCAGTCTATGTTGATGCTCTCCAGGCAGTTACTGGTAGTGTACTGCTTCATTGTGCGGGAAACATTGTAGTAACAGTAAAACATGACTGTTAAGGGCACAACAAAATTAACAGCAATTACAGTCATCGTATACGAAACAAAGAACCTGTAAGCCAAAAAATAAATACAAGATATTACAACTGTGCAGCCGTGAAAAATGACTGAAAAATGCATTGTTCCCTTATGTTTTATTGTTAATAAAACAGTCAGAAAAAACATTTACAAAAGGTAAGTACAATTTTTTCAACTTGATAAGATTTATTAGGCTCAGTGATCTTTACACCTAGGATTTCTAATGCTTTCCAATGTCAAAAATTCTTACACCCTTTTTTGATTTATTATAGATTACTTCAGTCTCTACTTCTGAACTACCATTGTCTTTTAGAAGTTGCATGGCATGTTCTTAGGAGAAAACATTGACCGTGGTGATGAACAGAAAATAAGCAATGGTCCACATCTGAAAAGTAAAACAAAGTTTTCAAAATCTTACGCATCATTTTTCCGCCAGTTTATTGTGCAGGTGGCTCCTGTTGGATCTGGGGCATAGCTAGCCCACCCAACAATAGGCATCAAGGCCCAAAAGACAGCATTTATCCAGGCAGCTAGGATCAGGGAAGTATAGTTGTGGGTAGTCATTCTTCTTCCTGTTACCAAGCAAATATTTTTACATCAAACCACTCTATTCTTTTATTTCTCTCCAAGATTTTGTTTGAACCAAAAATGTTTCCAAGCAAGACAATTAGCATAGAAATTATAAATGATCCTTACAAGCACCTGGCACACTGCAGCACACCCATTTTATTTAAGCTCTCCTATATATCACAGTTAAATGACATTTAAATACACCCAGAAGCAGAGTTGGAATACATCTCAGTATTATCACAGCTTCCCCCACACAAAGCTTAGCAATAATAGAGGTTGCTGGTGCCATATCAAAGAATTGAGAGAAAGAAAGAGAGTGGGGGGATGTAGGGAAAGTGAAAGAATTAACCATTATAATTTTTAAACCCGTAATAAAGATCCAGAGAAAAATACAATATAGAAAAAAAAACAATATTAAGAATACACATCAGCTTCAATTAGTATTCTTGGTATTATTCAATTATTCCCAGACCTGAAGAAGGGCTCTGTGTGGCTCAAAAGCTTGTCGCTCTCACCAACAGAAGTGAGTCCAATAAAGTATATTAGCTAACCCATCTTGTCCCCTCAGCTTCAATTATTGTCAAGAACCATTACACAAACAAGGGACTATGGCTTCCTTCTACATACTTGACTTTGTTAGCCATGTATAGGATAGCTCACATAATCAATTACTGTAGAACTGTGCCCAAATTTTGGAAGTAGGTTTCCACAAGAGGAAATAAAAGAACTTGCATGAAGGTTCATTGATGTCAACTAATAAATGATTAAAATGATCATTTTGGTGCAAGAGTTATATCCAAGACTACAGTACCTATATCAGGCCTGCAGATTGTCAGGTAACGATCAATTGCAACAACTGTAAGCAACCCGATACTTGCCATTCCGAAGAAGATATTTAAGGCAGCATAGATCTGAAATTTAAAAAGATAACATGTCCATTTCACTTCCTAATGCAAATACTTTCAAAGGTTTGAGTCTTCTCCTGTGTTCTGAAGCTAATTGTTATCATGGGTTGTATTCAATGCATTCTTCAATGATCAGTTTGTTAAACTCAAATTGTTAATAGTTTGTTAAAGTAAAACTGAACATTTTAAAATAAGCGTGCTTGCATAAGCCCTCATAAATCCCATTGAAGACGTTTGCCAAAAGTCACCATTTATTTTAACTCACGTTAAATAAATAATTTAGTGATCCTGGGATGCAAAGTTGTTTATCTAATGTTTTTGTTGCATACTGGGGAAACACAAACAATATTTTTCTTACTGCAGAAGTTATAACTAGACAGTCACACAATTCTACAATATCAGTTTACAGGATTTCTTCAGTTTGGATCAAGTTGAGTTTAGAGTCCGAAAGATCCTAAGAATCCAAATCAAGGCACAGTGGAAACTCTCAGATCTGATCCCCAAAATATAAGTCATCCTAAATGCATTCAAATGAGGGCCCTGGATCGCTGGTGAACATTGGCTGAATTCTGAATTTGAAATTAAATCTTCAATCAGGCAAGTTGTGTGTGATTTCAGATCTTGTTGGGAGCATTCTGCTGCCCTGTTTAATTTTTGCCAAACAGGTATTTTCAGGGTGTATAATTAATATTACTGCTAAATACTTATTTCCTGGGTTAAAAATCATATTTAAGTAAATGCATGCACAGTCAGCAAAGATTATCACATTTCTGCTAATAATATGTTTTCAGTGACCATTTTACATGAAGAGAGAAAAATTGAGCAAATTCTAAAATAAGATAGCTGTTTCTCTGAATACTTACCAAGATTTTCAAGATGACTGCTGGTTATGCAAAAGTCCATTTTATGGGTACCTTAACAGACATCCCTTAAAGATGCCTGATTTCTGAAAGTGCTAAGCTCCCATCCTCTGCAAATCAGATACTTTAAAGTTTATCAGTTTGACCACCCAAAGATTGAGATACCCAAAATCATTGGTTACTTTGAAAATCTTGGTTAGTAAATGGTGAGAAGCATCCATGAATTCTACAATAAGTAATGGGATATACGTTGTTATAGCTATTTTAATATTGTATATTTAATATCAATACAAGTTTATGCTTCAATAGCCTTCCAAACTTTAAACAATGAAAATTAGCAATGAGTCTTAAGCAACTCCCCAGATCCAAATACCACTGAATTTTAAGGAAGTTCAGATCCAGACCTGGACTCAAACTCTACAGCTCAGACTCCTCTCTAAAGAACGCTAAAAATCAAAGGAAGGTGTTTTTCATATATTCAGGCTTGTGTTTAATTGCTTAGTACTTGTTTGGTCCCTGATTTAATATAAAAAAATCTCATATACCTGGCATCCGGTGTACCCAAATTTCCAGCTTCCATGTAGGTCTGAAGCAGCAGACATAGGATAACCAATGCCACTAACACCGATGTCGGTAAAAGCCAGGTTAATAATAATTGCATTTGTTGCTGTCCGAAGTTCCTTGTACTTAACAAAGATGCCTAACACAATTATGTTACTGAGAAGGCTTATCACCCCTGTGAAAACACACAAAAAAGGAAGCCTTACAGATGGCAGAAATAACGACACAGTATAGGTCGTAACAAACCAAAATACACAGTGAAATCTAAACATAAACCCATTCTATTTTAATCTGCAAAGATCATATTTAAGAGCGAGAGCTTTCCTAATTTATAGACTCAAACTCTGATTCACCAAGGTCTCTAAGGACATGATTAATTTTAAGTACTAAAGGATATGCTTTAGTCTCTTGCTGAATCAGGGCCTCACTATCTGAGCTCAATGGGTATGGCAGGTATCCAGAATCTCTCAGACTAGAATCTTAAGAGCTCAGTCCTGCAGAGGTAGTGCTGAGCCCTCACTAGCACTGCTGAACACAGTGCATTGTCATGATCCAGCAGAATTAAGTACACTGAAAGGAGTGGGTGCAGCAGGCTGGTCAGGCTGGCAAAAACACTCTGGCATTGAGCAGTTGGTTGTGATACTGCTTCACAAGATGCATCAGAAGCCTTTATGTGGAAGACCCTCACAGCAACTGCAGTAACTTGCTTTCTGCTAAGGATAGCTCTGCAGCAGAACTCTAAAATTATGAAAATGGCACAGAATTTGCATGTGCTAAATTATGAGCAAGTTAGAGAGCCTTCTAGACACACGTATTTACTCCCTGCTCATCAGTGTTCAGTTCATTGCAGGCATAGGAGTTTGCTCACAGTGTTGAACATTGAATATATTCCATTCTGTTAAGTCCAGTCTTGCTTCCTTTGAGTTTTCCAATTGACTTCCCTAGTAGCATGGTTGGACCCAAAGTGAGGGCCATTCTGCACAGCTGCTTCATGCTGAGTGCTAGCCCTTATGCTGGAGACACTACTTTGAGTGTGCTCAGCATGCTACCTACAGGATAAATGTGAATGAAGTCTCCATTTTCTCCTCTCTCAGTTGAAGATTTCATTTAAAACAAAGCACTCTAATTTTTCCTACATTCACAACCAGTAAGGACAGCTTCACAATGAGCATCAGTGTATGGTTGTCTCATTGAATTTACAGCCAGAGAAACTGAAATAGCACCAATCGAGTTCTGAATCTTAATGGAGTGTTAATTTTGAATCTTAATTACTAGTGATAAGGTGCTTGGCATATATAAATGTGCACATGAAATCAGGCAGAGTGAAAGCTCAATGCTATGCTGTTCAGACTGTGAAAGGCCCAGTTTCTCTCCAGGAGTAAGATAAGATCCAGTTCTTGCCTGTCAGTTACTACCCTCCTGGATCTCAGAGCAGATACAGTCCTGATCCTCCAGTGCTGTACTTTCGAGTCTCTTATGTACTCTTCAACATTCCTGAACCCCAAGAGCTAATCCACTCACTGAAATCCTCAGTTCCTCCTGCTGCTCCCTTCTGGACCCCAAGGGCAATGGGATTTATGACCCCTGTTGGCTCCCCTCAGTCCTGACAGACATTACTGAACTTCTGCTGACTCTGGCATACGGAAAGGAGAAACAAATCCTAGATATTTAAATACTGAATACTGCTCCACCGTCTCTGCTCATAACAATGCAACAGTGGTCAATCAGTTCTCTGCTACCATTTTACAGGAAGCATTGTGTATGGGGCAGAGAACAGATTAATTCTCTCACCAACCGAGGTAGTATAACTTTAAGGGTTAACGGCTTCAAGCACCTCAGTTCATATGTACAACTCCCACTGGTGCTCAATAAGACACACCCACAATGCACCACATGGACAATCTAGCTTTGTATATACAAGTTACCTGTATAATGACTAAACCATTACGTCCACCTCTATAGCCATGATACATACACAATTAATATGGAAACGAGAAAAACAGTAACAACTTACATGTAGGGATAGCAGTGGTGAAATTCTGGAAAAAAGCCTCTAAAAACAGAAGTACAATGCCAACATTTCAGTTCTTAAATAAGAACATAAGAACGGCCGTACTGGGTCAGACCAAAGGTCCATCTAGCCCAGTATCCTGTCTACTGACAGTGGCTAATGCCAGGTGACCCAGAGGGATTGAACCCAACAGGCAATGATCAAGTGATGTCTCTCCTGCCATCCATCTCCATCCTCTGACAAACAGAGTTTCAGAACACCATTCCTTACCCATCCTGGCTAACAAGACATTAATGGACTTAACCTCTGCGAATTTATCCAGTTCTCTTTTAAACGCTGTTAGCGTTAGCCATGAAATGGCTAAATTCCATTTGTGTAAATCAGTGACATTTTATTATACATGTACCTCATTGTAGGAGTTCCACAGCAATGTATCATTAGTTAAATTGCCTATACTACAGAAACTATCATATTTAAATCAAACATTTCAAACACAAATGTAGCAAAGTCTCATTGATTTTTCAGCTATATGTCATTCTTTTTATTATCACAAGCTGTTCAGAACATTAGCAGTGACCAGAATAGGCAGGAAGTTTCCTGTACCAGCATGAGTTTAAATGAATAGAAGGTGCTGGGTGTACCTAACCGTACTGAGGCCACATATTTTGATGATTACCAATAGCAGGAATGGCACAGCACAGACTATGAAAATGAAGGAAAAACTTAGCCATAGGGATGCCTCCACTTTGTTCTGTGAGAAGTCTTGGCATGAAAGGATTACAAATTCTCTGATTTCCTTAATTAAACCTTGTGATATTTGCCATAATCAAGGTAACAGAGCCTTGTACATTCAGCAAAAGGGGCTCGCCTCTCATTCTTCTTGCTAAAGGAGGGAAAGAAAATTAAGGCAGTCTCTATGCAATAGGCAACAGTTACTGTGAACATCACAATAATTAAGTAGAATGTTACTCCTGAATAGTTACAATGTTTTGATTACAAAGAGAGTTTGCAGCTTCAGTTAGTGATCCTTCACTTGTAATAGAGCTAGTCTGTGACCATGACACTTAAGATGGTTCCATTTCACCATTGTGAGCAAGCCACAGAGACATAAATGCTTTCAATGGTTTCAACATACCAGTGATCAACATTAAAACAAAAAATAACCAAACTGTAAACCAAGCTCTAGCAATTTCCTTTTCAGAGCATGGTAAAATATCTGCTGATACTGTAGCACAGTAAAAACAATGAGGAGTCCTTGTGGTACCTTAGAGACTAACAAATTTGTTTGGGCATAAGCTTTTGTGGGCTAAAATCCACTTCATCAGATGCATGGAGTGAAAAATACAGTAAGCAGGTATATTTATTAATTTATAAATATATATAATGTATATTTATATTTATAAATATACAGCACATGAAAAGATGGGAGTTGCCTTACCAAGTGGTGGTCAGCTAATGAGGCCAATTCAATTAAGGGGGAAGTGGCCTTTTCTCAACAGTTGACAAAAAGGGGTGAATATCAAGAGAGTGAAATTACAAAAGTAATTGGTAATTGGCCTCATTAGTCTCTAAGGTGCCACAAGGACTCCTTGCTGTTTTTGCTGATATAGACTAACATGGCTACCACTCTGAAACCTGTAGCACAGTAGCTGTCGATAAATGCTGACTTAATGATGACCACTGTATCTGTATTTCATTTCCTTTGTCATCTTCTCCAGCTGCTAACTAATACAATGAGATTAAAGTCTTCCATTGATGAACTCTTTCTCTTATGGCAATGGAACTAAACTACCGACCAACATGTTCAGGATGTGGTGTTCAGAAATGGACCAAACTAATTGTCACACGTTCCTGCACTAAAGCTAGGTTCATACTACAGCTGCAATCATTGCTAGCACAGCTTCCCTAGTGAACTAAGACAAAGTAACGAGAAAAAGAAAAAGATTTTTCAGCTATAGTTATTTCAGATGGTATTCGTTAACAGAAGTGTGAATGTTGGGTAGACTATGTCCCTTTAACGCAAAACCCAGTACTGTAGGTTTATACAACTGGCAAATATATACCACAGACCCATTTGTAGAGCCCACATGTCAGTTGCCAGGTGAGAGAGAAAGAGGAAAGGTTTTTTCCCTTGCTAATCTCTGTATCTCCCCTGTTAATATTGGTCTTCATAAAATGGTCAAACTATTTGATAAACCAGACATTGATACAACCCAAATCCAGTCAATTTGAGTTAAATCAAAGTCTGAACAAATGATCTTCGTTTCTGAGAGTGCCAATATTATCCATTTATCTGCAAATGATCTGGTAGCACCAACAAGTAGAGTTTCAATATATTATTCAATAGATTATTATTGAATACAATAGATTCTTAGCAAAACTATAAGAAGAACTAAAAAAAATTAGAGCTGTTTGAAATATCAGCCTTGGTATCAAAAAAAACTAAATGAGTTCATCTTAAACAGAAGAATGACTTGTCAAATACTATAAAAAAAAAGATTCACTGAGTAAAATTTGATCTTCATAATTCATAGAATCTCAGGGTTGGAAGGGACCTCAGGAAGTCATCTAGTCCAATCCCCTGCTCAAAGCAGGACCAATCCACAGACTGATTTTTGCCCCAGCTCCCTAAATAGCCCCCTCAAGTATTGAACTCACCAAGCCCTGGGTTTACCAGGCCAGTGCTCAAACCATTGAGCTATTCCTCCCCCACAAATAAATATATGGAGATATACCTATCTCATAGAACTGGAAGGGACCCTGAAAGGTCATTAAGTCCAATTAATGCACATAAACCATAAAATCTGAATAATTGAAAATTCTTCAGAAGCTAATTATAACTGAAAATACCTGGAAAAAGTGTGCCCAAAACATACATTATTTCCTAACAAAAATATTTATACCTAAAATGGCCTGTCTGCTTGTCTCCCATCAACGAGCAGTCCCCTCCCTCTTAGTGACATTTCAACACTTCCACTTACATCCCACCCCGCAGACACCCATGAACACTCTTAAGACTACACATACGTTGTTGTGAACATATGACAGATCAGGATAACTTCAAGTACTTCACTGAAAAATGCAAAATGTTGCAACTTGTATTCTTATTCCTTTGGCAGAATTCCGCATTTTTTGCTAAAATCACATATAAGCAAAGTACTTTTTTAAATAATGCAACAAAGTCTTAAACTGTACCCCTAATTTTAGATGTTTCTACACATTTTACAGTCACCCTGTTACTTATCTGCTCATCTACCTTCAAGCTGAGAGACACTAGACCTTTTGCTTTTTGTATATAAAAAGGCATTTCATTGGCATTTTAACCCAAAATGAATATTGAAGCCTAAATTCCCATTTAAAAAAAAAAATAGCCTATCAACCTCCATACCTGCTGTTATTAAGTAAGCTGCGACTATATTGTGCTCAGTCTGTGAAAAGGCTGACTGAGCTTCATTTTCGCTCTCTGAAGGGTTAGCTGAAACATTCCAAAACATTTTAGACTGAAGAAATTGGGGTATTTCCTCCATGTCAGTTTTTCAAGAGGACGTAGGCAAAACACTCCAAGATCCTTTCAGGCAAACTCTTTCATTATGAAACAGACTCATTGAACCATTAAAAAAAAAAAAAACCCCCCCCCCCCCCCCCCCCGACAAGTTACCAACAGGATTTAATTGGACTATGCAAAAGAGTTTACATTGCCAATTTGTGCAAGGAAAAGCTTCTAGGCAAAACAAAGAGCAGCACAGAACTAAGTGCATTTCCAACAAGATGCTTACATTTCAGAGTCTTATTGCTAAAGAGATTAGCTGTCACATGCTCCCACACTTTTTCCTTCAATTTCTTGTGAAACATTTCAGAAGATCTAGACAAGAGCTGGCTAGATTCAAGAGAACTTCAGCCTTGTTTGGAATTAATTTAACAATCACAGAGCACACATAATAGGAACACTAAAAATAAAAATGAGAATTTCTCTAAAATGTAGGATACACCTAATCTAAACTCCACCTTTATTCCTTACTATAACTTCTCAGAAGTTTTTGTTGATTTGACTTAAGTAATCCTGCTACTAAATATGAACCTTTCATAATTTCCATATACTAAACTCTCATAATTCTTTTACATGTTAACCACAATCCTTTTTATGTTGTATATTTATACGTTTACTGCCCTATACCTACTGAAACTGAAAAGTTCTTTGTCCTTCAATTGAACCTAGCACATGAAGGGAAAGTGAACCCAGTAATGGAATGGATGTAATCTTTTACCCTGATCTTACTAAGATAGCCAAGACAGCTAGGGAAGGGATCCTACAGAAGTATGTTAAAATAAATAAGACTGGGTAATTGATATGGGGGTGCTTATAATCTCAATTATGTTCTGTCATTTATAAGGGACATTTGTCATCACAGATTTTTCTGTGATTTATGAAATTATGACCCACTGAAAGATGTTTTTAACTCAAAGGAAGTGCTTATTACAACAGGTGTTCTTAATAACTGAACTAGAAATTCCTTTAGCTTATCAATCATGTAAACTAAGTTTCCATAAAGTAAATTCTGTAAGTAATTACATAAAATGAGAGATCAAAAACAGAACACATACTGAAATTAAGAGTGGGAAGGTAATTAACAGGAGGAGATAATGAAGGTTTTCTTTATGTAGTCTAATACTGTATTAATCTTTAACCTTTTTAATTAAATAATTCCATTTGAGCCTGTTATTTTGACATCTCTCTTTGTTATTAAATTCAAACACGCTACAATCAAGTGACTGGTTGAAATGAGAAAATGAGAAAAAAAACAACACAACAACCGACATTTTCAAAAGTAGCGATTATGAATGGTCAATTTGAACCTTTGAAGGGGCCTGATTTTCTGAGGATGGGTGCTCAGCACTTTCTGAAAGGCAGGCCATTTTGATGTGGCTCAAGTTGGACAGCCATAACTTGAGGCACCTGTGGTGGAATGCTAAGTAAGTGGCTTCGTACATAACATACCTTACCTCAGTTGGTAACAGCCATACTTGGCAGTGCATTAAAGTATCTTAAGGAGAACACATCTCTTGTATCTCTCTCCAGGATGGAAGCTCTGTAGCCAGTCCAAACCTGGTGTAGAAGCCTAACCTGCTCGTAGCAGCCCTACAACCTAATGTGTACAGGGTACATGACAGCACCCAAAATCACTAATTACGTTTGAAACTCTTGACCATTATAGATGTTTTAACATTATTATTTGATATTTATGTTACAGTAGCACCGAGACACCAACCAATTTAGGCACCCATTTTGCTGGCTAGATGCTGTAAACACAGTGACTGACACTGTCTCCCCCGAGAGCTTACATACTGCAATTTTTCTCAGTACAAAAAATAATTACAAGTTATAAAGTAAGAGGTTTGCCACCACTTTCCCCACATAAAAGTCATGCTGGCCTGTGAGCTTGGCCCCATCTCTTCTATTCTGCCTAGAGATCTGCATTCACTTGTATAGGTTCTCCCATTGCAGCTAGTACTTGTATCAATGGGTTACTTTTTTGTCACGAGGACTTGAGTCAGTCTTTGGAATGGGGGCAGGGTGGAAGTGTCTGTAAGGAGAGAAGAGATGATGTCTTGGCAATGAACCCACTTTCTCAGCATCTTGTTGTCTATATTTTACAAGACCAAACCATAAAATGTTTCTCCTCCATGAATACTGATATCTGGTTGAAATCTGTTTTTTGCTTACATTTTTTGGCACAATTTTCAGAAGTCCTATAGCTCCTGTAAATTCCATGTAAGTCAACTGAAGTTAGCACCTATGAAAATCAGGCCACAACTATTCCATTCTAAACTGAATATCAAACTCAGGTAATGCCGAATGAAAACAATTTAAACAATCTTTTACACATAGTCATAAGAAAAATTGAAGTTTTCCGATTTGTGCAGTCAGCTAAATATCACAGAAGTATCATATTGTTTTAGATACCTTACATTCCCAACTTAGGATTTGTTTAAAGTAAGGAAATTCTCAGTCAAAAAATGTCAAAATTAAATTAAGGCTAATACCTGTCATTAACTTAGGGATAAATATTTTTAAGAACACTGCATTTAGCAAAACAAAATAAAAGAAACCAAAGCAAGAAATTCAGAAATAAAGCATACAATAAACCCAGATATTTGGATGTGCATGTGGAAATCCACAATTAACTTACCAAACTACCTTAAATATATACTTAGCACTTTGCCCCTTAGTACTTGCATGAAAAAAATCAGAAATTCAGACTACTGTTACCCATCAATAAGAAAGTGTTATCTGTGACAAGAATAGAATGATATATTCATACAGTGATTATGCCACATCTAGCCTTACTAAATGTCAAAGCCACTCCACAGAAAATGTTATTTAAAAAATTCCTAAACACAAATAGCTCACTGAAGGTAATCACTCCCCACCCTGTGAGGACCCAGTCATGCAAGGTTGCTGAGGGTGCTCAGTACCCTGGTAGACAGCAGATAGAGCCTTCTGATGCTGATCCAGTGTCATTAGAGGTAATGCAACCAACAATGGAGACATGAATCAGGAAAAGCCAGTCAGGTACACATTTTTTATCCCACTTGTGAACTCTACAAGTTCACTGGCTGTTTAAACCATAGGCTGGAGCCCTCTCAAAAGTTCTTAGAAAAAGTCAACAACCGAAACAAAACCAGCACCTTACAAAGCAGCTACAAGAGTCACAGAAAAGATGGGATACTGAAATTGTCCAGAATCAATATTAAGGTAGTGTGGGTACCTTAACTGTAAATTTGCATATTTTCAAATGTTTGGGTTTCTTGTAAACTTACTCTAAAATTTCCTGCCCTTTTAATGGTGGCTTTTTGCTAGTCACAATTAGCTTATAACAACTTTTACCTATAAAAAGTTTTACAGTCTGTCTGTGAATTACCCTGTATAGTTTCACTAGTATGTGGAACCACTAGAAAATGAGTTTTTTGATGCTGGTGAGTTTTGCTCTGAGTTATTCTCAGACTTCATTCAGCTTAAAAGGATACAATATCTAGAGTGCTTGTTTCCATCCTAGATGATTTGTAGCTTTTAGATAGCTGAAGATCTGAGCTGGCAAAAAGACTTAACACAACTGTTGCACAAACATCCAACTCTCCTCTCTGGCACCTTGCCTCTTCAACTCCAAGATCACCTTCCTCACCACTGCTCTATCACCTGCACCACCCCACACTCAAGTTTATAATGGATTTTATTTTCCCACAGTATCCCGTTCAGCGCTCCTTCCTGCCTTTCAAGGCTATACACAGCTCTGCCTCACATCTCATATCTAGTTGCTTCCCTTCCTTTCTGTGTGCTCTCTATGCTATGCACATTTGACTTTTCTACAAGCAACTACGCACTCTCCTGCATTCCATACCTAGAACATCCTCCCAAATTTGAGCACTACAGTCTTCAAATCCTTCTCAAAATAGTTACACTTCCATCCCTGTCCTCCACTCCAGCCCTCACTCAGGACACACTACTTCCAAACTATAAGGGTAGATTTTCAAAGGCAAATAGGGCAGTTAAGCACCTGACTTCTCTTGAGCATCAATAGAAGGTGAGTGCCTGACCACCCTTTGTACCTTTGCAAATATCCCCTTTGTCATTTTTTAACAAGGGACCAAAGATGATGCATACGTAACAGTAATCGTCCCATGTTCGTTTCCATCCTCTCACTTTGTCAATCTTTGGTATGTTAATTATAATTTAAAATTGAAACATCCTTTGCCATAGCAAATCCTTCTTGTCCATAAAATACCAATCCTGTCTGCTGGACTGTATAAATAATTCAATATAAGATAAGGGCATCCTTTGTGACTACAAGGGACGGAACCTTTCACTTCACTGGCTCCAGTTTGGTCAAGACCAATGGAAAGCTTTTGTTGCTACTCAAGAGTCATTACTGGCATCAGAAAGAATATTTCCACCTGTATCCAGCATATAGATATCTACATCACGACTGTTAATGACAACAGATAAGCAAAGAACTGAACTAGACATGGAGACTCAATTTACTCTTAACAGAGCAACATCTAAATACATGGCATACATGATATTACCAACAGCTTCCCTTACTGATTGATAAGAAGGTTTGTCTGCAGAGTAGAGATTGTCCCTTCACCCAAATTCTGAAGATCCACAGTAGTTATTAGCATTCCACCCATCCCACAATTCACCTCATTGGACAAGCCTGCTAAAACCTGGATCCATAGGACAAACACATGCCAGCAGTTTGTAGAATCCTTTCTGCAATGCTTGTCTTATGGCACACCTGTAAGGGACTAACACGCCACACCATTTCACTATTCCATGTAATCTGGAAAGAAGACTGAGATGGCCTGTAGAAGATCATGGTATTAACAACCTGGACTTTCCCAAAAGTTACAGGCCCATTTTTAGTTTTAATGAAGATTTACTCAGGAAAGTGTATTAAGCATTCTTTACTATCCTTCTTTTCTGGCATAGTGCATTTTATACAAATTTTCTATTTTTTAAAATATTTGGGTTTTAGACTTTGTTAGTCATTGAAAATATTCCAAAACAGTAAACAAGAGAAAGAACTAAGCAGGGTATGTGCAACATACACAGCACAACAAATGCAACAATAAAAAGACAGGGAGAACAAGACATCAGTCACGTGTAACACAGATTCATATCTGTGCCCTTAGAGAATCTGCAGCTTTTTTTTTTTTTTTTAAAACACTTCTTCAGTGGATCATTTACTTTCAACTTCAACATGAAGTCAAGCATTAACTAAAATAGACTGTCAGAAATGAAGAATCTAAAAACATTAAATTGAATGTCTGCTTTGATAATTAAAAATGTTCAAGTATATTTCAAGTGAAGAATAAAGAACTGCCTCCAATTCGTCATGGGTGAACACATCCTCTTCATGTGTTGATAAGTATCCATTAGTTGTAACAATTAATGCTGGTGATACATTGTTACTTTGATTGCTTTAAAAACAATTTATTACTTTTCAGGCCCACTAGAAAATTCAGCAGCTAGATGCCAATATCTCCACTTTTCAACGTCCTCTACCTGTTTTGAAAGAGAAGAGTGCACATTAAACAATTCATACCTTGAAGCAAATGTCTGAAGCGCACAAATACTGCACAAATTATTACACTGAGAAGCCAGCTATATGCCCCATTTTTGGTCTTACACAGAAATACAGAAAACTGAACTTGGACTAGAGAATCTGTTGTGAAGTGCAAAAACTACCATACAGTTAACTTTTTGCATAAAACTAGTAGAAATTTGTGCTTCTTTACAAGACTGATGGCATAAAAATTGAAGTGAATCAAGTATTCAATAAATGTTTTACTTGTCCTGAAATTCTCTTTTAAAAACACCCTGAATTTAAACAGTACTCTTACCTCTGAAACCACGGCCACCCCCTCCACCTCTTCCTCCTCTGAAGCCTCCACCACCTCTTCCTCCTCTGAAGCCACCTGCAAAAAGGCAAGGAAATAAGTTTTCAGAAGTTAATTCACAAGTCTGTTATGTACTAAGAATGTAACAAGTTACTGCACAAACATCCTCTGTATGAGAAAATGAAACAAAAATAACTGTTAAGACAAGCAAGGTTTAGCGTTGACCACAGTCCCCTTCTCCATGAGCCACCGCAACTCCTGTCCCAAAATACCGGAAGGCATATAAAAACCCCCACATATTTGGAGTTTCTATACCAAGCCATTTTGGATATATAGAGAGCCAAAATATGATAGGCTTTTGGTTTTTGTTTGTTTGTTTGTTTGGGGGGAGGGGGGGTTGTGTTTTTTTAAAGTAAACAGGTAAAGTTTTCAGGACACCATAACTTTGAAACTGATGTTTCATATGAAACTTCTCAGAAATTATCTACCCTTGGAGGAGATGCAAAATAAAGTTTCAGAGCAAATTTTTCTTTTTGGGAAGTTAGGTGTTTGTGTGTACAGATGCATGTCAGAGAAAAATCAGTCTTTTAAGCAGAGATCTACCTTTGACCTTATTTGTGGAGCAGCTACCACAATGAAGTTAAATGTAATAAGAGATAGAAGAGATTTACTAGATCATCCAAGCGCACACCCCAAAGCAGTTTACCATGCATTATTTTTAAGTATTTTGTCCAACCTAGATTTTAAACGTGTTGTGAAACTGGGCTTTTGCCATTAACTTTGCGAGTATATTCCATCATCTAATAGATTTTACTACTGGAAAACTATCGCTGGTATTCACCAAGTTTTCTTTTTCGAAATCTAGTGTCTTTGTTTCTCTATTAAGTCATACTTCACGAGTTTTCACCGTGATCTCAAAAACACGTATTGCTTTAAAAATATACTAATGAAACACAATTCACGTGAGTGCTTGCTTGGCTGTATGTTTTAATTTAAAAAAATTGTCTTTTTTTTTTTTTAAATAGACTCTTACCTCCACCTCTACCTCCTCCTCTCCCACGTCCTCCTCTCCCACCTCCTCTTGGGGCACCTTTCTCACCTGGAGGCCTAGGCAAAAACCTTTGCAACGGCAATAACTTTGCTGGGTCAATATAAAACTGCAAGAGAAAAGCACTGTTAGGCTTCAGGAACAGGGTAACATGAGTGCAATATACACCGCCTTCCTCCTTCTCTTTCTATACATGCAGAATTTTGGCTTATTTTTTCTCTATATCGTCAGCATTTTAGAAGTCTTCTTTGCAAAGAGTGACATCAAACACCCAAAACTATTAAAAAGGTAGTTTGTGTCAAGATCATAAAATTATTTCTGTAACAAGACTAAGATTTGTGGTTAAAAGAATAGATTTTGCAAAGGCACTGATTTTTTAATAAAATAGGGGTAGCTAAAGAAGTGTATGTGAGAGCAGCTAGGAAACGTAAATGAACACAAATTTCTCATAAGCCATTTAACTATTAGAGTTAACAGAGAACTACTAACTAGAGAAATAAACAAATTAAAGATTTTCGGTTAGAGTATCATGTAAAAAAGAGAGCAAGTTCCTTACGAGACTAAACGTATATTAAATCAATGCACAACACAAAAATAGTTGTTTACTGCATAAGGTCCCAATTAAACATCTCTAGTGGCACTCTAGTGTTTTTCACTTCAATTATGAATGTATTTTTAGATTATGTGGTGATAGGAAATTTAGATTACAGAAAGGTTTATTTGGAAATTCTTCATAAAGTTACATTTTCCTCTCTCATTGAATATATCAGAATTTTAAGCAATTAAGATACCCACCTTTTGTAATTTTTTAAAGGAAGAGGCCTTCATGTTCTCTGACAGTTTAACTGAAAAATACTGTTAGTTTGTTTAAGGAATATAAAAGGTAACAACTGCATTTATAATTTTCTGTATAAATGGACAGATGTTGGTATTCTAAAAATGAGGTTACTAATTTAAATCACAGCCGGTGATTTTTTTTCTTTATTGTTACACTCATGAGTACTATAAGTGAAAGATTAGAGACATATTTCTATTCTTTTCAGTTTACTTTGTGCATTTGACAACATTTTTTGGACATGGTTAAATCTTAATATGGAAGGAAGAAACTCAGAAACACACCAATGGGGGAAGGCAAAATGGGAAATGGTAATAGTAAAATGTTGCATAATCACACATTTGGCAGGGGAAGAGACTAGACTTCAATATCTCTGGCATCTTGACCATCAAAGAATGAGACAATGAAAAAGTAGACACAATGAAAAAGCTGCAGATTCTAGGTGGTTCATTTTTAACTTAGGAATGTATATTCTACTAGGAGAAAACTGCTCCTGAAATTCAAGTACAATCCTGATGCAAATAGTAAGTCAGTGAGTTAATACATTAAAGCCAATATTCTCAAAACAGAGTGCAAAAAATTAGGCACTAAATAGGGACTTATAAATTTAAGAATCCTGATTTTCAAATACCTTCTACCCCCATATAACGCCACCTGATATAACACGAATTCAGATATAACGCGGTAAAGCAGAGCTCTGGGGGGAAGGGGCTGTGTGCTCCAGCAGATCAAATCAAGTTCGATATAATGCGGTTTCACCTATAACACGGTAAGATTTTTTGGCTCCCAAGGACAGCGTTATATCGAGGTACATATGTATACTGAACACTCCAGTTCCCAATAAAGTCACTGAGAACTGCTAGGAGGTCTGCATGTTTGAAAAACCAGGACATTCAGTTAGGTACCTAAATATGGACTCAGTAGCCTAACTTTAATCATCTATGGTAAGTGAGAAAAGAGGAGAGAGAAAATTTAGCAGTAAAACTAAAAAGGACACAAATCTATTAAACTTGCGTTGTAGGTTTCTGCTTCTGTCTTCCAACCCCCCCTTTAAACTCATTATGAATATCATCAACAGTAAAGTGAAAAAAGCAGCAAAACAAAGTCATAACCCTCACACAATCCAGAGTAACTACTATTTGGAATACCACATTAATGTCTAAAAATGTATGCTGGCGTAGCTTACTGAACACAGAATTTTCACCTATACGTAGGTTAGTATTTGTTTAATACACTTTGCATTAATGAACAAATTAACGTATTGTTAATAATCTTTAAAGCAGATTAAACATCCAGTGAGCCTTTACACCCAACCTATAAAGTAAGTAAATACCATGTTTATAAAAAAAGATACGGGGAAAATGAGAAATGAAAGTCAATTAACTTATCCAAGGTCACACATGGTGGAAAAAAATCCTGAATTCCAAAACTCAAACTTAATCCTCAACACCAACAGTGTTTCAAGTTCAGATATTCCAGTACTGACTGCTGGTGGCAGTTTTTTGTGGGGCGAGATGGAAATGGAATTGGTTGAGTTTTTTCAAGTGCTGATAATTAGGATGATTCAATCCTATTACTAATACCCAGCACAGGGGACTCCACTTACAGATGTGAACTATCCAAACAAAATATATTTGCAAAAACCCCACTGCCTGCCTGTCTTGCTCTATCACTACAGTCATAAAGTTAGTCTGTTTTAAGATATTATAGATTCTCTGCTGCTCCTGTGGATCCACCATCTCTGCTCCTCCTGTAGCATGCCCTTCAGTAGATCCATCCACAAATTTTCACAGAGTTGAGATGACCCAGACTTATAAACAGTAGACGAGTTTTATAAATGGAAAATGCCATCCTTGTGGTTCACAGCAAAAGGAAAAACACTAATAGTAATGTAAGGACTCTTCAAAAACAGTATCTACTCCTGAGGCCATTCTGTGTCAAAAGAATTAAAAATTCTGCGCACCATATTTTAAAATTCTGCATGTTTGAACTGTCAATAAATAAATGCAGAAGCTCCAACAAGGCAGTGGAGAGCACAGGCCACTGGCTGCACAAAGGTGGAAGATCACCCTGCAGGTCCCCTCCACCCCCTGCACACAAACTCAGCGGTGAGGCTGCACCTGACCCTGACACAACAGAAGGCCTAGGCCTGCCCTAGAAACACCCTGGGACCCTGCCCCTCTGCGCCAGGTGCACCAGGTGTGGGGCAGGTAGGCTCAACCAGGCAGGATCCAAGTGTGGAAGGGCTTGGTGTGTGTGTGTTGGGGGGGGTGTTCCAGGTGTGGGGTGAAAGGATTCTGTGTGGGACAATCTGGGTGCAGGCAGCCCAGTGGAGGGATTTGGATGCACAGAGGCTCATTGGGGACATTCCAGGTGCAGGGGCAATAGGACTCCACAGGGGCTTCCAGGTAAAGGTTGCTGGGACTCAGTGGAGGGATCTGGGCATGGGGGTCTTAGCAGGGGGAGTGGGGCTTGGTGGAGTGGAGGTCTGGATGCAGCTAGTTGGCAGTCAGTGGTGTGGAGGTCTGGATGTAGGAGCTCAGGTTGGTGCAGGAGGTGGGACATCAGGGTGGGAGTCTGAAGGCAGGGAGGCCAATGGGGGGTGATCTGGTGCAGGAGTGCGAGTCTGGGTGGAGAGGGGCTCCAGATGCAGGGGTGGGGTTCAGGTATGGAGGGCTAGGGGGGTTCCGGCTGTACCAGGTAAGGCTTGGCAGGGTGTCTGGGTATGGGAAGTCCAGATGCACAGGGGTTGGGTGGATGGGAGAGCAACTCCCCATATAGTGACCCCTCCCCCACAACTAAGGAGTGATGTGGGCAGGAAGCAGGGGAGGATGCTGAGCTTCTTGCTGCTGGCGGAGGTTTCTGGGGATGGGTCTGACACAGCCCCAGCCACTCCTTGCATGGGAAGAGGAAGTCCTGTTCTCTCCTGCCTCCAGCCCAGCTGGTACTAGCAGCTGATCCCAGCTCAGGGTAGGAGCCACTGGCTGGGGTGTCCCCAGCCCTGCAGTGATTTACCTCTCTGCCAGCTGCTCTGGGTGCCCAAAACATTGTACCTGTATTGCTAGGGAGTGGTGAATGACTGCTCAGGAAGTCATTTTTCTGCAGGGAAGCAAAGCAATCTGTGGGGGACATGAATTCTGTGCACACGCAGTGGCACACAATTCCCCCATGACTAAATATCCATTTGTAGTGCTTATATTAGGTACAAGTCAAGAAAAAAGAATTCAGTCTTCCAGTGTGTAAAACAAAGAGCCTAAGGGTTTCTTTAACAGGAAAGTTATATCAGTACAAGTTAAGGCATGAATTTAAAACAATATAATTATGGTGGTAATACTCCTCTTGTAGAAACCCTTACCCCAATATAAGAGTTTTGTTTTTTTTTTGTTTTTGTTTTTTTTTTAAGTTTAGCTTATGTCACTTCGGAAGGAGTTTAAGGTAAGCCAAAAAAAAAAAAAGCCACCACTGTACCAAAATAAGTGTCCACACGATAATGGCATATCAGTTTGACTAGTAAACATTCTCATGTACACATGCCCTATGCTATTTTCAAATGGCAGAGCAACTCTCTTCAGTTACTGGCTGCACCACAAATATCCAGAATAATCTACTTTTGAAGGATACAAAGTCTCTTAGCTGTCCAAATATTTCATCCACTTTGCCAATCTGCTCTTTATTATCCAAGTAAACTGGTGCATTGAAATAAGGCACTCTGTTTTCTTCCGTCGTGCATTTGCAAACAATATCATCTTCACAAGGATGCATGAATTCTCCTAATACTGTAGTAAGGAAAAAAAGATGTACTGAAAATGGGAACATTCATTCCAAACAAAATGAGTACAGTCTCTCAAGATAACTTACTAACTACACTTTCAGGAGGTCCTTGGTCATATCCTCTGTTGAAGCCTCCACGTCCACCCCCTCCACGCCCAAAGCCACCTCGTCCACCTCGATTGAAGCCACCTGCGCCACCACGATTGAAGCCACCTCCGCCACGATTGAAGCCACCTCCGCCACCACGATTGAAGCCACCTCTGCCTCCTCTGCCACCTCCTCTGCCTCTAAAAGACATTTTCTACCTGTTAAATGGGAAAAAAGTCAGTCAATTAAAAAGAAAAGGTCAAGAGCACTTCATGACTTACTAAATTTCCAAGTTAGTTGAGACTCCCCAGTTTGTCAATTCAACATGTATTGATTTGGCTCTTAACTCAAATATACGTTCATTGATCAACTCAAGATTCCATCTAAAATTAAAGCTATTGCAAAGTCCATTCATAGAAGCAGAAGGGAAGGGAAGGATTTTAGACTGGTACTTTTTAAACACACAGTGCTGTATGAAAAACTTCTCCCCCTTCTTTTTCTATGACTGGACACTGCAACAGATTTCAGCTATGGCACAAATTAATGATTGCCACAAAACAAGCACAATTTAGCATACATTTGCATTTTTTATCCTGAACATTCCCAAAATGAATCTTATTTGCTCCCAGTATTGTTGCAAGCTAAGTAAGGGTACACAGAGACCAAATATTTCACCCACTTTGTCAGTCTAGGTAAAATCCTAGTGGAGATGAGGCAGTTTGTAGTTTTCATCTGAGTAGGCAAGACAAATTAGGATATGTCTACACTGCAATAAAAGACATGCAGCAGCAAGTTTCAGAGCCTGGGTCCACTGACTCAGGCTTGGGCTGCAGGGCTAAAATTAGCAGTGTGGACATCTGGGCTTGGGCTGTGAGATCTCAGAACTGGGCTTCAGCCCAAGCATCTATGCATCAGTTGACCCAGGCTCTGAAACTTGCTGCCACAGGTCTTTTATTGCAGTAAAGACTTACCTTTAGGGTACGTCTACAATAAAACACCTGCAGCCGGCCCATGTCAGCTGATTTGGGCTTGTGAGACTATAAAACTGTAGTGTAGACATTTGAGCTCAGGCTAGAACCCAGGCTCTGAAGCCCGTTGCTGCAGGGGTTTTACTTCAGTGTAGTCGTACCCTTAGGGTAAGTCTACACTGCTATTAGACACCGATAGCCAGCCCATGCCAGCTGATTTCAGCTCATGGGGCTCAAGCTAAGGGACTGTTTAATTGCAGTGGAGGTGTTTGGAGCTCTGAGACCCTCCCACCTCTCAGGCTCCCAGAGCCCAGGCTCCAGCCCAAGCCTGAGTGTCCACACCATACTTAAACAGACCCACAAGGCCCACTGACAGGTTATTAACTGCAGTATAGACCAGGGGTCAGCAACTTTTCAGAAGTGGTGTGCCGAGTCTTCATTTATTCACTCTGATTTAAGGTTTCACGTGCCAGCAATACATTTTAATGTTTTTAGAAGGTCTCTTTCTGTAAGTCTGTAATATATAACTAAACTATTATTATATGTAAAGTAAATAAGGTTTTTAAAATGTTTAAGAAGCTTCATTTAAAATTAAATTAAAATGCAGAGCCCCCGGATTGGTGGCCAGGACCCAGGCAGCATGAGTGCCACTGAAAATCAGCTTGCGTGCCGCCTTCGGCACACGTGCCATAGGTTGCCTACCCCGGTATAAACATACCATTCGAAGGCTCAGAGATAGCGGGAGCCTAGAGTTTACCTTCACATGCTAACTCAGGGGAAAACTACAAACTGCCTCGTCTGTACTAGGATTATAACACAAGTTAGCTGAGTGGAGCTGAGACATCTTTCCCTGGCACAGACACAGTCCGATGTGACTTCAGCATATTCCACACTGCAGGCTATTCGCGTCAACCGGCGACCCACTGGGCTCAGGCATTATTAGTAACATAGACGATGGGTTTTACTCAGAACCCATTAGAGGCCCTCAGCAGGAATATTTTTGCCCCCTCCAATACTAAAACAGGCAAGTTGTTATAATAAAAATTGAATAGTGGGTGTACCTTGAGGTGCCTGGGGCCCTAAGCAATTGCTTAGTCTGCTTATACCTAGCACGGGTTCTATGTTTATTGATCAACACATCTCTTTATCAGACACATACGGGACACAGCCTAAACCGCTAGCTTAGGTTCCAGGCACAGCAGCACCTGGCCAAACATGAGGCCTGGCTCCAGGACTACTGGATTCTCTCTCTGGCTCTCCCCAACACCAGGCCAGCGATAGGAGGCAGGGATCTGCAGCCACACCCCGCAGCAGGTAGAGAGAGAAGGCAAGCAGTCTGTACGTGGCTGCCCATCTCGATGCTCGAGCATAAGTCTGGTGACGGCCACCACAGCAGCACCAGGGGAAGGTGAATGGTCTGGGGGAGGGTTAATGGCAGGCAGCACCCTCAGCCGCTCGGCACGGGCCAAGCGAGGGAAGGGGGTGCGCTCTGACATAGAATGGGCGCCAGCCCAGAAACAGGGAAGGGGGGGGCTCTGAGGTGCAGTGGGACCCAGCCCAGCGATCGGGTGGAGAGAGCGGCTCTGAGGTGCGATGGGACCCAGCCCAGAGACGGGAGAAGGGGCGGGGGGCTCCAAGGTGCGATGGGACCCAGCCCAGAAAGAGGCAAGGGGGGAGGGCTCTGAGGTGCGATGGGACCTAGCCAGAAACGGGGGAAGGGGGGGCCCTCTGAGGTGCGATGGGACCCAGCTCCAGAAACAGGGAAGCGGGGGGGCTCCGAGGTGCGATGGGACCCAGCTCCAGAAACAGGGAAGGGGGGGGAGAGCTCCGAGGGGCGACGGGACCCAGCCCAGAGACGGGGAAAGGGGGGGCCCTCTGAGGTGCGCTGGGACCCAGCCCAGAGATGGGGGGGGGCTCCAAGGTGCGATGGGACCCAGCCCAGAAACGGGGGAAGGGAGGGCCCTCTGAGGTGCGATGGGACCCAGCTCCAGAAACAGGGAAGGGGGGGAGCTCCGAGGGGCGACGGGACCCAGCCCAGAGACGGGGAAAGGGGGGGCCCTCTCAGGTGCGCTGGGACCCAGCCCAGAGATGGGGGGACTCCAAGGTGCGATGGGACCCAGCCCAGAAACAGGGAAGGGGGGGGGCTTCGAGGTGCGATGGGACCCAGCCCAGAGACGAGGAAAGGGGGGGCCCTCTGAGGTGCGCTGGGACCCAGCCCAGAGATGGGAGGGGGCTCCGAGGTGCGATGGGACCCTGCCCAGAAACGGGGGGACAAGCATTTAGTTCTAAAGAAACCGTTAACACTGTTACTCAAATGGCCGGAGCTTCGATCCTCCGACCCCCGAGCAACGCAGCCAACTAGGGGAAGGTAGCGGCAGCCCCCAATGCGAGCACCCCTCACTCACCCACCACGAGCACCCCACGTGGCTCCTGACACAGACCCGGCCGCTTCCGCTATCGTCAACAAACCGCGACAGGGCAGGGACGCGCGCCTCGACTCACCAGCCAATCCCAGATGCGCATAGAGGGATCTGCCGTAAAGCAAAGGCCGTTTTTCACCCGCGCGCATTTGCTTTTGCGTCAGTTAACGTGTTTACGACAGTTTGGGAGCCGCAGCAGTCGCCGCTCGGAGCGCCGGCGCAGTACCCCTGAAACGGGGGACAGCGGAGAGCTTGCTGCGGCGACCAATGAAAGAAAGTCGTCCCCGCCCCCTCGGCTGTGAGTGGCGCCCAGAGGAAGTGTCTCTTCCTGAGTGGTGACACGGAGGCGGGAAGAGTAAGGAGGCGCGTGCGCAGGAGTGTGGCGTTGACGTTTCCTTCTTCCCTAGCTAATCTCAGCACCCGCGCTCCATCCCACCGCGCGCGCTCTGGCCGCTGCTTGCCTTGCTCAGCGCGCGCAGAGCACCAGGCTCCCTGAGCAGGCTGGAGCTGCGCGCGCGGGGTTCAGGTGCAGCTGCTGAGCCCTGCTGTAGGCTGATGGGGGCACGTGCAGGGGAGCGGGCCGGGGCCAGCCTGCCAGATTGCCACGAATCAAATGGGTGGTTTCACGCCACATTTCAAGGCTTTTGACACAGCCCCACTTGACACTATCATGAGCAGAGTAGGGGGAGTCACTGTTAGGTGGGTGCACAACTGTACTGAGTGGTTCACTTGCAGACAGGGTGGCTGCATCTACTGGGGTACCTCGGGGGGCTGTCCTGGATGGGGCTGATATAGTCGGTGGTTTCCGTAGCGACTTGGACGATGGAATGAAGAGCATGCTTAGAGAAGTTGTGTGTGACACCAAGCTGGGAGTGAGAGTAGGGGCGACACTGTTAAGACTTTGGAACGATCTTGGAAAGTTGGAGAATTGGTCTGAAATCAATGTGATGAAATCCAGTAAAGTCAGTTTAAAGTGCTAAAAAAAAGGGGGGGGAATGAGGGACAAATGCACAGCTACAAAATGGGGAATAACTGCCAGCCACCAGTACTGCAGAAAAAGATCTGGGATTATAGTGAATCACAAACTAAGCACTAGTCTACACTACCAACTTATGTCAGTAAAATGACATCGCTTAGGCATGTGGAAAATCTATACCCCTGAGCAAGACATAACTAGGGTTGCCAACCCTCCTGGAATCGGGCTCTATCTCCCGGAGGCTACTGAAGCCAATCCAGAAGACTTCAGGCTGCTAAAAGTCCCGAACCGTGGGACTAAGGCAGGCTCCCTACCTGTCCTAGCTCCACGTTGCTCCCAGAAGCAGACAACATACCCAGCAACCACGCACCCAGGGTGTCTCTGTCCCGAGTGTTGACTCCACAGCTCCCATTGGCCAGGAACAGGAACAGCCAGTGGGAGCTGCAGGGGTGGTGCCTGCAGCCAGGGGCTGGCTGCCCCTGGGCCTAGGAGCCACTGCGGGACGTGCCACCGCTTCCAGAGCCACCCAAAGTAAGCGCTGCCTGGCTGGAGCCTGCACCCCAAACCCTGTCCCATACCCCAAACTCTTGCCCCAGCTCCCTCCCACACCCAAACTCCCTCCCAGAGTTCAAACCCCATCCCGCACCCTAACCACCTACCCCAGTCCTGAGCCCCCTCTTGCACCCCTTTCTGCACTCAACCCCCTGCCCCAGGCTCAGCCTGGAGCCCCACACGCACACACTGAACCCCTTGGCCCCAGCCCTGAGCCCACACCCCCTCCTGGGCCCCAACCCCCTGCCCCACCCCAGTGAAAGTGAGTGAGGGTGGGGGAGAATGAGTGATGGAGGGAGGGGGGCTGTAGTGAATGGGAGGCAGGGCCTCAGAGAAAGGGCAGGGTGTTTGGGTTTGTGCAGTTAGATAGTTGGCAACCCTACACATAACACCCATCTAACTCCTAGAGTAGATAGCGCTGTGTTGATGGGAGGGCTTCTCCGATCAACTGAGCTACTGATTCTCGGGGAGGTGGAGAGCCCACACCAGAGGTGGGAAAACTATGGCCCGTGGGCCCAGGGCCGGTGCAAGGCTATTTTGTGCTCTATGCGAAACTTCCATCTTGCGCCCCATTATAAACTTTCAAAAATGAATACTGCATAATGTGGCATTGGTCATTAGAATTAATACAAGGGGGTTAGCGGAGAGGATCACAACGGTCCCTTCTGGCCCAGGGGAACCAATGAGCAAGGAGGAGGCTGAGAATGCCCCCAGCTCGCAGAGTCTCTAAACATTCCCAGGCTCTGAGTACTTCACTCTCCAGGGGGGACCCAGGGGCAAGGAGGGCAAAGCCAGGCTCTCCCAGGGAGCAGGTGAGGCTCTCCCCGGGGATCAGGGCCAGCTCCCCGCATTGGCACAGTGCCACTGGGGAGGATCGGGGTTTGAAAGCGGCACTTGCACCAGCCCTTTTCCCTCCATCGCGGTGCGAGGTTTAGTTTCACTTTCCCTTGCCCCATGAAGCAGCTGCACCCGGTACCAGGCACAGTGCGTCGGAGGGCAAAGCTCACCTGAGCTCAGGACCGTGTCCTGCCTCCTCCAACTGCTCCGTCCCTCAGCTGCACTGGTCGCTGCACCCAGCCAGCTGTCTCCTCCTTGCTCGGCTGCAGGTTCCCACTGATCGTCCTGCGCAGTGCCCCTCGCTGCAGGGGCAGGTTTGTTATGGAGGCCTCACTCCTCACCCTGCCCCACTCAGCTGACTCCTGTGACACCGGACACTGCTTTTTGGCGCCCCCCAATTTTGGCACCCTAGGCGGCTGCCTAGTTCACCTCGTGGTTACACCAGCCTTGTGCGGGCCACATACAGCCCTTGGGACCCTCCTGCCTGGCCACTGAGCTTCTGGCCCGGGAGCCTAGCCCCAAGCTCCTCCCCTGCTGTTCCCTCTCCCTGCAGCCTCAGCGCATTGCACCGCCGGCACAATGCTCTGGGTGGTGGGGCTGCAAGCTCTTGCCAAGCCTGAGCCAGTGCTCTGTGCTGTCGGTAGCGTGGCTGACTCCAGCCGGGTGGCACGGCTGCCTGCTCTGGTGCTCTGTGCAAAGCAGCTGTAGTGCCGCCAGCCACCAGTGCTCCAGGCAGCGCGGTAAGGGGGCAGGGAGCGGGGGGGATTGAATAGATGGCAGGGGAGTTCGGTGAGATGGTCAGAGGGCGGGGAAAAGGGGGGTTGAATGGGGGCAGGGGTCTCAAGGGGGCAGTCTGGAAGGAGATGGGGGGGTTGAATGGGGGCAGGGGTCCCGGGGGGGCAGTCAGGAATGAGAGGAGAGGTTGGATGGTGTGGTGGGGGCAGTCAGGGGCAGGGTTCCGGGAGCAGTCAGGGGACAGGGAGGAATGGATGGGGCAGGGATTCCAGGGGGGCCGTCAGGGGACAGGTAACGGGGGATTGGATAGGGCAGGAGTCCCAGTGGGGCCGTCAGGGCGAAAAGTTTTCCTGCCCCGGCCTACACCGATGGGAGAAAGTCTCCTGTCAGTATAGACAGCATCTTCACTAAGCTGTGCAGCTGCAGTGCTGTAAGGGTAGACAAGTCCTGAATATGAGACAACAGTGTGATGCTGTTGCAAATGAGGCTAATTTTCTTTCTGCGATGTATTAATAGGAGTATCGTTTGTAAGACACAGGAGATAATTGTCCCATCATTACTAGGCAGTGGTGAGGCCTCAAATGGACTCCTGTGACCAGTTTTGAGCACCACACTTTTAGAAAGGTGACACTGGAAAGAGTCCAGAGCAACAGAAATGATAAGAGGTTTAGAACACATGATCTATGAGAAAAAGTTGAAAGAATTGAGCATTCTTAGTCTAGATAAGAGAAGGCTGAAGGGGAATGTCATAACATGCATCTATAAAAGGCTGTTTTAAAGAAAACAATGATCAATTGTTCTCCATGTTTGCTAAGGGTTGGACAAAAAGTAATTGGCTTAGTTTGCAGCAAGGGAGGTTCAGGTAGATACTAGGAAAAACTTTATAAGTATAAGCAGTGGAACAAGTTACATGAGGAGGTTTTAAGAACAGGTCAGACAGACACCTGACAGAGTTGACCTAGGTAGACTCAATCCTGCCTCAGCCTGGGGGATGGACTAAATGATTTCTTGAGGTCCCATCCAGCCCTGCATTTCTATAATTCTGGCACCCTCAAAAAGAAATCTAATTAATCTCAAATAATCATATCAACTCAATAGTTTGAGGTCCCACATTTCTGCCCTGACCCTGCCTCCCGATATTTGTTGTTGCATAATCACATGTTCCTGATTTTAAAAACATGTTCCCCTGTTGCTGTGTGAAAGACCCTTACAAGTAGCAAGGGACCCTGTATAAAGGCCCTGATCCTGCAATATATGCCAGCAGTATCACACTGAAGTCCCTTTGAACTGTGAAATTCTAGAAACAGCTAAGATTTTGAGTTTTGTCAGTTACAGCTAATGACAACAGCTATTGTACAATATTTTTTCTCATCCTGGTTTAAATTTGAATAAAGTTTGGGCTGCATTTGTATGATTAAAGAAAAAAGTCACATCAGAGCCATAACAGCCTCTGGGTATGTCTACACTACAGGATTATTCCGATTTTACAGAAACCGGTTTTTTTAAACAGATCGTATAAAGTCGTGTGCATGCGGCCACACTAAGCACATTAATTCGGTGGTGTGTGTCCATGTACCGAGGCTAGGGTTGATTTCCGTAGCGTTCCACTGTGGGTAGCTATCCCATAGTTCCCACAGTCTCACCTGCCCATTGGAATTCTGGGTTGAGATCCCAGTGCCTGATGGGGCAAAAAACATTGCCACTGGTGATTCAGGGTACAGCCTCACCCCTCCCTCGGTGAAAGCAGACAACTGTTTCGCACCTTTTTTCCTGGGTGAACTGTGCAGATGCCATACCACGGCAAGCATGGACTCTGCTGAGCACAAGACAACAATCATGGACGTTTTAAACACCTCGCACATTCTCGTACAGTCTATGTTGAATCGGAGCCTGCAAAACCAGGCGAGACGGAGGTGGCAACGGCAGAGCGGTGACAAGTGATGAGGACGTGGACACAGAATTCTCTCAAACCACAGGCCCCTGCGCTTTGGAGATCATGTTGGTAATGGGGCAGGTTCTAGCCACTGAACGCCGATTTTGGGCCTGGGAAACAAGCACAGACTGGTGGGACCGCATAGGGTTGCAGGTGTGGGACGATTCCCAGTGGCTGCGAAACTTTCGCAGTGACTTGCTTTCCCCTGCACTGAAACGCCAAAATACCAAGATGAGAGCAGCCCTCACAGTAGAGAAGAGAGTGGCAATAGCCATCTGGAAGCTTGCAAAGCCAGACAGCTACCAGTCAGTCGGGAATCAATTTGGAGTGGGCAAATCTACTGTGGGGGCTGCTGTGATGCAAGTAGCCAAAGCAATCACTAAGCTGCTGCTACGAAACGTTGTGACTCTGGGAAATATGCAGGTCATAGTGGATGGCTTTGCTGCAATGGGATTCCCTAACTGTGGTGGGGTGAGAGATGGAACCCATATCCCTATCTTGGCACCAGAGCACCAAGGCACCCAGTACGTAAACCGCAAGGGGTACTTTTCAATGGTGCTGCAAGTGCTGGTGGATCACAAGGGACGTTTCACTAACATCCACGTGGGATGGCCGGGAAGGGTTCATGATGCACGCGTCTTCAGGAACACTACTCTGTTTAAACAGCTGCAGCAAGGGAATTACTTCCCAGACCAGAAAATAACAGTTAGGGATATTGAAATGCCTGTAGTTCTCCTGGGGGACCCAGCCTACCCCTTGATGCCATGGCTCATGAAGCCATACACAGGCAGCCTGGATAGTAGTCAGGAGCTGTTCAACTATAGGCTGAGCAAGTGCAGAATGGTGGTAGAATGTGCATTTGGCCGTTTAAAGACGTGCTGGCACACACATTAGTGACTCACTCAGACCTCAGCAAACCAGTGTCCCCATTGCTATTGCTGCTTGCTGTGTGCTCCACAGTCTCTGTGAGAGTAAGGGGGAGACCTTTATGGCGAGGTGGCAGGCTGAGGCAAAACACCTGGCCGCTGATTACGCGCAGCTAGACACCAGGGCAATTAGAAGAGCACACCAGGAAGCGGTGTGCATTAGAGAAGCTTTGAAAACCAGTTTCATCACTGGCCAGGGTACAGTGTGACTGTTGGGTTTGTTTCTCCTTGATGAAACCCACCCCCCCTTGATTGACTCATTCCCTGTAAGCCACCCACTCACCCCCCCCTTCAATCACAGCTTGCTTTCTAAGGAAATAAAGTCACTCTCGTTTAAAAATCATATATTCTTTATTAATTAATTATAAAAAGAGGGAGAGAACTGACAGGGTTTCCTGGGTGGGGTTTGGGAGGAGGAAAGGGAAGGAAAAGGCCACTTAAAAAATTTCATAATAATGACAGCCTTCTGGTTGGGCTGTCCACTGGGGTGGAGTGGGAGGGTGCACGGAGCCTCCCCCCATGTGTTCTTAGTTGTCTGGTGGGTGAGGAGGCTAAGGAACATGGTGAAGGGGGAGGGTGGTTATACAGGGGCTGCAGCGGCATTCTGTGATCCTGCTGTCGTTCCTGAAGCTCCACCATACGCCGGAGCATGTCAGTTTGATCATGCAGCAGCCCCAGCATTGCATCCTGCCACCGCTGATATTCCTGCTATCACCTCTCATCTTGAGCGTCTCTCCTCTCCTCACATTCATCCCTCCTGTCCTCACGTTGCTCCCTCCTGTCCTCACGGTCACTGGCATCTTTCCTGTACTTCGATACTACGTCCTTCCACTCATTGAGATGAGCTCTTTCATTGCAGGTCACTTCCATGATTTCCGAGAACATTTCGTCTCGCGTCTTTTTTTTCCACCGCCTTATCTGAGATAGCCTTCGGGATGGAGTAGGGAAACTTGAAAAATTTGCAGCTGCAGGAGGGAGGGAAAAAAGAGAGAGAAATATTTTAAAAGATACATTTTACAGAATAATGATTGTACTCTTTCACGGTGAACAACATTATTCACCTTACATAGCACATGTGATTTCACATGCATTTTGCATCTTAATATTGAGTGCCTGCAGCTTTGGTATTAGAGATCACACAGACGCAGGTCGGGCAGCAGATTCAGCTTGCTTGTGGCCGTGAAGATTGTCTTTGGGCTTCTGCGTCTTATATATGCGCACTCCATTTCCCAGAAGAAGCAAAGTGCCTGTTCTTTCCTGTTAACGTGCGCAGCGAACACCCCCATCATTCTCTGGATGTTGCTTTACCCCTCCCCACCGTGGCTGGTATATGGACATACTGCTGCCAGGCGGAAAGAATCAGCGCATTGCCCCCCCCTTCCCCACGTGAGCTACTGCGGAAAGGATTTATTTAGCCACAGGAAAGCCGTGGAATGGCTCTCTTCCTTATTAAATTATGATTTAGGTTCATGATGTTCCCCTTTGCGGATACACAGCGGTAAAGACGGAGTTGCTTGAAATGCCAGCAACGGTATGCCGCTAGGTTTGTATGCAATGATTACAGATTACCTGCTACTGTTACGTGTCAAGTGTCCTACCATGGGGACGAATAGTGTGGTGCCAGAGAACTTGCAAAGGCTTTTGGATATCCGAGGATGTACTTCAGGGAGATGTCTGGAGGATTTCCACTCATCCGACTGTTAAGATTTCCAGTCACTGTACTGGCGCGAATCATCCAGTCCTCATGAATTATCATTAAAAAGTTGCTTTAGACATGTGTTATTTTACAAGGTATACTCCCAGAGGTCTGCTGGTTCATTGTCTGGGATAGTGGCTGGGAGGGCTGGGCTGTGTAATTTGTCGATGAGAAAAGGCGTCCTGGTGTGGGAAACAGTAGTGCTGTGCTCTCGCAAGCTCGATCTCCTTTTTTCCTCATTTTTATATCTGCATCCTCAGCCATGGCTTCGATACCATCCACTCAGATCTCGGACAGGGGTGGGGTAGTAGTGCGGACCGCCTAATTGCTGCAGGCTCGTCGTAGAAGGCTGTTTTCGCCTGCCGGACTCATTTGATTCTTTGAGTTTTCTGGTTAGGCTTGTTGAAGTCCTTTAATTTGACACGCTGTATGAGTCAGTGTGGCTTCTCCATCATGCCTTTGGAATTTTTTTGATGTTTTTTTCGTTCTCTTTTGGAACGGAGTTTGTTGCACGGTCCTTCCATACAGCAATCAGATCCAGTACCTCCCGTGCGGTCCATGCTGGAGCTCTTTTTCAATTCTCAGACTGCATGGTTACCTGTGCTGATGAGCTCTGTGTTGTCACCTATGCTGATCAGCTCTCTGCACTGGGCAAACAGGAAATGAAATTCAAAAGTTCGCGGGGCTTTTCCTGTCTACCTGCCAATGCATCCGTGTTCAGATGGCTGTCCAGAGCGGTCACAGTGGTGCACTGTGGGATAACTCCCGGAGTCCAATACTATCGAATTGCGGTCACACTAACCCTAATCCGAAATGGCAATACCGATGTCAGCACTACTCCCCTCATCAGGGAGGAGTACAGAAATCGGTATTAAGAGCCCTTTATATCAAAATAAAGGTCTTTGTTGTGTGAACAGGTGTAGGGTTAATTCGGTTTAATGCTGCTAAATTTGGTTTAAACTCGTAGTGTAGACCAGGCCTCTGACAAACATGTATGATAGAGCCCACAACCTTCTCCAATCTCTGCCAGAACTTTTGCCAATATTTTGACGTCACTGTTAATAAGTTATATTGGCCTGTCATTGGAACACAGCGTGGCATATCTTCTTGGTTTAGTAATAACCAATAATAGAGCTTCCCTTGTGTGTAGGGAAAGGTGGTTTCCAGAGTGACTCATTAAACAGTTCAAGCATCTTGCTGGTGGGAGTTCAAGGAAGTGTCTATAGAACTTGGCAGAGAAGCCATCCAGCTGGGGCTTTCCATACTTCCATTTTCTTAATTTCCTCAATTAACTTGACCTCCATTAGGGGAGCATTAAGTTTTCCACACTGGTCAGGTGTAATTTGTGGTAATGTAATTTTTTTGGAAAAACAGATCCAAAGCATGTGTGGAGAGATTTGTTTCCAATTTGCACAGGTCATTATAAACATTAAAGAACTATTTATGAATATTTTTTGGTGTATGTAAGCATATTTTTGGCCCTTTCCCTCCCTCTGCTCTTTTTAAATGCTGCAGCGGATTTTGCAATCTTTCCCTGGTATTTGGAATGATTGAGAAATACAGAAGTGAGTGATAAATTAGCACAGTTAACTATGTTATTTTAGCATGGTAGCTATGTTAGTCTGTATCAGGAAATATAACAAGGAGTCTTTGTGGCACCTTAGAGACGAACAAATTTATTATTAAATAAATAAATGTGTTAGTCTCTAAGGTGCCACAATGACTCCTCTTTATTTACGTTATTTTAGTTCCTCATATTTTAAATGTTTATAAATTGGGTAATGACTGGCACTAACAAGAAGACTGATGCAGTAGCTGTAATTCTGTTTATTAACTCACTAGTTAGTAAACAAGCACACTCTGTCTAACTCATTTTATAAGTAAAAGTACTTTTATTGCATACTGATATCATGATACTACTGGATAAAATAACGGGAGGATTTGGGAGTTTAATTTCTTCATATTATTTTCTATAGCATCTATGCAATGGATTACAACAATTCCTTCACTAAATTCTGGTCAGCCAAGTAAATAATCTGCATTTTGAAATGCCTTTAGAGTAATCTTTACACCAGAGATTATTACAACACATAAATTCATTTAATGCTAATCTAATATTACTTCATTTAAATTACAATATTTTTGGAGACAAACTGTAAACCCCCACCCCCCTCAAAATCAAAGTTAACCCTAATATTCTGTCCTTAATCTGCAATGCAGGCTATAACAGAAATAAGGACCCATGTCTTTGTGCTTCCTCCATTTCCACTAGCAGAGAGAATTAAACCCTGAGAGAATGAGGACATGAAAGAGGGGGAATGCCAACTCTACAGTTTGCTCCCTAATTCCCTACGGACCCACAAAATTCCTCCTGTGTGGGGTTTGGCGATGGGAAGGTTCTGAACATAGAGAACTTCACTTTCCTGGGGTGTAATTAGGTACCCCTCATGAATGTTAAATGCATTTAAAATTATGTTTCCCTCCAAACTCTTGCAGAAATCTGTGATGGAGTAATTGCTGAGTCCACGTTCAAGATTTCTACTGCAAACTGGATAGTGAAAGTAATTCTTGGCAACATGTCTCCTGAAGAAATATCTGAGGAATAGTGCAGTTAGGCCTCTGGGATGCATGGGGGTGGAAGTAATGTTTCTCAGGGTTCCTCAGGCTCTGAAGGCTCCTGCCTTCTCTGCAGCTCCCTAACCTTTAAAAGAAACATGAGAAGAAAACTCCACAAGACCTCTCATAGCCCTTTAGCTTTTTTGAGGAGTGGAGGGGAAAATAATTTTAAATGCATTTAACATCGATGAGGGGTACCTAATTACACCCCAGGAAAGTGAAGTTGTGTGCGTTCAGAATGGGCAGCAGTGTTGCAAGCCTGAGACCCTGACTTTGATCTCTCCTAGGTGAAGGTCAGACTCCATCCCCTTCCTGCAATGGTCATTGCTGAGACTGCCAACAAGAGTGCCAGCTGAGATGGAAATTTTTGGGACATGGACACTTGTTCAAGAACTGTTCTTAAAACAATTCATTTCACATACGCTACCAACCAGTTATTAGTGGTAATGACCTAGGCTGGATTCAAGTAGGTGCTCTAGAGGTGAAATGATCCATATCTTCTTGCTAGTTATCTAGTCTAACACATTTCATCTGTCATCATTAGATTTATATTTTAGAATTCCCGGGCCTTGAGCATTCCCTAATGCACAATAAAACATGCAAGTGCTTGAATTTACATCACAAATTGCTCAGAAAAACAAAACTTTTGGACTTTTAGTAATACAAAGTATCCCTTGTGTACAGGAGGTAGTTGTCAGCACCAAGTGACCAGAGGGTTCCAAAAGTAGTCCAAAAATGCAGCACTTCCTTGAAAGGCAGGGAGGAATTAGTCAACACACAGGTCTCCAGAGTGCTGCTAGAGCAAATATGCAAGGTATTTCCAGCAAAGATAAGGAGGCGTTAGTACTGTTATACGAGGCACTAGTGAGACTTCATCTGGAATACTGTGTGCAGTTCTTGTCTCCCTTGTTTAAGAAGGATGAATTCAAACTGGAACAGGTACAGAGAAGTGCTACTAGGAAGATCCGAGGAATGGAAAACCTATCTTATGAAAGGAGACTCAAAGAGCTTGGCTTGTTTAGCCTAACCAAATGCTGAGGGGAGATACGATTGCTCTTTATAAATATATCAGAGGGATAAATATCAGGGAGGGAGAGAAATTATTTAAGCTTAGTACGAATATGGACACAAGAACAAATGGATATAAACTGGACACTAGGAAGTTTTAGACTTGAATTTAGACGAAGGTTTCTAACCATTAGAGGAGTGAAGTTCTGGAACAGCCTTCCAAGGGGGGAGTGGGGGCAAAAGACATATCTGGCTTCAAGACTAAGCTTGATAAGTTTATGGAAGGGATGGTATGATGGGATAGCCTAATTTTGGCAATTATTGATCTTGATTATTAGCAGGTAAATAGGTCCAGTGGTCTGTGATGGGATGTTGAGATGGGGTGGGATCTGAGTTACTACAGAGAATTCTTTTCCTGGGTACTGGCTGGTGAGTCTTGCCCATATGCTCAGGATTTAACTGATCGCCATATTGGGGTCCGGGAAGGAGAATTTTCCTCCAGGGCAGATTGGCAGGGGCCCTGGAGGTTTTTCACCTTCCTCTGCAGCATGGGGCACGAGTCACTTGCTGGAGGATTCTCTGTACCTTGAGGTCTTTAAACCATGATTTGAGGACTTCAATAACTCAGACATAGGTTAGGGGTTTGTTACAGGAGTGGATGGATGAGATTCTGTGGCCTTTGTTGTGCAGGAGGTCAGACTAGATGACCATAATGGGCCCTTCTGACCTTAAGTCTATGAATCTATGAATCTATGAAATAACTGTCTGGGATTCAGTGATCATTCAGGCTGTTTGTGCTGCAATTATAGGGTATGACTGGAGCTCAAGTAGGCATACCCTGGCCTATAACTTCTTTTTGTTCCTTTTTTTAAAAATAGATACTATGTTTGCCCTACTCCAGACCTTTGGTACCTCCCCCTCCTCCATGAGTTCTCAAAGATGGCTAATGGTTCTGAGATTGTTTCAGCTAGCTCCTTAAGTACCCTAGGGTGAATTTTGTCAGGCCCTGCTGACTTGAATACATCTGACTTATTTAAATATTCTTTAACCTGTTATTAGATGATGAAGCCTGTCTTTTTGTCTGACTACCTAGGTGTTATTTAAATAAAGAGAGTATATGTATGTGTGTGTGTGATTCTGTTATTTGCAGCTTTTTGGAATATGGGGTAACTTGTGCTAGATAGCCTCTCTTTAGTTTTGTTTTCATTCTAGTGTTGCTAGGAACTGACACTCCCATAATAAACCACACAATGAACACATACCTTTCACTGCTTGCCAAATAGTTAAGCAATGTGTACGGAGCATATCCTGAAATATGAAAATACAGTACTCAGTACATCCTGGTGTTCCTGCTTTTTGTCTGTTATGATCCAGGATAACTCAAAGGAGGCACATACATAAACAAATAAGTAGTGTGGGAGCAATGGAAGCAGCCTGAGCATTTCAGTGGTATTCTTTGGCAAAAGTCAGCAGTGGGACCAATGATTGTGAATTAGGGCACAGAAAAATAAACTACTAATAGGAACCTCCTTTTAATGATTTACTTTGAAGACTTTACTTTTGTTATCTTGTATTGCAGTTACGGTAAAAAACATTAGATTGAGGCAGGATCCTTATGAACAGTTCAAAATTATCTGTAAATCTGGAGGTTCTTGCACTTTATTTCTAAACAACCGTTTTAAATATGTTACTAATGGTTAAAAATTAATCACAGACAAATAACTAAGGCTAAAAAGAATCAGACACAGAGAACTTCCTCTAGCTAGAGAAAAACTCTTCATCATGAAAGTATTACTAGTTCTCTTGGTTTTTTCATGCTGCTTCTTTTGTGGATTACAGGTAAGAATTTATTTTAAATAAGGTGATTCCTCTGTTAAGTTTTTCTAAATAATAACTGGTGAAAATATTTTATTTTAAAATGTTTTCCTATAATGGTACCAGTGCAGTTATTTTAATCTAAACTTGAATACTTGAAATGTGACATGCATTTTTATTTCATGTAATTACTGTAATTAGGAATGTATGTCAGTAGGCTTCTGAAAAGGAGGCTTTAGAAAAAAATTACTGCAATTATAGTCTCAGGCCCAGTCCTGCAAGGAGTTCTGAAGGGGTTCAGGGGTCTGCCTACCCTGATTCGGTTGCAGGATTGGAACCCTAAAGAATCAAATCCTGCTGTCCTCATTCAGTTTATACTCAGGCAAAACTTAACAGTGGAGTAATGGGAGTTATGCCAGAATAAGAACTGCAGGATCCGGCTCTTAGTTTTGTCTGTACATTTAGAGGAATAATTAATTTAACTGAATTAATTACTAGGCTGAGAATAGCAGGAAGTATATAATATGATTAAAAAACAGGGTAAAGTTTTTGGATGAAATCCTGACCCCTCTGAAGTCAACAACAAAACATTCATCAGCTTCAATGGGGTCAGGATTTCACTCTTAGTACTTTAGACTTGAGTTGTATTGATTTAATGGACACATTCAAGGTTGATAGTCCCTTTGGTTTATCTTTTTTTCTGTATGCAAATTCCCTACATCCAACTTTTATCCTTCAACATTCTTTTTTTCTTAAATAACAACAAGCCAATAAAAGCACTTTCTTTGCGATGAAATCATGGGCTTTGCATTTTCATAAGGGGTTGTTATAAATAATTATCACTTCATTCGACCTAAATCAAATAAAAAAGTTAAGTGTAGATTCATGTTTCTTTCTTTATTGTTTGCTTACCTGTGGCTCTTCAAAAATATTTGCAAGTTACTTTTAAAATTGATCAAGATTAGGCCAGTAAGAACATCTGTTTTTAAGCATCCAGCTGCAGACTTTTTAATTACAATTTACTGTAAATCCCCCTGTCTACAACACTAGTATTTGAGTTTGTTTAAAACTTCTATAATCTGCTGTGCTGAAAAGTCAAGGACTGGTTGAAGGAAATCAGAAAGAGCAGAGCTCATCCTGCATGAAATGTCCAGAAGGAAAGAGAAGAGGGATAATCGAACCCTAGAAAAATAAGAAATAAGAAAGGTGGAGTGATCAAGGATACTACTGCAAACACCTAAAGTGAAACATCTCACTGTTGCACACGAAAGACAATAAATGCACAAGGAATAAGCTAGTGATGGGCCTGATCTAACACCCAATTGGAATCAATGGAGGGACTTCCCATTGTTTTCAGTTGGCATTGGACTGGGCCCTATATACCATCTTATTTGCTACTTAATCTTATTTGATTTTTTATTTCATGTCTTGCAGCACAGAGCCTCTGAAGGTGAAGAGCTATTTCAGTCAGATCAGCAAGAGACATTCCTAATAAAAGAATGCGTAAATAATAAGTACACGGATAACACTTGTAAGAAAGTTTTCTGTCACCCATGGCAGAGATGTGTTGGAGGAAGTTGTATTTGCAAGCTTCCCTACCAATGCCCAAAGAATGTCACCTTGGTTTGTTCTACCAGTGGAAGGACATTCCATAATTATTGTCAGCTAAAGGCCTATGAATGCCAGCACCCACAAGAGAAGTTTATGAGTAAGGCAAAGTGCACACTTTCAGGTATTGAAATATCCTTTTCCAAAACTATATCAGTCACTGTTAGGTGGACAGTGAATGCTTAACTCTTTACTCTCAGAGAGCCTGGTCATTTATTTGTAAATGTTTAATTGTAAAATGTGAAGCGGCAAAAGAAAAGTAATTAAAAGTAGGCAGTATTTGTTCATACTCATAAAAAAATCAAATAATTTGACAGACCCATCTACCGTACATGCACTTCTGTTCCTGGCAGCCAGTCCTGGAGAAGCTGTGATATATTGAGGTGAAGTGACTGGCCCAAGATCACAAAGTCAGTCAGCAGAAGAGTCAGAAATAGTACCCAAGGACTTGGTTCCCAATCTAGTGCCCTATCCACTGTTGCATTTCCAGTCCATATGAATGTTAGTTATCTACAGTTCTAAAATAATGACATTTATTGCTTTGGTTGTCTTTCATCTGATACACTACAAATCTGCAATTTTTTTTTAGAAAAATTTGAAGTTTCTTTGGACGATGCAGATTCACAATCAGAGGGTCTTATTCAAGTAAAGCTTGTGAATCATACTGAGAAGTTATTTATATGTAACAGTGAGTGGAGTATGAATGAAGCAAATGTTGTCTGCAGACATCTTGGTTATAAAAAGTAAGTTTTTTTGTGTGTAGGGGGTTCATATAGATAATCACAATGTTTATGAAAATGCACTCCTGCTTTCTTGTGGCTCAGCTGTGGACAGTTATGTGATTGGACAGTCATGGAGAGTGTATCTACTGTAATCTTCTCATAAAGACTATGTAAAAGCCAAGAGATTTCTATCCTGATAATCTAATATATTATGAATAATTGTTACACACTTTATATTCAAATCATAAGCATTTTTATTTAAAATACCGTTAACTGCGGGCTAGATTGGGAATTTTCTCTCACCCTATGTTAGGGACAATTTGCAAATGTGCCAACCCAGAAAGAGCTCTGGGAAATAATTGTAACTGAGAGAGGAAATAATTTACTGCAGCCCTTTACAGGGCACAGCTTACTTCTCCCACTCCTGCCAGCTATGCTCCACTGGTCAAAATATTGGGGGCTGGAGTCAGACCTCCATCCACTCCCTGCCCTCTCCACCACCATCCAGCCCACTTTGTCACAGGGCAAAGGAGCAGCTCTACAGAGTTTGTTTTCCACTCTGTGCCCAGACTCATGATCTTGGTTATCCAGGCAGAGACATATAAGGAGCCAGCCTTACTCTCCTGCACTCCCTTACATGGCCATGTAGTGCCAAGTGACAATCTAAACGTGTGAGGGCTGGACATCTTGCTGGAGTGCCCTACATCATCCCTGTGAGACTGGGGTTTAATTCTCTGTCCTGGTCTTTAACTCCTCAGACAGCAGGGGCTGAGCCTTGTGCCGAGATGGAGCACTCAGTCTTAGATGGGGCTTACATGCCTGACATAGTCATAGACTTTCTGGTTCCTTATTTACTTGATGTAGATTTCTTGCATGAATGATAGGGCACTAATAAAGTAAAAATACGGATACAAATGAGATGAATAGGGTAATTAATTTGGAACAAGAGCAAAGTTGCAGGATGTTTTTAAAGACATCTTTGTTGTTACCGTTCTGTTGGTCAGGAAAATTGGACAATTTGGGGGAACTCTGGCAGTAACTAAGGTTTACAACTCATTCTTACTAAGGGCATGATCCAGCAATACCCTTAGCACTATGAACCTGTAATGACTTTAATGGGAATTGAGGGTGCTTAGTATCATGCAGGATGTTCCCAAAATTCTGCATCATTAGAATTCACTCACAAATAAAGGCCTGACCTACACATTGTTCCACATGAGCAGACCCCTGTGGCTATGCAGAGACCCAGATATTTAGGTGCCTAACTTCTACTGAAATCAATGGGAGTTAGACACCTAAATACATTTCAGGATCTGGCCCCCACTGACTTTGATGGAGCTACACACAGGCACACTCTGAGGAATGATTTGCAGGATGACGGCCTCATTTTGTTTCCAAAAAACTCATGCAGTGTGCCTACCTAGCACCTTTTTTATGTTCTCAGGAGTTGATGTGTGTTCATTTTTCTCACCTATGTCCTAAACACCTTTACCTCCATGGTACAGGAGGGGAATCAAGTCACTGCTACACAGTAACTGAATATGGATAAATCTCTGTGCAAAGATAATATATTTTGATTTTTTTTTTATTTGCATCTTCATAGAGGAGCTAAACATCACAACAAGAAATTTGAAGTCCCAGAATCTGCCTTAACTTCATCTAAATGTCTTCATACTACTTGCAGAGGGCTAGAGACTAGTCTTGCGGAATGTACTTTAATCGAGAGACGAAATATTAATAATAACAAGGATTTTGCTAGTGTTGTATGCCATAATGAAGATAGAGGTTGGTAAAATATGTGTCTTTTTTTAAACACTCTACTTAGGGTTTTTCAGTTTAAACACAGCATCCAATTAAGAAGTTGCATTCTAGCCTATCAAGTATGGTACCCACAGGCACCGGGGCTTCTAACTGTAGTCACATTTTATAGTCTTTAAAATAATTTTCAGCCTTTAGTTAGTTCAACAGGGAAAAGAATTCATCTTCTTTCATAAAATATTTGGAGTAAAATTTCACAAAACATAGCAAAATGTTGTGCCTGCAACTTCCTTCCCCCTCCAAGCCTAGCAAAGGCCCTGAAGCTGAAGAAACGTTTCTTAAAATCCTTCTCTTGGGCAACTTGCGCCATCTCTAGTAAATCCTGTCTTTCCCTGATCAGCTGGAGGGGTGGCCAGTGGGATCCTTCTAGCCATCACTCTGTCCAGGATGACAGTCTAATGCATTTCAGAACATTTAAGAACCCAGTAGCCTGGTACCAGCCAAGAGCCTGATTATGTGAATTGCTAGTGCTTCTGCAAAGTGCTCAGTACCTTGTAGCACTGGTCCCAATTTAATTCCTGCATTGGTGTAAACTAAACCTTGTTTTTGTTTAAAACATTTCATAGTTTTATATTCTACGTGATGAAATTGACAATAATTGAGCTTTGTTTGGCTGCTCTGGTAGCATCAGTGGGAGATGCATCTGGTCAAAGGAGGGGTACAGATAGAGCTTCTCTGTCTTTGATCCAATGGCAAAAGCAAAGTGTAGAGACACCTAAAATACTATGACTATCCTTCCAGAAGAAGAGTGTACACCACATTACTCACGTGCACCACCGAGCAGTGGGTCTGAAATGGCATCTCCATCTTAGTCCTTAACAAAGAGAAAGGAAGATCCCTTTTGCCAAGTTGCTGGAAGTTGGATGGGGAAAAAGAAAAAGCTATGTTGAGGATCTGATGCAAAACCTATTGAAATAAAGGAAAAGATTCCTGGGCTTTGGATCTGGCCCTAAGAAGGCTGTGGCCTAACTGTTGGAAAAATAAAACAAACAATTTTTTTCCTTGTATGTTTCTGATATAGAAAGTTAAATAAGAACTTTATTTTTCTTCCTGTTTTTCAGAATGTTTAACAAATGAATTCCAATGTGTCAATGAGAAATGCATTCCTTTACATGAAACCTGTAATGGAATCAATGACTGCGGAGACCTAAGTGATGAATTGTGTTGTAAAGGTAATAGTAATTCTCCCTTCTAAAGTGTCTCATAGTTATGTACAGTAATACAATAGAAAACTTTCAAACAATCCTTAAAGTTGTAAGGTAATATCAGTCCATTTCAATCTCATTGAGGAAAAGGTCTTTCAGCTTTCTAAGGTGACGATACTACAGCTTCATTATTAGTTACACAAGAAAAGTTAGGCACCAGTTAACTTCTTGAATCATGTGGATGATCTATTAGTATTAAGAGAATAAAGGTTTTTAGGAAACTTTTAGTATAACAGTTTACTATTTAATATAAAGAATCATAAACCAAGGAAAAAGTGTGGCTAGTTGGACTGAAAATGAATTACTACAGATGGGCAAATAATAAATAATTCAACAAGTTTACATGTTTTTTCTGTTAGCAAATTGTCCATAAAGCCAATTAAGATTTTCTCAAAGTTATTACTTATAATAAATTATTCATAAAATAATATCTTTGTCTTTAACTTGTTCCTGAACAGTCACTGTGTTCAGTATTTAAAATTCCATCTGTTTTGACTGGAAACAGGGAACAGTGATCAGACTGGATGAGCATACATTTAGAAATTGGATTTCAGATGCCAGAACTCATGATTACAAATTCAAAATTCTCCTTCCCCAAATAATGTTGATTTTGCTGTTTTGGTGATTGTTCCTGGCAGTAAATTCATTTGCATGACTATTCCCAGAAAGTAAACAAAAAAGAGGTTCAAACATAGTCAAAGGTAATTTTTTAATAAAAATCTAACATATATACATGGATTTTTTAAAGTATTTGCCAATCTCAGTTATTACTTTTTATTTTTATCATAGCACCCAAAGTGCGCTTACTAACAGTAAGATGTGTGAAGGCAAGGTCTCTGTCCTGACATTCTTACAATGTACATAACATTTGCACAGAAAGTGTAGATAAAAATCTGATTTTTCTAAGTGTCATTAACAAAATCTCACCCTTTCACATGGTATTTAAATTATATTTACAATACTGACATCAAGTTTCTAAAGTTCAAAGATGATACTAAATTACGGAACACCTGAGGAACAGACCTCTTGACCCCAAAGTTTGTGCATGAAAGGATTTACTCCAAGGAGTGCTTGTTCATGTGTCTAGTGCTGTTTTTCATCAGTCTGGCCCTGATCCAAAGCCTACTGATGTCAAATCCAGTGTTCCCCAGGCCTTATACTGGTATTAACGAACCATCAGCTTTTCCATTAAATAAAAAAATCCCTGAATATGGATTTGCATGGGAGAATATAAAGAAAGTCAAGAAAACCTGGCAAAGCATTGGCTTTGCTGTTCAAAATATATCACATTTTTGTGATAATAGAGAAGAAAGCCAGATACCTGAATTTATAGGAATGTTTCACCAATAGATGAGTGCCTAACTGTAATTAAGGGCCATGGTCAATGTTTTCACAATACAAGCCTAAAGTTCAGTTCTTAATTCTATATTTAGGCACTTCCCAGTAGGATGTTCAAAAGCATTTCAGTCAATAGAACTTGTGCTCCTAAATCATGTAGGTGCCTAAATCTGGGCTTAGAAGGCTAACTTTTAGGCTCCTACTTTTGAAAATGTTGTGCCTATTCTTGTGAGATGTAGAACACTCTAAATTCCCATTGAAATCATCAAGAACACTAACAAGACTGAAAGGTGGGTTGGTGTTTGGCTCGGTTTGTGTGTGGGCAAAAGTTCTGGAAAAAACTGGTAATGGGTCATGCTCAAAAAATTTGAGAACTACAGCACTAAACTGATGAAAGCCTGAAAAATTGAAACTCTGTTTTAAAGTTGGAAAATGGGGAGTCTACAGCACTGATAGCATCCATTTTGCTTTATGTATCCATTACATATTAAAGAATATTTTACTTTTGTCATAATTGTGGCTGCATTGTAGTTAAGTTAAATTAAGTTAAAGTTAAATTAGGTCTCCTACAGTGGTGAGGTTGGTGAATCATTTGACCCCATCCCATACAAATTGAGTTCTCTTTTCATTACAGAATGCAACAACAGTTTCCATTGTAACTCCGATGTGTGTATTCCAAATAAGTACCTCTGTAACAGGGAAGTGGACTGCCTTGCAGGAGAGGATGAATCTCGAGCTCGCTGTGGAGGTTAAGCTTTCATAGATTTATCTTCTTTGTTCCAGTCAGTTTAAACTAGAGAATAAAGAATTCCTACATTTTAAAATATGCAACTGATTTGCAAAGCCAAGAAAATGCACTACTCTCCCAAAAGTTATGCAAACATTTGTAATAATGTTATGTTAATGGTTTCTATTGCATTACACCCTGTTGCTCCTCTTCCTTCTAGAGGAAGAGGAAAAGCAAGACAAGTAAGGGCCTGAGGAAACAGATCATGCCCTGGGGACCTTCACTGGAAGGGAATGTCATTTGCGTCTGGAATATTGTACCATTCCTCCCATTTTCTCCAGATTCTGCAAAGAGCCACTGGTTGTGCCAAAGATCCATGGCTGGGGAGTGGGTAGGACTGTTGGAAGTATTTCACCCCAATAGCCCCATGAGAAATCCGACTAAATATTAAATGTAACCTGTCTGTACTACCAGTCCACTCTTCAAAAAATGTTTTATTTTGTTTTAAGCTTGTTCTATTCTCTCTTGCTCTAGCTCTTACATGGTCATCTCCCTTGTCTGATTACCTCCAAATATTTTCTTGGTGGAGAACTATCCATGAGAAACTCCAGACAAATTTTGTTTTATTTAGCTAAGAGGTGAAGGAAGAGAGTCAAAATATAGTTTATATCAGAAAGCTAATCACTGCATTATTATTTGTGTTATGGTGATGTCCAAAGGGAATTGGACAGTGTGTTGCTCTATGCACTGTGCAAACATAAAGGAAGAGCTGTCCTGAAATGTATACAATGTAAATTTAAGACAAGTGAGTTTGATGGACAACAAGGAAGAGGGAGATAAGATGAAGGTAACGGAGAAATTTATGTGTTTACACAGGGTAGCCATATGCACAACTTGATGGTTCCGAATTATTTTAAAACATTGGGGTACTGAGAAGATTGTTTTGCCTGTCATCCAGCCATCATGAACTGGCTGATTTCTAGTACACTATGAAGTAGAAGTGGGGCTTTAGGAAGGATTTAAGACAGATGGTTGCATCCTTACAGATTAGTTGAGGGAGGATGTTAGAGGAGCAGCATGGAAGAAAGAACAAAGATGTTGTGGAGAAGAAGACAGATGATCAGTCCTCAAAAGTATTTGGGCACCTATCTCCATAGAAATCAATAGGAGTTAGGTGCCTGAATACTTTCACGATCTGGGCCATAGTTATTATTTGTACTGTAGTGGTTTCCACAGAATATTGGGCATCCCATTGTTCTATGCACTGTACAAACACATAGGAAGACATGTACAGGAACAATGTACAGCAAAGAAGTGTGTTCAAACTATGCTGTTGTTTTTGTGCTTTATTCTTAGGTGAGCAAAAGCCAAAGCCAGAAGTTACAGGTAAATATTTTGGTGTGCTGTTATTTATAGATTTGTGTGTGTGTGGTATTTACAGGCATTTCAGTCACTCTAGTATAATAAATATTTCTCAGTGCAGTACAAGTATGAGAGCATTTGCATGTGTGTGTCAGAAGGAGAGCAAGAATTTAATATATATTGATGGTTTTGTGTTTTATTCCCAGGGCGTTCACATTCAAAGGCTAGCATTCAAGGTAAATATTTTGAAGTCTTTATTTTTATATGCTTATTATAGACTGCCACTGTGCAAAGTTCTCCACATCAATTAGCATTTAATCGTGACCTGCAACACTACTGCTGCTATGGCACAAGACCTGCAAATGAAAGTCTCAATTATCAAAATTCCCATTTATTTCAATGTGTGTTTTATTTCGATAAAGCTGAAGGTTAAGGTCCAATTGGGAACATTTTATTTATTTCATTATGATCCAAATACCCTCAAAACCAGGCTAAAGGAGGCATGTAGCACAGAACTCAAATAATTAAACACACATAGTCTACTGAGGACTGTTATGCCAACCAGAGTGACCACAATTGATGGCATCACACCAGTCATCATGTAATGAAGTTCCCAGATCTGGCTCAATCCTGCAAATCCAATAATCTCTGGGATGGTCCCACAGACAGCATGAGGTACGGTCGGAGAACACACCCCTTTGTGTGTCAGTGGAGAGTTTGAGAGCATAGTGTGCTGGGTTTTTTTTGTCCATCCTGGAGACATTGCCAAAGCATATGCAATGTGGCTTTCAAATATAATGAATGATTGAAGGAAGGTCAGGTCTCTATGAGATTATGACATTTCACACAAAGACAAACCACTTTATGCTCAGGATTTAGCACTAACAGCACATATAGATTGCCTCTAGCCACTCCAAGTCTGCCTGCATGAGAGTCTTGGCTTCTGACCTGTATAGCAATATAGATAGTACACAAGTTTGATAGATCCCGAACTTTGTCTTAGCACAAAGACATTTTTGCACCCATTAGCAAGACATGGACGTCACACAGGAAGCAGTGAGACTTATTCATCAAAGAACATCCAGTTTGCTCTGACTGTTTGAACTCGGCTTGCAGCCTAGGGAGATAAACTCATCAGTGTGCACAAATACACCATCACAATTTAAAATAACCTTGCCATGTACTACTCCTTTGAGTGCCACAAAGCTTCCTGAGATGGGTATCACAGAATGATGATTTTTGGGGGATTCATAGTGGAGGAGGAGATTACTTGAAGGAAACCAAAAAGAAAGGGAGGAAAATATCAGTATGTAATTGTTTAGATGCAGCATGCCCCTCTAATCTTGATTAGTGGTGTATTTAGCGCATACATATGAATTAGACCACATGTTATTTGCATGCTACTTTTAAGCAGAGAAAGCCAAAGAGTGTTATATTATGTGGCACTTATATAATTTAGAAAAATATCTACTAAGAACTGGGATGAAAAAGTATTTCTAATAATGTGTGGAACAATATATTTTCATTTTTTAAAAACCTATCTTTTTAACACAAACATATGTTTAAGTGCTAGTGCAATTTAAAATGTTTATAAACATTAAACTACTAATATTCCATTATTTTATTACAGAACAAAAAGAAGACATCTCAACTTCCAGTATGGATGGAGGTCAGTTTGATTAAAGCTCCACTTCCTACCTGGTTGCCATGTCATGGGATGAACTTTCCCCAAATTCTCTTCTGATGGAGGATCATCCATGAGAAATTTTAGACCAGTTATGGTAGATTTGTTTAACAGGTGGTGAAAGAGAGTCAAATTCAGTTTATATCTGAAAGTTAGATCCACAAAGGTATTTGGGCACCTGTCTTCATGGAAATCAATGGGAATTTGGTGCCTGAATGCCTTTGAGAATCTGAGCCATAGTTATTACTGGTACTGTTGTGGTTTCCACAGAGGAATAGGTATCCCATTGTTCTAGGTATTGTACAAACACATAAGAAAACACATCTGAAGAGTTTACAGCAGAGGTCACCAACTGGTCAGTCACGATCTCCCAGTCAGTCCTAGAGGATCTCCCAGTCAATCGCAATCTCCGGCAGTGCAGTGGGGCTGCTGCTAAGACAGGCTCCCTGCCTGCTCCAGCTCCACACTGCTCCCAGAAGCAGCCAGCACAGCCCCGGAGGTTGGGGGGCTCTCCCTTCTCTCGCTGCTCCTGCCTTCAAGCACCTGGCCCACGCAGCTCCCATTGGCCGGGAATGGAGAACTGTGGCCAATGGGAGCTACAGGGATGGTGTTTGCAGTGAGCAGAGCCACATATCCCCTGCTTCCTTCAGGGGCCACAGGGGCATGCTGGCCCCTTCTAAGAGCGGCCTGGAACTGGGGTAGGCAGGGAGCCTGCCTTAGCAGCAGCCACAGTTCACTGCTGACCAGGAGCAGCCAGAGGTAAGTGCTGCCTGGCAGGAGGCCGCACCCCAACCCCCAACCCTGAGCCCCCTCCTGGAGCCAGCACCCTCTACCCCCTCATGAACCCCCTCCTGAACCCCAAGCCCCAGCCCTGAGCCCCCTCACAGAGCCAGCACCCTGTACCCCCTCCTGCATCCCAACTCCCTGCCCCAGCTCAAACCCCCCCAGCACCCCAACCTCTGCCAAGAGCCCCCTTCCACACTACGAACCCCTCGGCCCCAGCCCAGAGCCCACACCCCCTCCTGAAACCCAACCCCCTGCCCCAGCCTGGAGAAAGTGAGTGAGGGTGGGGGAAAGCGAGCAACGGAAGGGGGCAGGGATGGAGTGAGTGGGGCGGGGCACATTCTGGGTTGCCTTTAAATTCAAAAAGTGATCTTGGGCATAAAAAGGTGGGACACCACTGGTTTATAGACACATTGTTAAGACAAGTGAGTGTGACAGACAACAAGGAAGAGGGATATAGGATGAGGGTAACGGGGAGAAGTTTATGTGGTTACACAGAGTAGCTATATGCACAACTTGATCATAGAATCATAGAATATCAGGGTTGGAAGGGACCTTAGGAGGTCATCTAGTCCAATCCCCTGCTCAAAGCAGGACCAATTCCCAACTAAATCATCCCAGCCAGGGCTTGTCAAGCCTGACCTTGAAAACCTCTAAGGTTCCACCACCTCCCTAGGTAACCTACTTCATCACTCTCTGAGTGAAAAAGTTTTTCCTAATATCCAACCTAAACCTCCCCCACTACAACTTGAGACCATTACTCCTTGTTCTGTCATCAGTACCACTGAGAACAGTCTAGATCCATCCTCTTTGGAACCCCCTTTCAGGTAGTTGAAAGCAGCTATCAAATCTCCCCTTATTCTTCTCTTCTGCAGACTAAACAATCCGAGTTCCCTCAGCCTCTCCTCATATGTCATGTGCTCCAGCCCTCTAATCATTTTTGTTGCCCTCTGCTGGACTCTTTCCAATTTTCACATTTTTTGTAGTGTTGGACTCAAATATGACACGAGTATCCAGATGAGCGCTACCAATGCCAGTAGTAGGGGATGAATCACATCCTCGATCTGTGGCATGCCTCCTTTGCCAATAGTAGCCTCTGCTAACAGGCACACTGTTGACTCATATCAGCTTTCATCCACTGTAACCCCTGGTCCTTTTCTGAAGAACTGCCTTGCCTAGCCATTCGGTCACTAAGTCTGTAACGTGAATGGGATTCTTCCATGCCTAAGTGCCAGGCTCTGCCACTTGTCCTTGCTGAACCTCATCAGGTTTCTTTTGGCCCAGTCCTCTAATTTTTCTAGGTCCCTCTGTATCACTCTCCTCTCCTCTAAGTGCTTCAGAATTGATCCCTTGGGGACCTGCTCTATGATTTTTCCAGGGACTGAGGTGAGGCTGACTGGCCTGTAGTTCCCTGGATCCTCCTTCTTCCCTTTCTTAAAGATGGGTACTACAGTAGCCTTTTTCCAGTCATCTGGGACCTCCCCCGTTCACCATGAGTTTTCAAAGATAATGGTCAATGGCACCGCAATCACATCCACCAACTCCTTTAGCACCCTTGGATGCAGCGCATCCAGCCCCATGAACTTGTGCTCGTCCAGTTTTTCTAAATAGTCCCAAATCACTTCTTTCTCCACAGAGAGCTGGTCACCTTCTCCCCATACCGTGCTGCCCAGTGCAGCAGTCTGGGAGCTGACTTTGTTTATGAAGACAGAGGCAAAAAAATCACTGAGTACATTAGCTTTTTCCACATCCTCTGTCACTAGGTTGCCTCCCTCATAGGGGCCCACACTTTCCTTGACTTTCTTCTTGTTGCTAACATACCTGAAGAAACCTTCTTGTTACTCTTAACATCTCTTGCTAGCTGCAACTCCAAGTGTGATTTGGCCTTCCTGATTTCACTCCTTCGTGCCTGAGCAATATTTTTATACTCCTCCCTGGTCATTTGTCCAATCTTCCACTTCTTGTAAGCATCTTTTTCGCATTTAAGATCAGCCAAGCTGGTTGCCTGATTGATCGCCAACAATTTGATGGTGCCAAATCGTTTAAAGCATTGGGGTTTTGTGAAGGGTGTTTTGCCTGTGATCTGGCCATTATTAGCTAGCTGATTTCTAGTAAACTACAATAGAAGTAGGCCTTTAGGAAGGATTTAAAGGAGACAATTGTGTTTTTACCGATTTGTGAAGGTAGGATGTTTTCAAATGTGAGGGGCAGCACGGAGAAAAGCACAAATATGAATTTAGGAGAACAGGACAGATTAGCAGTTAGAGCAGATGGTGTAACTGGGAAACGACAAATAAGAGATAAGAGAGAATAAGTGGAGAGGACAGAATATAAGTGCTTGGATGATAAAAAGCTTGAACTTGAAGGAGTGGAAAATTGGGAGCACATCCTTCTAGCTATTAATCCTACATTTATGAATTTTATTTGTGTATAATTTGTCCAAACATTCCTATCTTTAATTGCATTTTGGATTGATAAACTGTTCTACGGTGTCTTGTCCACTGACTCATCTTTACCTGTCTTTTGTTTGGCTGTGGGTTTTGTTGTTGTGAAATAGTCTAATCAAGCCGAAGCTTCACATTCAGGTTATGCATAGTGTATTCTGAAAAGGCTATATTTCTTCTGAATAAAAACAAAAAGACTCTTGATTCATATAATCAGGGCATTTTTCCCAGCAACCATGTCTAATACAACCTTGGAAAATCGCCAACAAAATTTAGTAGCAGAGGCATAAAACACACTCACCCATCTATGAGGATGATAAAGAAATTAACAGTATTTTATTCATCCATCAATAAATAAATGATTTAGCCAAGGCAAGTAGACTTTTCCAATGCTATCTGAACATCTAGTTAAATAACTGCTTTCTGCAAAATCAGCAAAGGGTAGAGTTGGAAACTCTTTCTCACTGGAACAATGTACAGTGCAAACCAGTGTGTTCAAACTACTGATGTTTTTGTGTTTTAGCCTTACATGAGCAAAAGACAATAATAATAATAGGAGATATACCAATCTCTAGAACTGGAAGGGACCTTGAAAGGTCATTGAGTCTAGCCCCCCTGCCTTCACTAACAGGACCAAGTACTGATTTTTGCCCCACATCCCTAAGTAGCCCCCCTCAAGGATTGAATTCATAACCCTAGGTTTAGCAGGCCAATGCTCAAACCACTGAGCTATCCCTCCCCCCTTTAGACATTCCAGGCAAATATTTTTATGATCTATTATTTTATGTTTATTTACAGTCATTTCAGTCACTGCAGTATAAAAAATATTTCCCTACTCAGTGCTGTACAAGTGTGGGGAGTATTTGCGTATGTGTGTCTGTGAGAGAGAGAGAGAGAATTTGGTGTATATTGATGTTTTTGTATTTTATTCCCAGAGTGTTCATATGCAAAGGTTAAAATGCAAGATCAAAATATTTTGAAGTCTTTTTATTTTTATATACTTAATAATAGACTGTGCAAAGATCTCCATATCAACTAGCCATTTAATCTTGACCTGCAGCATTTCTGCTATTATCGTATAGGACCAACAATGAAAGCACCTTCATTTCAGCCCTTATTTAGCCAAAATCAATAATGATTTCAGTAGATGTTTTGTTTGAATAAAACTTGGAGGATCAAGACCAGTAAAGGTACTTCATAGGTGCCAAATCCCCCCATTAAGCAGGCTAAAGGAAGCATTTCACACATGACCGCACCACCTAAATATAAAATAACCCTGCTGCATGCCTTCCTTGGAGCTCCGCAAAACTTCCTGAGATGGGCGTCAGAGAATGATGTCTTTTGGGGGCCTCATAGTGGAGGAGGACCAGATGATATTACTCAAGTGAAACAAGAAAGAAAGGGAGGAAAGTGACAGCATGTAGTTAGATGCAAAATACTCACTTGAATAATGGGGTGTACATTTATTAATTGGACCACTTGTTATTTGCAGAACAGTCATGGAGAGAAGGCCAAAGAGCGTCATATTACGTGGTGATATTGTGATATACAGCAACATCCACATGGGATGAAATACGTGTTGTTTTTTACGGAAAATAACATGCTACCATTATTTTGACACAAAACCATACGTTTAAGTGCTAGGGTAACTGGAAATGTTTGTAAATATTTGGGTACTAATATTTTATTATTTTACTACAGAACAACATGTCTTCGTCCCAAATTCTAATATGGATGAAGGTAAGTTTCATTAAAACTCCCGTCTAGGTGGATACCATCTCATAGAGTGAACTTTCCAAAGCAGTCAGGCATTTTTCAACTGAGCATTTACATTGTTTATCTAAGCCAGTGGTTTTCAAACTGTGGGTCGCGACCCAGTATTGGATCGCGCAATGTAAGGCACTGGGTCACGGCGGCTCTGGTCAGCACTGCCAACTGGGCCATTAAAAGTCCCAATGGCAGTGCTGCCTGGCTAAGGCAGGCTAGTCCCTATCTGTTCTGACACCGCGCTGCGCCCCAGTTCCCGGCCAATGGGAGCTGGGGTGGGAGGAGGGAAGAGACAATGCCTGCAGGCAAGAGCCACGCGGAGCCACTTGTGCACCTCTGCCTAGGAGCTGGATTTGCTGCTGGCAGCTTCTGGGGTGCAGTGTGGTCCGTGGTGCAAGGACAGGCAGGAAGCCTGCCTTAGCACCCCGCTGTGCCGCTGACCAGGAGCCACCCAAGGTAAGCCCACACCCCAATCCCCTGCCCAGAGGCCCCCCAACCTGGAGCCCCCTCCTGCACTCCAAACCTCTCATTCCCAGCCCCACCCCACAGCCCTCACCCCAACCCTCTGCCCCAGCTCCATTAGGTCACAGGCATCAACAATTTTCTTCAACTGGGTTGCCAGGAAAAAAAGTTTGAAAATCACTGATCTAAGCTATACAAGATTTTAAAAACAAAAAGAGCCATAGGAAATTGTGGCCCTAGATTCTTTGTTACTCTTGTCCTGAACCCAGCATGCAGAGTTTCTCACAGATGTCATATTTTCAACAAAATTTTAAATCAGTCTCCAGTTTCTACTGTGTTGAATTCCTATAATTACTGAGGTAATTGTGGGCCAGATTCACTAGCAATTAGGCACCTAGGTCCAACGTTCATTGGGATTCACAAAACCCCCACTCAGTTGCCACCTAACATTCCTAAGGCCCAAATTAGTAAGGGTGTCAGGGAGAGTTGTTGTTTTGTGTTTTATTTTTTGTTTGGTTGGTTCTTTAGCCAGTGCAGATTTGCCCACAAATTGAAAAAAAAAATCAGTCTCGAGTGAGTGTTGTTGTGACCTGGCGCACGGGGTTGCGTCACACCACCACTCAAATTTGGCCTGGCCTCCCCTCCATCATGACGGAAGGGAAGCTGGTCCAAATGTGAGCAGCATTGCAACTTGTGCACCAGATCACAGCCACCAATACCTCCTCCTGCAAGAAACAGCTTCGGTGTCTAACTTCAGGAGAGTGTTCACAGCTGTGATTCCCGAGCAAAGATTGGTGCCTCCTTGTGATCTGGATTTGGATCCCAAGCTCCTTTTGAGGAGTGGAGCTCAGGCAACACCTCTCCTTGAACTTCCTAATGCAGTGGTCCCCAAACTGTGGGGAACACCCCTGTAGAGGGGTGTGGAGGAATGTTTAGGGGGGCCCATGGAGGGTGGGGAGGAGTGCCACCCAGCCCATCTCTGGGCCGGGCTGCAGCACCACTCTAGGCCGCAGCTCAACTCCGCTCCCAGACCAGCTCTGCCCTCGTTCCCTCTCTAGCCCCATTTCAGCCCCCAGCTCCACCTTTAGCCCAAGCTCCTCTGCTGAGCCAACTGTGCAGTAATGGGGCGGGGGGCGCAGACAGATTCCATTACTGGTAATTGGAGACATGACAGGAAAAGTTTGAGCAGCACTGTCCTAATGCTGGGTTAGGGAGCCCGAACTCCACCTCCCCGACTCAGCTTGCTGGCTTTTGTTGATTCCATTCTTGGGTGCCTAATTCTACCCGTGCATTGTATACTAGGCTCTGAACAGCAGGCTGTGAATTCCACTAGGTTGCAGGTGCCTAAGTCCCTGTGTGAATCTTGCCCTGAATAGCCATAGAAATCAAATTATTTAAAAAAAAACAAACTCATTTTGATTAAAATTACTGTGTTCCTTAAATGACATGCTCTTTCCTTTTTGTTAAAGAAAGGAAAACATTAAAGACCTCGTTGCCTCAGTTGAAGTGTGGTGTTACAAACCACCCAGTAACTCGACGGAAACGAATCATAGGAGGAAACACTGCTAAAAAGGTAACAACAAAAGTGACCTAGTTTGATAAGTTGTGTATGGGCATTGTTGTCTTTAGCTTTTCAGCACCTTGATGTACCAATGGAAGTATTGGCTTAAAGTATAATCAGTGCAGAAACCTAATCAGTTTGTGAGATTGCAGTTTTGAACAGAAGGGATAAGTCTACACTCAAGCTGGGGGTGTGATTCCCAGCTCAAGGAGACATAGGCCTGCTACTCGAATTGAGTTAGTATACTAAAAATTAGGGCAGCTAATTAATTGCAGTTAACTCACATGATTAACTCAAAAAAAATTATCGCAATTAATCGCACTTATAACAATAGAATACCAATTGAAGTGTATTAAATATTTTTGGATGTTTTTCTACATTTTCAATATTGATTTCAATTACAACATAGAATTCAAAGTGCACAGTGCTCACTTTATATTATTTTTATTACAAATATATGCACTGTAAAAGTGATAAAAGAAATAGTATTTTTCAGTTCCCTTCATATAAGTACTGAAGTACAAACTCTTTATCGTGAAAGTGTAACTTACAAATGCAGATTTTTTCATTACATAACTGCACTCAGAAACAAAACTGTGTAAAACTTTAGAGCCAAGTCCACTCAGTCCTACGTCTTATTCTGCCAATTGCTAAGACAAATACATTTGTTTATGTTGACGGCTGCTTATTTACAATGTCATCTGAAGGTGAGAACAGGCATTCACATGGCACTTGTAAATACCTTGCAGTGCTGGCTACAGAAGTGCCATGTGAATGCCTGTTCTGACTTTCAGGTAGCATTGTAAACAAGAAGCAGGCAGCATTATCTCCTACAAATTGTTACCAACCTTGTTTGTCTGAGTGATTGGCTGACCAGGAAGTGGGACTGAGTGGACTTGTAAGCTCTAAAATTTTACATTGTATTATTTTTTAATGCAGTTTTTTTGGTACATAAGTCTACATTTGTAAGTTCAACTTTCATGATAAAGAGATTGCACTGCTGTACTTGTATCAGGTGAACTGAAATTTTTTTGTTTTTTACAGTGCAAATATTTGTAATAAAAAATAAAGTGAGCAGTGTACACTTTGTATTCTGTGTTGTAATTGAAATTAATATATTTGAAAATGTAGTAAACATCCAAAAATATTTAAAATAAACGGTATTCTATTGTTTAACAGCGCGATTAATCGCGATTAATTTTTTTAATTGCTTAACATCCCTACATCACACAAGCATGTTCTCAGGGTGGCTAGCCCATCGTGGCACTGCAACCGCATACTATTTTTAGCACACTAGCACGATCAGAGCTAGTGTGAGTATGTCTCCTTGAGCTGGGAATCACACCCCCATCTTGAAGTGTAGACTTACCCAAAGATGTCAGGAAAAGCAATAGTTAAGGCTTGAATAGAAAGTTTATTTCTTCAAAGGAAGTTGAGTGTGTGTCACAGGATTGGCTCCAATATGCACTCTTAACTGAGATTTTTGCATTTAATTTCCCCTTTTTTTAAGATAAGAGAATAAAGATGCTAGCTGTAAAACTACTAGTAGTATTTTGAACAACTGCACAAGTTTCATACTGCACCATTTTAAAGAGATGCAAACTGTACTTTGGAGTTATGTAATGGAGCACCGCAGAGTGGGTGGCGTAGTGAAAGGACACCAGCAAAAACTGGAGAAAATAATTTAGCAGAATACTGTAGTTAGAAAGAGTATCCTGTCAAAGCAGAATTAAAACCTGCGTAATGTGCCTAATGATACAGTCACATATTATATTTGATCATATAGGGTCAGATCCTATCACATGAACCATGCAGATTTTTTTTATAGGGTGAATTCCCTTGGCAAGTGGCAATTAGAGAGGGTAGTGGTACAGTGAACTGTGGAGGAATTTATATCGGTGGCTGTTGGATTCTGACTGCTGCACATTGTGTCAGGTAAAAACCATTCTAGAAACAATTTGCTTGCAAAGTACAGAAAACATTGTATAGGTTCTTGTACTTCTCATCTGCTTTTTTGCTGACTCTCAGTTGCATAGAGGGAAAAATACAGAGTTGCACAAGTCAGCAAACCAAAAATTACTATAATGAAACAAACCAAAAACCCAGGAGAAAGTCAGCTCCTAAATTCTTACTGTCGTTGGGTAGATTCAGCCCAGTCAGTATTATCACATCAAACTTCCTCGAGCTCTCTCAGCCCCTCAGCATGTTCACTGATTCTGTCATAAAGGATTTCCAGATGGGGTCCTTCTTAATGTCTGAAAAGCCTTTCCTGCATTTTAATACTGTCTATATAGGCATTTATACAGTAAAGATCACTATGGTATCAAAATTACATAATTCCATAATCAATGGTCTTCTTATAAAGTTGAATTCTCTTTTCCTTTTCAGGAGCAAGATAAGCCAAGTGTGAGTTAAAGAAAATCTTAAGGCTATTCTGGCTTCTCCTGCATGGTTCTCATGCAAGTAGAGCAGCTTCCAGATTCTCCTAAATTACTCTTCTTTCCCTTCTTCCAAAGGCAGACAGTTGAGAGGGTTTGAGTGCTTTTTCTCTTCGTTATAGGTTATGGCAAAAGGATGGATCTTGCAATTTGTCCCAAAGGTGGTCAGGTTAGGTCTGCAATTCCTGAGGAAGGAAATTGCATAGTCTAGGGCAGGGGTCGGCAACCTTTCAGAAGTGCTGTGCCGAGTCTTCATTTATTCACTCTAATTTAAAGTTTCATGTGCCAGTAATACATTTTAACATTTTTATAAGGTCTCTTTCTATAAGTCTATAATATATAACTAAACTATTGTTGTATGTAAAGTAAATAAGGTTTTTAAAATGTTTAAGAAGCTTAATTTAAAATTAAATTAAAATGCAGAGTCCCCCGGACCTGTGGCCAGAACCCGGGCAGCGTGAGTGCCACTGAAAATCAGCTCGCGTGCTGTCTTCGGCACCTGTGCCATAGGTTGTCTACCCCTGGTCTAGGGCCTACAGCCCAAGTGACTTTGTCGCCAGCTTCCTCTAGTCTTAAAGCCCCATAATGCCTCACTCTCCCTTGGCTGCAAGTTCAATGCTGCACCTCTGAAGTGCAGCACAGACTCTCACTCCAGGAATCCAGTCTATGATTACTGCAGCTACACTGCTTGAAGCAGCATTAGTACACAGCCAGTGGAGGGGAGAGAAATCAGTAGGGGAGGTATGAAGGGGATTATGATCTACTGTGGGACATCTCTTCAGGGCATCTGCTGTTTTGGGAGCTGAATTTCCTATCTGTTCTACAGACGTGTGGGGAGAATTTGGGGAGGGGAAAACAAAAGCCTGACACATACACCTGATGAAAAATGAACAGGAAATTCCTTGAGTCAAAACTCTCCCCTTCCTTTCCCTTACATGCAGAAAAACAACTTAGGGCAAATGTAAGCTTTATATTGTCACCATTTAATTTAACTGGCAGGTTGTGCACTATAAATTCATCCATATATATTTTTAAATCCTCTTGTTCATATAATTTGTTCAGCCCAGATGCATATTTTATTTGTTTAAGATGTTATTTACTGATAAGGAAGTGTCACTGTTGATGTGCATTTATATCTAGAAGATGAAAAGATAAGGAGGTCTATGCAGTTGCTTGCTGTGATTGGTAGTGTTTCTTGGGTCATTGGTCTGACCCTGCTCTCACTGAAACCGTATGGCAGAACTCCCATGGGCTCAATGACCATAACATGTATAAATGCATGAAGACAGCTTCTGTCTCTCTCCTACATTTTACATGAAGTTCTAAATTACATAATGCATAGGTGATGCAGGAAAACAGAACCTATAGCAGAAGAATTAGAGAAGGCAGGATGTTTGGGGCTGGAGTAGTAACAGAAAAAGTCCCTGTTGCCCACATCAAAAGCAGAGCATGCATTAAAGGGCAGGTTGTAATCTTTCACTAGCCCGGGTGGGGGAGGGAGGGACAACACGAACTATTCTCTGTGTGTGCCCCTTGGGAGTGTACGTTTCCCCAAAGGGTGCACAAATGAATGGTGAGAAGGAGGTGATGGTCCCAACATTCTCTCCACTCTGGCCCAGGGAGTGGTCTGGGCATACCTCCACCAGAGAGGGGTGAGGAGAGAGAAGTCTGTACCACAGTACCTCTATGTACTGGAGCACAACCAGAGATGCACGATCCCCCTAATGTTCCCCTTGAGGCAGTGGTAACAATATATTTTGGCCTATTAAATTATTTTTCCATGTCAGATACATCACTATACAATACGTGTCCCCACATTTGATACAGTTCAGAAAGCCCTGGGCAGAGGAGTAGTAATACTTAATATGTGTATTATTATTATTATTGTTCTACAGAAATGCTGATGAATTGCTAAATGGCATAACACTTACAGCAAGCCAGGATTTACATTCGTGCTTCTATTGATTAACAAAATAAAATTGACATTTCTTTTACAGAAAAAGTCGAGTTAATCAGTATCGGATATGGACCGGAATATTAGATACAATCCTCTATAATCAAGAGATAGATACTTTTAGATTAAACCAAGTGATAATTCATGAAAACTATAATGCCTCAAATTATCGAAATGACATTGCTTTGTTGGAGATGAAAAGTAATGACAAAGGAAAACCATGCTCACTAGCATACAGCGTACCTGCCTGTGTTCCTTGGTCAGAATATTTGTTCAGATATGGATATCAATGCAAAGTTTCCGGCTGGGGACTAGCAGAAGGTATTTGATTTTTAGTTTATAATGAATTCTTTATATTATGGTAGCGCCCAAAGGCTCACATCTGGATCAGAACCTCACTGTGCTAAGTACTGTACAGACTGCTAGGAAGACACAGTCCTTGTCCCAGAGAGTTTACAATCTAAATACTTTTTAAAAAGAAACAAAACAAAAACATATGGAGAGAGGTGGGGAAGGAATACAACATACATGTAAAGTGATCAACTAAGTCATGTTAGTTAAATGTCTCTTTGTAGCATGTTTTATTTATAAACACAAAACTATAACTTTCCAATTGGTCTGGAGTGAGGAAGGCACTCAAGGTTGAAGTGAAGAGGAGGATGTTATTGTTGGAGTGAAGGGGAGGAAATACATAAAGGGAAAGCAAAACTGAATGGAACAGAGGGGAAAGAGAAAGAGGGCAAAAAACATGGTGGTAAGGAGAGCCAGGCTGAGCAGCCAAGGTACTGCAGTGATGGATGAGGGGCAGGATTAAGAAAAATTGTAAGTAAAACTCTGTATCCTGACTGATTTGCACAGATGAATGATGTATTTTGATCACTTATTTGCCAATCTGCATGGGGTAAAGACCTGGACGTGTGTCTCAGGGATCCTGAAAAGTTTGAATCTACCTATTTTTCTTTATTAGTCTTCTCGGACCTCAGACATACAGAGATGCTGCCCTGTGCTCCAGTCTTCCAAGAGGTGTAAAAACACTGGACATTTTAAATGAGCTCTCTTTTTGCCAAAGATGCGATCGTTTCCCTCATGAATTATGGCAGTTGATTAATAGCATATGGTGAATGGCATGGAAGCTACATTTAAAACTGCTACAATTATATTACCCTCTAGTAACACTCCACTTAGAAAACCAATTTCCATTTCGATCGTAAGTGGCCTGTGATTAAAACGGTACAAAAGAGACTATGCTCTATAAAATGTTGTTGAGGGACAAAAAAGCATAGTTTGTCCACAAAATAGGATGTGACTCGGTCACCTAGCAGCCCTTCTCTTGTGAAAAGAAAGAAAAGAAAAAGGATGATATAAGAGTGATCAAGAGAAAGGGGAAATAAAATAGGAAAGAAAGGAGGAAAGATTTCTGCTGCCTTGAAAAAATAATTAAACATTGAAAATACTGGAAGCTATCACAAGAGTTATCTACTCTGAACAAGATCGTGAGGATTTATGATGCTGGTCCATTTAGGAAGCCAAGATGAAGAGCTAGATTGGGAGCATGACATTTTTATCTAGAGGCCCACTGAGTGTCAGACTGAAATTGAACAAAATTAAGTCTTGAGTGTGGCCTGTATTTAGTTCCTTAAGGATTCTGATATTCCCAGATATATCTAATGTCTTCCCTTAAATGAGGTTGCCTAGATTAAGATTCCCCTCCTCACAGAAAATACAAAAGGCATTCCACCACTGTTTGTCATATTGTGTAGTCTATAAATTGCAAGCACCGACAGATAACGAGGAAACAGATAGGGGGTCGAGAACTGGGATTAGCTAAAAATGTGTTAGAAAATGTAATTGCTGTGTGTGATTCTGTAGTTAAATAGTACTGCTTTTATCTGGCTGATGTGCTTGCACTACATACATGGAGAAAATATGCATGCATTTAAATTATGTATTGTATATAACAGAATAGGTTATAGTAAGTCAGGAAAACAAGTATGAAAGTTTTGATTTGTGACAATGTATCTAAAATGCATTTCAAATTCAAAGGTTTTATTCTTTTCTTTTTAGGTTATACCAAACAATTTGTTCTTCGATGGGGCAACATTAATTTATTTCCAAACTGTTCAGATATCTATAAAGAGCGCTTTTTTAATGAAATGGAATGTGCAGGCAAGTAATTCCATCACTATTATTTCTTTCTGGTGTCATCATCAAGCCCACCTCCCTGAATATCTGAAGTCCTACCACCCAGTGCTCTCTTATAACCCTGAAATACAGTAAACTAGACACCATAGTGAAGCTCTTAGCAAAGTGGTAAGGAGCCAAAATGCTCTTGCTAGATCTGCTGTAAAGTGATGCAGACTTTTAGTACCAACCTGCATGTACAATTACACAGCTATGTTTGCAAATGCAGTTATCATGACTACATGCAATTTCTGTGATTATGCATGCAAATTTCAACATCCAATTGTGTGAGATATTTTATGTGCACAAATGGGTTACTGTCCATTGAAAATCTGGCCTTTACTGTCTTTGGCCCGGATTCAGCAAAATCCTTAAGTACATGTATAATTTAAAGCACATGAGTATTCTCATTGAATTTAATTTAACTATTGGCATGCTTAAGCACTTCGTTGGATCAGGTCATTTCCACTCATCATTCTTTGTCCCCTGGAAGACATTACCAACTTTTTAAAAAGAAGAAATCATCAAACCTGATCAGAAAGCATTAGCACTCTAGGCTACAGTTCCAAAAGCTGAAGTTAGAGCCTTGAATTCAAAATCTTAACTTCAAGCTACTAGAAGAATTGCCACAAGCTTTCTTAAACTTAATATGTAGCCAATTAATATGATAGATGTTTCTGTCCCTCCTTTAATTCAAGTAAGCAAAGGCAATGCTTAAAAAAAAAATCATGAAAAGTGGTCCATTTAAGCTGTGAGAGAATTCAGTCTGATGCCTGCAAAGTATTGGGTCCTGTGGAACTCATGTTATTTCCTAGCTCTGCCATACTTTTCAACGGATAGTACTTTTTATGTGGAAGGCAGTCACCTATTGCAGTAGGATAAAAGCCTAAGATATTAATCAAAGATGCATTTTTAGAGAACTTAATCAATTTCCTAGACATCAAGAAGAAAAGGGGCAGCTTTCTCTCCCCAAAGCAAACACAACTTTCAATATGGTTTTGGAACAGAGCACTGCTACTTGTGAGAGTATGTACCCACCAGCATGAGTAAGGGTAGCATAATCAATCAGTGTGTGGCTGGCCATCACACTTCATTGTCCATATCACAAAACACACCACCGCAATCAGCAGCAGCCAGGGCCAGCTCCAGGCACCAGCCGAGCAAGCTCGTGCTTAGGGTGGCAGATTCTACGGAGCAGCATTCTTCCCAAACCTAGGGCTGCACGGCCGCTTTTTTTTTTTTTTTTTTTAACTGCTCTGGCTGCCCTGTAGGGGGCGGCAGCATGAGGAGGGGAGCACCCTGCAGCAAACTCAGCAGGGCAGACAGCATCCTTCCCTCCCTGGCGACTGGAGCGGCACTGAGCCCTCCTGGCAGGCGGCGCGGCGGGAGGTGCCAAGTGGTGAGCACCCTGGCAGAAGCGCTGGCCGCCCCCCTTCTCTCTCTGCCCCCTGCTCCCTCCCCCACCCCTTCACTAGACCAGGCGCGCACTCTGCAGCACAGGGAATCCCCTTGCACCATGGCTCCCACCGCCCCTTGTAGGGTTTTTTTGTTTTGTTTGTTTCCCCTGCTTTGCCGGCCACGCTGTGTCCCCCCCACCCACCTGCTTTGCCACTCCAGCCGTGCCGTGTTCTACCCCCACACACACACACACACGTTTTGGTGCTCCAGCCGCGCCATTTTTTTGTTTTGTTCCCCTGCCACTTTGCTGCTCCAGCTGTGCCATGGTTTTTTTTTTAACCCTGATTTGCCGCTCCGGCTGTCCCTCCCCCACCCCCCTTCTTTTTTTCTTTTTTTCCCTTAGGGAGGCAAAAAAGCCAGAGCCGGCCCTGGCAACAGCTGGCACTTCTTGAGAAAATTCAGATGAGAGGCCACATTTTGATAGGCATGGATACGTCCCCTTATTAAGAGAACAGCAAAAGTTATTGGTAATGCTCTAGTACTGTGGTAATGATGCTGCATTATTGTATCTTCACATTCTTCACACTTGATCTATTTTTCAGAACCACTATACTCACTTAAAAAGGATGTTTGGTGCTTATTTTGGTTCATTTTCTATAGATTCTTTTGAAACAATATAAAATACAATGGACTGAATTCTGCTCTGATACTCTGGTATAAAACTTTAATTACTGTCTAGTAACTGAGTGAAGGTTATATTAGTATAATGAGGAGAATTTGGCCATCTATGATTTTTGAATATAAGTTCTGCAGTTTTCACAATAGGAAAAACATGCATATAACAAAGTTGTCTTGGTGTTTTCCCTCTTTTGCCTCAGGTACCTTTGATGGTTCCATAGATTCCTGTAAAGGTGACTCAGGAGGACCCTTGGTCTGTATGGATTCAAATAATAGGGCATACGTGTGGGGTATTGTGAGTTGGGGTGAAAACTGTGGAGTTCAAGGATACCCTGGAGTTTACACAAAAGTAGCCAAATACTTTGATTGGATTAGCCGTCATGTGGGAAGGTCCATTATTTCTCTATACAATGTGTGAAGCTTTGGGACCTAAATACTACATTTGCAGCACCTGCACACAAAAGGGAAGATTAGTTCTACTTTAGAATCAGCAGTTTTATTACGTACTTGCTCTTTTTGGCAGAAATGTTTAAACAAATATTTGAAAATGCTATTAGTGTTCTATAAATGTAATGATTCTTGTGGAAAGTGTTTTGTACTGAAATTAGTTCACTGCAAGATTCCCTAATAAATGCATGCATACTATGAGAAAATTAAAACATCTGGTTTTTTGGGAGGGGGTGGGGATATTACATTTCATGTTTGTGCATTGGGATGGGCTGTTACAATGGAAAATTATGTATTAATTTTATTATTTCTTGCTTTCAGCATAACTGTTCGAACCTAGCAGTAATTATAGCAAGAAATCCAGTCAGTCACACCAGCATGAGTATCATCACAAACCTCAAGGAATTGCCCAAAGCCTTAAAACAGACACTCAAAATAATACGTTCCACCAGCACCAGGTACTGAGGAATGGAACACTAATGTAAACAAAGGATGCCATCAGCCAAGAGGGAGAGTAAGGGTCTGATCCCGCACAAATGAAGTCCATGAGAACTTTGTCATGGATCTCGATGGGTGCAGGATCAGACACTACACTAGGGGGCATTAACAAAAAGGGAGCATAGAGCAGAGGGTTCTAACTCAATTCTGGTTCCTCCTACAGGAAGTCCACTCTACAGGACTTCTTGTGCTCTACATGCATGCAGGGGCAGCTCTAGAAATTTTGCTGCCCCAAGCACACGCCTGCGGGAGGTCCGCCGAAGCCGCAGGACCAGCGGACCCTTCGCAGGCACGCCTGCGGGAGGTCCATTGAAGCCACAGGACCAGTGGACCCTCCACAGGCAAGCCACCGAAGGCACCCTGCCTGCCGCCCTAGCAGCGACCGGCAGAGCACCCCCCGCGGCTTGCTGCCCCAGGCACGTGCTTGGAGTGCTGGTGCCTGGAGCCGCCCCTGCACATATGTGATGATACAGGTGGGCATTCTCAAGCAGAATCTAGAGCAGGGGTGGGAAAACTTTTTGGCCCAAAGGCCACATCAGGGTGCAAAACTGTATGGAGGGCTGAGTAGGGAAGGCTGTGCCCAAACAGTCTGGCCCCCACCCCCTATCTGATCTCCTCACACTTCCCACCCCCTGACTGCCCCCCTCAGAACCTCCGACCCATCCAAGCCCCCCTTTATCATGAACTGCCTGCTCCAAGACACCCCAGACGCTAACCACTCCTGAGGACCCACCCCCTATCAACCCTGCTCCCAAGGCCCCCTGGACTCGCGATCTGAATTCACCCCCTGTTCCCATCCCGGACTGCCCGTGCCACCTCCCCCCACCAACGCACCTGCCTGCTACCTGTCTCCTGACTGCTCCGCAGATCACCTGCCCCTTATCGCAACCCCTGCCCCCCTTACCATGCACTCTGGCAGCCAGCAGCCACCGTGGCTGAGCCAGAAATGCTGTCCCACGCTGCCCTGCAGGAGCGGAAAGCCACTGCAGAGTGCTGCCAGCATTGGGCGATGTGACTGGCGGGGAGGGCCAGGGACTAGCCTCCCCAACCAGGAGCTCAGGGCCGGCAGACGGTCCCAAGCAGAGCGCTAGTTTGCCCACCTCAGACTAGAGATAGACAGGCATGCTGTTATAATATAAGATCCTCATCTGAAACCATTAGCGTTGAAATATGAGTACTAGCATAAATTCTTCTTCTGAGCTTAGATTGACAAGCTAGATTGATAGCGCTGCCGACCACCACAATCCAGTGTGTGGCGCACTTGGTCTCCCCAAAAACTCCCTGGGTGACCCAAGACTCGAAAATGCCTTGAGTCTTGACCACAAAGGGGAAAGAAAAACCCTCCCCTGTCTCGCTTTCCGTCCTCCAGGCTTCCCCTCGATGGCCCGGGACAGATCACACTGTTTCCAATTCCTTGAAACGCTCCCCAGAGAGATCAGGTTCTCTCCCCCCCCGCGAGTCCCTGCAAAATGCATAGCATTGGTAACTCTAACAACTAAGAGATTTTCTCTTCCCCTGTGTTTCTTCCTCCCGACAATTTCTGTGACCGTGCAGAAGTGCAGTCCCCTTGGCCCCATAAGGAAAACAATCCAACAGGTCTCAAAAAAGAAATTTTATCTAAAAAGAAAGAAAAGTCATACAAATGGTCTCTGTATAAGGTGACAATATCAGGATCATTGGCTTAAAAGAACAAAATTAATAAACCAGTGCCTTATCCAAAAAGAATACAATTGAAAACATTCCAGCAAACTACACACAAGTAAATAAAAAACAATCTCAAAACTATATTTCTTATACTGTATTTACAACTGGGCAAACAGAAGTTAAACACCGAAGTATAGAGAGATCCTCTCAGAGCCGAGAGTGCAACAGAGACCCAAGACATAAGGATACCACCCAAAAATTCTTCCTGAGCTTTGAAAAATCCGGTTTCCTGATTGGTCCTCTGGTCAGGTGTTTGGTTCCCTTTGTTAACCCTTTACAGGTAAAAGAAACATTAACCCTTAGCTATCTATTTATGACACATGCACTGCATGTTTTTAATACATATGCATTGTGGCCATAGGTGCTGGAACTAGAGGTGCTGGGCATGCTGCTGCACCCTGTGGCTTGAAGTGGTGTCCATTATATACAGGGTTTACAGTTTGGTTCAATGGCTCTCAGCCCCCTCACTATAAAAATTGGGGCAGCACCCCTGATTGTGGCCTGGCCTGAGGCAACTCCATTCCATGCTGAATATTCTTATCTCTAGCAAAGAATAATTTGTACAAAGAGATAAGCCTGGATCTAGGGCAAACCTGAAATCAGGCCAACAACAGTGGGCATTTGTGTTCTGGCCAAACCAAGAGAGCCGGAATTTGGCTCTAGGGCTGAGGGTATACTCTAAACATTAAATTACTAATCACTATTGGAACTATTTCAAAGAGAACTACAGAGTCCCTAAAACATTTTAGAATTTAATTGGAGATTAGTGAAAATGTTTGCATTAGCTACTTCTAATGAGACATTACTCCTTTCACTCAATTCTCATGATAGGGTAAAATGGTATAGACATTTTGGAGCGAATTCATAACCATCTGATTTAAACTGTACTTTTTATTTTCATCCCTCTTCCACTATCTTATAGAATCACAAATTATTAACTCCAAAGAGACAGATTTTAAGTGTGTACAAGCAATGAGGCATCCAAGTCAGAAATGTTTACAAGAAAATAAGGTAACCTGTTTAGTGCCTAGCTCCAAAGGAAAGTGTCTCACGTCATGCTTCCAACAGTATTACTGTCCAGACTTTCAGGTCAGGATCCCTCCCCTAGAGTCCAATGGCTGTTTACTTTGTCTTCTCAGGTATGGACAGTGAGATGGACAGGGAGGGGAGGGCACCTCTTGAGATGTTTGCCCCTCCTTTTTATAGTTTCAGTCCCTCTTTGAAAAACAGTTTCCACTGAGAACCAAGAGACAGGGGGTCTGGTGGATGAAGGAGACCTCATGCTATGAATGAAGGAGAGCTTTGCTTAGATCAACATCTTTGTCCCTGCCCCCTTTCTTGCCAAAGGATGGCCACTTGATAGGTAATGGCCTACCAGCTTTGTTGACACCTTGATGGGGCCATTAGTTTTCCCTTTGTCTTTAAGAAACTAGTTTAGTCTCTCCCCCACTCATCAGTCATGACTTCAGCTTATGTTCATAATTTTACACATAATGTTGCTACATGCATTGTATTATATTACTGATCAGCAAGTTATGAGTTTTCAAATGATGACTCAAAAGGCATACTTCTGTGACGAGTTGGATCACAGAAACCCCCTTGGGAGCTGCCAACTGATGTGCCAAGACCAGGGCCGGTGCAACCATTTAGGCAAACTAGGCAGCCGTCTAGGGCTTCTAGTGGTTGGGGGCGCCTAAAAGTCCCCTCAGGTGAGGAGGTGGAGGTGAGCTGGGTGGGGGGCGCGCAGAGAGGGTTGCCCGCAATAATGGGGGGGGAGGCGCACAGGAGAACAGCTCCCCGCCCCAGCTCACCTCCGCTCTGCCTCCTCCGCTGAGCACACAGCCCAGCTCTAAGTCTCCTCCAATCAGCGCCGCAAGCCTGGGTTGGGAGGAGAATTAGAGCAGCGCC